>NC_090023.1:83746365-84346365 GCF_037176765.1 Anolis sagrei | reverse complement strand
CAAATATGAGTGTGTCTGGAATTAATCCATGAGAATAAGTTAGGTTGGAGGCACAAATTCTATTTGAATTTAAAACTGTAAAACTTTATTGATGATACATAGATCTTCTCAGTCTTGTTTTTGAAAACACGATTTTATGATAACAAAGGAAATATTTTGGACTTACCAGGTTGTACAGAATGAAATAGTGTTTTTGTTCCATCGTGTGACTTGCTTTTCATTTTTTATGTGGTAGTTGAAATTTTTTGACAGTGTGGTGTTTTTGATATGTGTGAGGATCTATCATATCTTAAAGATGTGGAAGGTATAAACAGCATGACTCTGGAGAAATATATTCAAGATGTGAAAATAAATGGCTTTTTTATGACAACATTCAATTAACATGAAGCAGCTATCCCTTAGCATTCTTTAACCAACTGTCATAAAATGGGATGGAATTCCATCAGTCTGTCGGCATATACTAATCAATTAAGATTTCTTTCAATTTAAATTGCATGTCTGTGAAAAATGCAAATCAGTAAAGCAATGATTCTAGATTGTGAAATGAATCTGTTGATTATGAATTGGGGGTTGTAATCTATTAATGGCTGTGGACAGAGAACACAGTGTATATTATCTCTGATTTATTAATGCTGAATGAAAGGATGTGACATTGGATGCAGAACTATAAGAACATGATATTAGTTCATGATTCTACCCTGTCATACCCCTTGCTTGAGCCTTACCAAACAAGCTCTTTCAGTTCATGAAGTAAAGTTTCCATAACACTTTCAGGGTCACTTTCTGATGTTGTTAATCACATCTATGGCTTGATGTTAAAATGAAGACACCTTGTAAATCATAGCTGTGGTAGATGCTTACATTTTACACCTTCCTTTATTACAATTCACAGTGGGGATTTTATTACAATTCACAGTCATCATTTGTTGCAATTTGTTTTCTCATTTTCAAAGTTGGACATTTCCAGAGTCATCACTATTATTTGAAACAGATAATTAACCAGAGGTATAGGAAAAGTAACTTATATTTCAAGGCAAAATGTAAACAAGGAATTAGCATATGCCCACTATACATATAAATATTGTTTTTCACAAGACATTGACTCACGGGGAAAGAACCACTTTTAAAAAAATAGATCATAAATTGCACAGCTCAATAAAAAAAATCTGAGTGTCTTGGTTTTTTGGGCCTGTTCCTGGAAGTATTTGGGCTTCTGATTCAGAAAATTGTATTGAGTAGACTTTAGTTTCTGAGAGTGGTTCCACACAGCACTTTAATGCCAGTGCAATTGAGTTTTTAAAATGTGATTGGATCTGCACTGAAGACCTTTTTGTTCCAAGGAGCCCTTGAGGACACATTGTTCAAGTAGAGAGGACCTTTCAGAATGTGCCGCATTGTTTATTAGAATCAAAGAACAATAGAGTTGGAAGAGACCACTATGGTCATCTAACCCCCTGCCATGCAGGAAAAGCACCATCAAATCATTATATTTCTTGTTTTTCTTTTTTAATGTCACACTTTTAATGGATTTTAATCAATAATCAAATTTTAATGGATTTTAATCAATAATCAAATTTTCACAATGTGATCTTTTTCCTTTATCTATTTCAATTTTTGTAAGCTGCCTTGCATCTCAGATTTGGAAAAAAGATTTTTGGTATCCATGGTGGATCTAGGAAGCAACCCCCAGTGGACACAAACAGTGTGTGTGTGTGTGTGTGTGTGTGTGTGTGTGTGTATGCATAAATATATCAGCAACAGCAACCTTCACAATAATTGTATCAATAATACCAATTACATAAGCTTTTGCTTGGCATATTTATCTCAGTTTTGAGTCAAATCCTTGTTGAAATGTATGATACATTTTGTCTAACTCACTGCTTTTTGGTTCTATACCAGATGGATTAGTTTATTTATTATTTATTTACAGTATTTGTATACCACTTTTCTCACCCCAAGGGGGACTCAAAATACATATTAAAACACACAGAACAAAGATTAAAGATGAGGCACAAGTATGAAATCCATTATTTAAACCGACTGGCTAGGCCTGCCAGAAGAGATAGGTCTTTAGATGGTTTTAAAATTCTGACAGCTCATTTACCTGTTGGATCTCTCCCAGCAGGTCATTCCACAGTCTTGGAGCAGCCTATGAAAAGATCCTTTTGGTGATGGTTGCTAGTTGGGTTCTGGCAGGCTGGAGTAGCCACCCCCCACCCAGAAGGCCTCATTGTTTGGAGTGGATTGTATGGGAAAAGGTGATTATGTAGGCAATCTGGACCCAAACCATGTAGGGCTTTAAAGGTCAAAACCAACACTTTGTGTTTTTCCCAGAAACTAATTAGCAGCCAGTGGAATGACTTTAGTATGGGTGTAATATGGATATTCCTGTAACCAAGCCGGGTGGAGTTTCTGAACTTGGTACAGAATTAGCACAATACTGGTAACCTCCAACCTTGAGGTCACCAGTATTTGCACTACTATCGTTAGGTCCTCCAAATATAGAAAGGGGTGCAGCTGGCATATCAGACAAAGCTGGTAGCAAGCACTTCTGACCATTGCATCTACTTAGGCTGACATTTTGAGAGAATAATCCAAGAGCACTCTCAAGCTGCAAACATGGTCTTTCAGTTGGAGTATAACCCCATCCAGAACTGGTTGACTCCATCCCCATATTAGGATGCTTGATGGCAAGCACCTCTGTTTTGTCTGTATTCAATTTCAATTTGTTTTTCCTCATCCAGCCCATTACCTCCTCCAGGCATTCATTCAGAGGAGACATGCTAACCTTAGCTGAAGCTGTTTTTGAAGGCATGGAAAAATATATTTGTGTGTCATCAGCATACTGATAATCTGCCACCCCATGCCTATGCATGATATCTCCCAGAGGTTTCATGTAAATATTGAAAAGCATTGGGAATAGAATGGCACCTTGTGGGATGCCCATATCTCAACTCCTTGTTTTAGGAGCAGCTATCCCCAAGACATCATCTGGAACCACTGCAACACAGTGCCTCTGATTTCCAATTCTCACAGGCATTCCAGAAGGATAACATGGTTGATGGCATCAAAAGCAGCTGAGATAGAAGCACTAACAGAAACCTTCACCCCTTGTCACTGTTAAGATGGGAATTATCTAGCAGTCACAACTCTGTATAGTGCTCTGAAGCTGGTTTGAAATAGGTCAAATAAGTGTGGTCCACACTCTTGTTACATTCTGAATAGATTATTGCAATGCATCCTACATGGGGTTGCCTCTGAAGACTGCCTGGAAGTTCTAGCTAGTCCAACGCTTGGCAGCCAGATTGCTTACTGGGGTGGGGTAGAGGAAGCGCACAACTCCTATGTTGTGCCACTGGCTGCCTATTAGCTTCTGAGCATAAATCAAAGTGCTGGCTTTATCTTATAAAGCCCTAAATGTTTCTGGCCCAGTTTACCTATCTGAACGTATCTCCCTCTACGAACCACCAAGGATGTTAAGATCATCCAGGGAGGCCCTGCTCTTGGTCCCATCTCCTTCACAGTCACAACTGGTGGGGAAGAGAGACAGGGCCTTCTCAGTGGTGCCCCCTAATCTGAGGAACTCTCTTCCCAATGATATTAGATCTGCCCCATCCCTCCTGACCTTTCAGAAAAAAACTCAAATCCTAGCTTTGGGATCAAACGTTCGTCCAATAAATGGATCAACTGGGAAGAGAATGTTTTAGTGGACCACAGTGGACTGATTTGGATTACATATGTTCTGAACCAACAAACCATTTTAAATTGAATGCTTATAATTGTTTTAATTGTGTTAATTGTAACTGTGTGTTTTAATATATTGTTTTGGCATCTAATGGCTACCTGCTTTAAGCTGTCCAGAGTCCCTCTTCGGAGGTGAGAAGGACAGGATAGAAATGCCTGAAATAAATAGATAAATATCATCCAAGAGTGCCTGAAGCTGGAGTGCAACTGTCTTCTCAATCATTTTGCCCAAAAAGGAAGATTAGAGACTAGTTTGTAATTATTAAGGTTCAGGGGATCCATGGAGGGTTTTTCAGCAGTGGTCTAATTACTACTTCTTTTAAACAGGATGCAAAATACCACTCCCTGAGAGATGCATTAATAATTTGTTGTATTTGAGATAAAATTGCATCTCCTCCATCGACTACCAGCCAAGAGGGACAGGGATCAAGAAAGCAGGTTGTCCGCCTTACTTGCCCCAGAATCTTGTCCACATCAGCAAAGAAAGAAAGCTTTCTTTGTTGCACATATTGCCATCTTATAAGAGCAGAGGTGCCCTCTATATAGATTTATATCTAATTGCTTGATTTACATGTGTCTCCAAGATGTCTGGAAAGGTTTTTAATTACAAGAGATAATTAAATCTGGCTGTATGCCATTGTGAAACTCATTGAATATTTGCATTCTTCAGAAACTCAGAAAGGGAAGTTCTAACAAATGCTTTGAACACTTAATTCTCTAATTTGGCAAAACAAAATACGATCAATATTAAAATGGCTTCTAGTCTGGTCCTTAAATCTGTGTCTATGCCCCACTAATCACAACAAACTAAAATGAATGTTTTTTTTTTCACAATTCTGGATTACTTCACTTGTTGAGGAAGGGATATTTGTTTAGAAGATCAAAAAAGAGCTAGTGAAAAATGTAGGGAAATGTGATGTTTCAGTGTGAGTTTTTCATCCTTCTTAATAAAAGTGAAATTCTTTTAAGCAATTCAAAGCACACATTTTGTTTATACAAAGACTCAAAGTGGTGCCTTCTGCTTCTCTCTTAGTGCAATGAGCTCTTCTTGACAATAAGATGAAACAAAGTCAGGCACATTTCTGTAGATTATTCAATATTTCACTCAGCTGTATTATAAAAGAATTCAGAGCCTCATTTCTCCACCATTCTGTTATCCTAATGTTTGGAATCTTTGGAAATAACTGGAAGGCAAATATATGCAAGAGAAACATGTTAATAATAACCGAGACTGTTGAAACGTAGACTTTGTTAGATCATTTATTGTGTGAACTTTAATGCACATAGAACTCCAATCCTTTTGGTCCTATTCAGATACCGAAAGACTCTTAAAAGAAACAATCTTATTTCACATGTTATTGTCTTTATACACATTATGGCTATTCATGCACTATCACCAGTGACCACTTTCACTGGGGCATTCTGGGAATTGTAGTGTGATCAAGGGGGAAGTTCTTAAATTCTGGTTCTATAATTGACTCATATTATTCCTTGAAATAAGCTAACAAATTATAACATCTTTTAAGAATTAATAGCTTTTCATTCTGTTAGATGAATGCATATTTTAAAACCCAATTGTGGTTTTGATGAATGAGAAATATACCATTTTTTCCCAGAGTCAGTGTGTTACTGCTCAGCTGGGTACACTTGTTTTTATGGAAAATGTGTTTCAGTGCTAGACCTGAAAGAATGAATCTATTTTATTTTTGGCTTTTTTCAGACCAAACTTTAAAGCCCTATGAATATGCATCTTATGAAAAAGACTTTTTGATTCTGGAAATGAACAGATCCTTTCCCCCTGCCCGCTTTATTCCAGGTCAGTTTAGCTTCTGCTCACAAATCATTTTCATCTGAAAAACAAAAAAAAAATCCTCCAATAGGAACATAAAAGTGTAAAAATGTATATGAAAGAGCTGTATTACTCTTCCTAATATTAACAATGCACATTTTCTAGAAGGATTTAATTGCTGTAGTTTTTGAGGATCTTGTTCCAGTCCTCATTTTTGAGATTTATACTACTGGCATCTCAGTGCCATGGATTAAGAATAATTATTGTTAGAATTGGGAAAGTTATATTATCTTTTAGAGAAATATCCTGAATTTGCTTCTCTTGGTTTTAACTATATCTAAAGATAAATCCTACATTTATCTTTAGTCCTGCTGTATCCAATAGGACTTACCCCTATCATATGGATATATTATATAATTCTATGCAAATTAATTCAAAATTCCTGGAAAGCAAGATCCAGTATGCTTAGTGGAGTTTACTTGTATTAAGTGTATCTTGGAAAAGGGTGGAAATAGTGTGGTCCTCTAAATATAACACATTAAGTCCTCATCTTTGGCTATGCTAGCTAGGGCTGATGATGGTACTGGACCAGAGACACATCCCATCTTCGATTATGTTGTTATGCTTCCTTAAGGAATTCAAAAGGTCATTCCTCTTATTTCTTCTTTTCCTACCTCTCCATAACCTTGTTTCATCACTTTAAGATAGATTTCCTGAAATTTCTTTCTCAAACAGCTGAGTAAATTGCAGCTGAAGGATGGTGTTTGTTTGACCCCTTCAAACTCTTTGACTCCTGACATTTTATTTTTAAAAGCTTCAAAGTTATCAGATTTACTGCAATATACAGTGTTTATTTCACCCTAACTGTCCCACTAAGCTTTGATAAATTGCTACGAAGTGATATCATATAACTTCTGGATTGCCCAAAATACATCAATGTAGCTGAAATGCAGAGATGAAAATCAGCTAGATGCTACAACCAGGTTGCCCATTCTTTTCTTTTTTTAATCAACCTATTATGTATGTGTTGTGATTGCCTCCAAACTTACTTTGTTATTGGTCAGAAATATAGGGCAGTGTCAAGTCAATCATCCAGAGGAGTGTGACTAAAATGCCCAAAGGCCTGGAGACCATGCTCTATGAGGAGCAGCTTAAAGAGATGGGTATGTTTAGTCTGCAGAAGAGAAGGATGAGAGGAGACATGATCACCATGTTTAAATATTTGAAAGGCTGTCATAAGGAAGAGGGAGCAGGGTTGTTTTCTACTGCCCCGGAGACTTGGAGCATTCTCCAACTGTGGGTGGCTTTTGATGAAACATAGAATCGTCCACACTGCTTTTGCCTGTGATTCTGCATTTCACATACATCATTTGTTCCCAGTTATTTTAGAAATTGTGCCATAAGCAGATTAATGACACCATGAGTCTTGAAGCTGCAAAATTATTTAAGCATCTGTATTTCATGATCTGAACAATGGATTGTTAGATCTAGAAAAGAGTCATAAAATCAGTCATAAAATGCAACATTGTTTGATTCCCTTGTCAATTGGAAGCCGTTCTGTTTTGTTTTGTTTTTTTCATATTCTGTGTAGATTGCACATCAGGACAATCAAACGTTGCAGCTCCCTTTTCATATTAGAGTGTTCCATAGTTTTTCATGATCTATGTAGCAAGTGGCTTTGCCAACACCTATAAAGGCTGATTTCCTTCTGAATTGTTTTTTCTCTGCTCCTTCAGCCAACACATTTATTTTTATAATTAGGAAATATGGTATTTTATTATGTACATTTATAATTTTTAAAATACAAGGCCTCTTCATTTTCTAGAGTCAGTTTGGACGTCTGGCCTTTTTTCTACCATGTATGGTAACAATCTTTGTTGTGAAATCTTGAACAACATTTTACTTGCATGGGAAGTTGATACAATAGTCTGATCATTACTATAATTCTTGGTATCTTCTTTATCAGATACTATCATATAAATCCAGTGCTTCCACTTCAGTTCATTATTTATTTTGTTATCCATCCTTGTTAGCATATTTTCTTTGTTAAAACTTAATTATTTTTTGACTCTGTAACATGAAACAGTATTTTGAAAACATAATATTACTCTAATTTTTGCCTAACCAATTCCTGGTGTATACCACAATCTGTACCTGATCTTGTTTTGCAGATGTGATGGGGCTTCTCCATTTTCTGCTTCCAATTAGGTTTACTTGATTTCAGTTTTGGTCATCAGATGATGTGAATGCATACTTTCATTAATTTGGATGCCTGAAAAATGTGGGTGCAATGAACATGCTGTTGGCCTCACAGAATTATCAATGTTGTTTTTGGGCTTAATTTCCTGTTCCTCGGTCAAATTGTCCAATAATTTTCTGTCCTGCTGTTTTCTGCTTTGTAATCTATTGCCCATGCATATCAACTTGTCCAATTCTGAAACATGTTCAAATTATTCCTAAGCATTAGCATAGATCTGATTTTTTTTCTCCTTCTCCTCCTGTAATTGGAACAAAAAGGTGGATAGTGGTTATACTAAGTTTTCCATGTAGTCTTACTGATATTATTCAGCCTGATTTTGCATTATAGCCACTGATTGATTTTCTGTGTCTCCATTTCTTCTAAGATTATCATTTCCAGAGTATTAATGCTTTGTAATTATCTGATTGAAAATGTCGCACTCCTGTCAACTTTAGTTTATTCACATCAAGTACTGCAATGTTTATACATTTCATTTCTTGTTTTACATATTCTAGCATCCTCTGATTTAAGCCTCTCACATTCCAGATTCCTATTATATGTTTTGTGCATTTCAAGACTTTCCTTTCACCTCTGAGAATGTCAGCAGCTGAATGTCCTTTTGGCTTGAGTCCAGTTGCATTAGGAGACACAGTGCTATTCACAATTGTTATTTGCTTTGCCTGAGTAGCTGATTGAGTGTTTTGTGAGCTGGGGAGGGGGTGGAGGGATCTCATTTTCCAACATTATCTATTGCTTCCTTGGGTGAAAGGTAGAATGACATGTCAGACAAATTGTCTGCTGTCCTTTCATACTAATATCCTAAATCAGGTGTGTTAGATTTTTTTTGGTCTGGAGTTAGACACAAAATGTGTGACTAGGAAAAATACTTTGTAGTTTAAAACTGATAATGCCCATCTGGAAACTTGAGAGAGAAACTATATACATATATTAATTTTTCTTAAATATATATGTGACAGTGTCCTGTAATCTTGGTGAGAATAGAGAAGTCCAGTTTTGAAGAGGTGCTGATTTGATGACGCAGTAGGAATGTATCTTGAACTGGCAAATCACCGAGTTGGGATTTCCACTGGATTGTCCTGCAAGTTAATGGCCAAAGGAGTGTTATAAATGAATTATTGCTGATAGCAGATAAAAGCTACTGATTCCAATAGAGAAATTGTACTTCTATACGGAGCAAAACATACCCTGTATTGTTTCTGTCTGCCTTCTTCTATTCTGCTGGGGGAAAAAATCTTGTTCTAAGTGACAATAAAATATATTTGAGGTGGAGAAACTATGAAATCAGATAAGGTATTTTGAGTTCAAAGTATGTACCCTAATCCCCAGCACCAACACTTGCCAGTTTTTTTAAAAAAAGCAACAATTGGTACTGAAAGAGCCTATTTCTAAAACGGAAAGGAAACCTGTGGTGGTTCCATTAGCAACTAGCTATGCTTCTTATTTATGTTTAGCCAACTTTATTGAAGTGTGTTCTAAATAGCTTGGCTCCCATGGTTTCTCTGAAGGTATCTCATTGTGCAACTCAAATTAAACTCTTAGCCAAAATAAAAACAAAATGTGCTTCTTGGTAGGCACATGTTTAACATCCCTAGTAATTTGCAGGAATTTTGTTTAACTCCAGCATGGTTTGTTACAATTTCCACTGCATACGTTTAAGAAAAAAGTGGTTTATTGAATGTTATTATATTCTTTTTCCTGATTGAACCACTAGGCACCTATTATGGAGAATTGGGATTTGCTGGTAATGGAGAGTTGTAATACTAATCAGATGTGAAGTAGACCAGAAAGAGACTATTCAAATGGATTCTATCCTATCTATCCATAAGGAATGCTTAATAAAATAATTGAACACCACAATGCCATCTGGTGGTTTTACAAAGATACTAAATAAATAAAACTAAAAACAAAGTATCAGTTTAGACAGGGGGATAAAACTATATGGAAGAATTAATAAAACATTTTTGAAATGGTTGGGGACTAATTAGAAGTACCTTTAAATGCAATTGGAGTTCTAGGCTTTCAAATTAATTTAAAATGGATATGCTGCTAGTCTTCTGCATAATTATTTTCAATATTTCTGCTCGAAGTGACTAGATGACAACACTGTTAATTGTCATATGTTCTGCAGTTGATGGTGCTTGATGATGGAAGGGTTAATGTAAGTATTAATTCTAAAGGGTTTAGTAATCTGTAAGTAAGACTTCATGGGTGAAAGCAATTAAGGGTGGAGGTATGCAAGAGATAGATTGCAGCTGGGTGTTTGTGGATGTAAGGAGTGAGCCTTGGAAATGATCTTTGGGAGAAAAGTTTTTGTAATATTTTGGTGGTGGATGCTGCTAGTTTTTTTCCCAGGTCTTTGGATTTTCAGTATCCTGACCTGTCACCTAAACCTTTGGAATCCTGGAACCTTGAATCTTGGACTGGCTACAGTATAGAGACTCTTGATCCCTGGACTTTGTTTATTCAACTCTTGGAGTTTGACCACTGGACTGGACTCTTTGACTACGGTGTAGCTTTTGCTTTCAGTTCTTGTTTATTCTGTGGCGGAGTGCTATTTTTACGTTTTATGTTTTGGACTATTAAAACATCCAGAGAGTAAGTGCTGTTTTAATTAAGCTGTTTGATAAAACTGGGAGTTTGGTTCATCTCTACTTAAATAAGGCAGAGCCCTGGCAACGTGACATTAATGGACAATTCCTGGATTTACATTTACATATATCGGACCCAGGCATGTAGCCGGGGGGGGGGGGGCTTGAGGGGCTTCAGCCCCCCCCCCTGAAATTCTCATGATGGTCCGCAAGAAGGCCTTACTGGTGCATTATTTAAACTGATATGTTTATTCATATCATGATCTGATCACCATACTCAATATATCCCATATGCATGGGGTATTGCGGTAATGATACAAAAGGTTTGCTAGGGTAGACCCTCTTTCACTCAGACTCAGCCCCTCCCTCCCCCCCCCCCCCGAATCAAAATCCTGGCTACAGGCCTGATCAGACCTATTCACATGCAACAAAATGGCTCCATTTTGTGGCTTGGACAAGTCCTGCTGAGTGCCATCAGATGACACACAGCAGGCCCCAAGCACATTCCACCCAATGTGGATGGAAGTGCCAAAAGGCAAGTCCTTCTCAACCACAGGGAAGAAAGTTTGTTTTGGGTAGCTCCAATGGAGATAGCCACACGTTCCTCCCCCTTTCCCCATATGATGGGGGGAAAGGCAGTAGGGCAATGCACATAGCTACCCTTTCTCCCATCTGATGGGTACAGGAACAGGGTGCCAACATGCCCTGTGCCATACCCACTATGTGATGGGGAAGGAAGAAGGGCTGCACACCTTCCCTTTTGTCAGTGACTTCTCTGTCACCATGTAAAGATGTCCATGGACTGGTTTCTTTTCTGCATTGGGAAAGGACATGGTTGTCTTCAATGGCATTCATATATGTTAAAACAATTAGAGAAATGTAGCATATACCAATGAATCATATCATTTTAAGTATTATGTATCTGAGGCCCATAGTTAGGATGCTGAATAAAATCATAATTATAATCATTTCTTAAAATAAATACACCTAAGAAATATCAGTACATCAACCAAAACAAAAGATGCCAAGAAGGTCCCATTTTTTCATGCCAAGTTGACTTAAACAGGAGATGTTGTCTTTCCTTAATATCTGATTCATCTTAATTAAGATTAGCTGTTTCTGTTATGCAGTCTCCCTGAGATACAAGGACAACTTAGAGTTGTTTGTACCTTATGATTTAAAGCCTGATGCAATCTGCATATTGATTGCCTTGTAACCTTGTAGCCTGCAGTGTGTTCCATCCCAATCTCTACTAGCAGACCTTCACAAACAATGAATCACAGAGGTGAGATAAACAGTTCCAGTCTTAATCCAAAGGTGAGATTTCTTTTGTGAAAAGCCACTTACCAGGGAGGAAGTGCTGTTAAAAGTTCTGAAGCAATGAGAAATTGAACTACCTGTTTCCATCCCAAACATTCTGGAATAGGTATATACTATCATATGCACTTAAAACAGAACTTATTTGCATTTGATTCTATGATTCTATGATGTAGCTACAAATGAGCTATGTCACAAATGTAATGCTGCTGTTGCTGCTGTTGTGTGCCTTCAAGTTGTTTATGACTTACAGCAACTCTAAGGTGACCCTCTCATGTTCTTTTCTTGGTAAGATTTGTTCAGAGGTAGGTTTGTCTTCCTCTGAAGTTGAGAAAGTATGACTTGGCCAAAGTCAACCAGTGGGCTCCCATAGCTTAACTGGGATCCAAGTCCTGGTTCCAGAGTCAAAGTCCAATGTTTAGGCAATTATACCATACTGGCTCTCCTACAATGACCTGACATTGAAAGAACTTTTTATTCATTACTAACAATAACATTGATAGAAAACAAAAGGAAACCTCATGTTTGTTTGTTTGTTTTTTTAAAAAAAAAAAGGGGGGGGGAGAAAAGCTCATTTCCCCCCTCTAATCAAAGCACCAATCACAATAAGTATTCACAACATGGAAAAATCCTGGGCAACACTTCTGGGAGTTGAAATTCAAGGTATCAAGGAACAAAGTTTAAAAACTACTGGGCTAAAGGATTACAATGTATATTGGCTGGAATCCTGTTGGTACAGCATGTAGAAGTGAAAAGGCTACTGGCAGAGTGGTCACAAAGGAAGAGATTAAAGAAACAAACTTATTTTTCCCTCCTGCTTTCCTTTGCTACAAATACACAAGCTGGGATCAAAAAATGCTCCAGCATTATGGCAGCAACAGTCTTAAGCTTTGTAAAGGCCACAATGTGTAGAGGTTTACAACCAGCTGGTAACTAACCACAGGCTAAACACAGATGCCTGGTCACTGATTGTTTAGAAATGGAGATTTGGGAGAATAGATCAGATACAAATATGGTGTCCAAATAAGTTTCCCTTTGCTAGGATATATTAAACAACAGTTCAAAAATAGTTTTTTAATAAAATGTTTTCTCAACTTGTAGGTACTTTTGAAAATGTGGTAACAATTTTTGTATTCCTTGTGCATACCATTCTGCCCCATACTTCTTTTCCAGATGTCCATCGCTGCCTTGGTCTCATTGTAAGTGTGAAATTTATAGTCCCCTAAGTGAGTTTAGGGAAAAATGGAAGTCGCAAGGGGCTAGGTTGAGAGAGTATGGAGGATGCCCAAAGATTTCCCATCTGTATCTGACATGCAGAGTGAGGCCTTGTATTGTCACGTAACAACAGAACATGGTGACTCAACATCACCCGCTTTTTTTTCTTTATCACTATACAAACCTTCCCGAAGTACCCATAATATCTGGTTCCTGCTTTTTGTGACATGTGGTGTTCCATGCCTCCTTGTCTTGGAAAGAGAGTGCATGTGTGTATGGTGTGCAGGCCCAGAAAGCACACATCACTGCCTGCAGCCAAGTACCATCTCTAGTGTATGTATGAGAACTTGCCTCCTTTCCTTGGAAAGAGAGTGCATGGTGTTTCGTGTGCAGACCCAGAAAGAGTGTTTGGGCCTGTTGCAGCCAAGTGCATCTCCTCTAGAGTAGAAACAGGTAAGAAGCCTTCTTAAAGTGTACACCTGCCTGCAGTTGAGCACCTCTCCTCTAGAGTAAAACAGCTTCCATGCCTAAAATAATGGTAAGGGGAGCCTGGGAAGCCACCCCCACCAATAATGGGCCGATAGAAAATGGATCTTTTGGCACCCCGGAGCAAAAACATATATCTGCCCTCCCAATTATGGAGGCTCCCAAAAATGGATTGTGCCCCCCACTTACTTACCAACTCATATCTCTCCCCAAACCCAGGCGAGAAAACCTATTTAAGAACTGCCCTAGGTCAATTTCCCAAGTAACCGAAAGTGGCAGTGTAGGTTTGGTGAAAAACCATTAATTGGGGCCAGAGAGGGTGAATCCTATATGGCTCTGAAGTGACCAATAAAACTTACAGTATGAAATGAGATGGCAAGGTGGGTCAATGAATTTCAAAGAGCCTTAGGGGCCCAATCCTTTCTCTCTGCAGACTGATTATATGTTGGCCTGTATTCCATGGAGACCAGCAAAGCAATTCTCCCCCTCCCCCACCATGCTATGCCAAGTGGAGTGAAATTGAATTATCAGATTTCTTGTTGGTCACCCAAAGTTACATGGATAGAGCTCTGCATATCTTCCCTTGTACTGAAGACATGGACAAAACAAAACCATCCTCACAATAATCATTTGCATTCTTTTTTGTTCCCTTAAATGACCTCATCTCAAAGGCCACTGGAATTGCCATGCATTGCAGAAATCATGAGAGTGCATGTCAGGGGGCATGGGAATACATCACCCCACGCTGTGCATCACCCGACTCATCCAGTATATGCAGGGAAGTGTTGATCACCCAGCTTCCTTCCATTGTTCCTGAGGGATCACAGGAAGCTTCCCATGTTGCTGTGGTGGCAGCATGCTCAATTTCTCCTTCAGCATAGAACACTGCAGAATAAGTTGTGCATCATGTTATGGGAGCCAGCAGGCTCTGTGCTTAAAGGGAAGGTGAAGTGGAGCATGCCATCTAATTTACCCATGTCTGACGAGGTTGTAAAGCACACCACTCTTCATCTTTGTTGGTATATTTATAAGAAATCTCTGAATATTGAATTTGGCTCATGAGAGGTTAGCAGCTGAATCTGTTTTCTCTACCAAGGATAAGCACTAGAAAATATAAATGTATAAGACTGAATACCTCAGAGACATAGAAGGTATAATTTGTTCAGATCATACCAGTTTATTATCACTTTGTGACTTAATCCTAAAGGATCCTGGGATTTCTAGGCTGATGAAGTTTCTAGACTTATTTGCTAGGAAAAAAACAACAATTCTGTTGTCCTAAACTACAATTCAGTCACACTGAGTGCCTTTCTTTATTACAATATTGAGTACCTCTCTTCTCAAGGTAACTTGAAGAGAAATTAAAGAGTTATCAGTACATGAAACAGTACAGCCTTGTTCAGGAATGACTGGTGGGAAGTCTAAAACTGACAAACCAGCAAAGCCATGTGACTTCCATGCTGCACATCTGCTCTATCAGAAGAATGCAAGCTTATTCAGAGCAGACCCAGAAGTGGCTCTAGGTAATTTTCAACGGCAAGCAAATAGTATTTTGGTGCCCCCCCCTCCCCAAACAATCATTGATATATATTTTCTATTCGTCATGGGAGTTCTGTGTCCCATATTTGGTTCAATTCCATCATTGGTGGAGTTCAGAATGCTCTTTGATTTTAGGTGAACTATACATCCCAGTAACTACAACTCACATATGTCAAGGTCTATTTTCCCCCAAGAGGGCCCCTGGGCAAAATCAACTATACTGTGAATGCTTACTTTGCGTAATGGGTTGACCTACCCCTGAGCAGACCACATATCCAGTTAGACTCTTAGACTCACCAATCCAAAACAACTTAGGATCCTATGAATGAGGGATCATCCAGATCACTGGCTAGTAGCTGCTATTCTCAAGCTTTACGATTGTGGCTCCCATGATTGACTCTATCCAATTGTAATGCCTTATTTCCATTTTCCTATTGGCTTTCACTTTAATGAGCATTTTTTGGTTTGTTTTTTGAGATTTTTTTTTTGGCAATGAATCACATTGTCCCATTATGCAGCCAAAGCATGAAAGCTTTAGTTCAAGCCTCTTCTTCCCGGTCTCTCACTCTGGATCTACACTGGCATATAATCCAGTTTCTGAATGCAGATTATTTGCCTTGAGCTGGATGACATGAGTCTACACTACTATATAATCAAGTTCAAAGCAGATAGTCTGCATTCAGAAACTGGGTTACATGGCAGTTTAGAAGGGGCCTCAGATCAGTACAACTTCAGACCTGATTTGTCTTAGGATCCATCCATTTGTATTTTAAGTACTGTAGCTCATGTTAACTATAAAATTCTCTTCCAGCATTACAATTCAAAGTAGTTTATCTTATTCTTGACTTTTTTCACTGTCCAGCTTTCACATTCATGTATAAAAATCAGAAAATACTACAGTATAGAATTGCTAGTATTCATTTAGGAAAAATCTTCCCTTCACCTAAATTGTTTGGATAATTTCTGGGAAGAGAAACAAGGTATTGAATCCTTGCTTGTCTCCCTGTATGATAGCCTTTTTTTCAATATCTGGAAAAAGCAAAGCAATCATCAGTTATTTGTAGTCTTTGACACCTTTTGATGTATCAAAGTGTTAAGTCATAACAGTATCTAGACAACATAATTTTAAAATCATTTTAAAATAGAAAAACAATCAGTAAAGGATAAGATTTTAAGAAAAAGAATAAGAAAAGGGAAGACTGTAAAAACATACAAAGCAACAGCATTAAAAATCAACCAAAAGATGTAAAACAATGCTACAGAGGCTATCCCCAACCAGTAAAGACATGCATAAACAAGTATTTTTTCCTTATTTAAATTGAATATTGTCTCTACCTTTCAAACCACACACTGAAGAATTGCAATTATAATAGCTGAGTAGACTCTACTGATGTCTTTCCCTTGGCTGTCAAAAGGCATCCTCACCTACTCTATTGCTTGGTCATATTTATCTGATGAATTCTGTGCATATCTAGACAGTGGGATTCTGACATGCCAAGTGGTATCAGCATTAAGCAGAGTGACACAGATAGAGCTATTATGTGGAGGAGAAGTAGTAGTAGTTTCATTTAAAATCTTTGCTACAGTTTAGAGGAAATGTATTAAATAGTATTGTCAAAGGCTTTCATGGCCGGAATCACTCAGTTCTTGTGGGTTTTTTCGGGCTATATGGCCATGTTCTAGAGGCATTTCTCCTGACGTTTCGCCTGCATCTATGGCAAGCTTCCTCAGAGGTGAGGGCCTCACCTCTGAGGAAGCTTGCCATAGATGCAGGCGAAACGTCAGGAGAAATGCCTCTAGAACATGGCCATATAGCCCGAAAAAAACCCACAAGAACTGAATGTATTAAATAAGTTATAGGAAGACATCCAATTTTTCAATCAAAATTGGGTTGGACTTACACTGTTGATCTTAACAATTCGGTATGATGTGCAGCTAGCTATTGTACTTTCCACACAGAATATTAATTTGTGCATTGGTTCAGTCATCCAACATTTTCCTATTGTTGGTTCTTGCTACCTATTGACATTGATTCTGCCATTGATATAAATAACAGTTGGTATGTTTTCATGTAGCACAATACAGCTTTCTTTTTGGGAAACAATTTCCCTCCTAATTGATTCTAGATTCTGTGCCATGATCAGAGACAAGAGTCAGAAACTGGAAATAGTAGCTTACATGTGAACTATAAATCAATCAATCAGTCAATCAATCAATCAGTCAATCAATCTTCACTGTATACCTATAGATCATTAAAAGTATATATGGTTTATATGTATGGATGTGTGCATGTGCTTTTTCAAGCCACCTGTCAATTGATGGTGAACCCACCAATTACTCAAGTCTAATGCACCATCGGATCTAATATGCACCTCAATTTTCAAAACTTTGAAACCAAAAAAAAGTATTTGCTGGCAAATGTGCCTCACCAATCTACAAATCTCAGCCTTGTATAACATTGAGCCACAGTAATTAAATGAGAGATAATGTCCTTCAAATAGAGCTCCAGGCGCTTCTGAACTCGCCTCCCTTTTTGCTTTGACTCAACAGTGAGATTACCATATTACATGAATCTAATGCTCACCCTAATTTGGGTAAGGCAATTTAGCAAAAAAAGTGAGCATTAGATTCGAGTAAATAGAGATTTCTTAGGCAATATATACTCGGAAGTGGTTTTGTTCTGTTCCGTCTTCTGAAATGTAAACTTTGGCAGCTGGGTTTTATTGATATTTTCCATCAGAAACCTGTGTAGCTTCTGAAATCAGACAGGATCTGGTGTCTGATATTTGGGTTATGAACTATATGCAGTGTGGAAAAGCCAGAGCATGTAATGTTAGTGCTCAAGCAACACAGTGTGCATAATCATAAATCAGAGTGTTTTCTGACATGAAAAGCACCAGTGGTTTGTAGTTAATAATGTGATTGGTTACTGTGCTTCCAGTGGAATGAGTTAATATAGATAAGGTTATTTGTAGTGCACAGAAGAGAAGTTGATTAGTATTGAAGTAGAACAATTTTAGGTTGCTGTGAGTTTTCTGGGCTGTATGGTCATGTTCCAAAAGCATTCCCTCTTGATGTTTTGTCCACATCTATGGCAGGCATCCTCAGAGCTTGAGGAGTTTGTTGGAAATAATTTTATTTGTTAGAAAAAAAAATCTTTTTCTTGTTTCTTCTTTTCCTTTTCTTTTCCTTTCTTGCATTCCACTATTTAATTTATACCCTCCCTTTATCTTGGTATGGAATCCAGAAGTTGAAAAGAACATTAATTTAAAATCTACTTTTACAAAAAAATTACAAAAGAAGCACCTAACAACGTTAAAACATTATTAAAACAGTATAGAACACATTTGAAACAATTGCAAAAAATAAAATAAAATATAGCTTACCACTTTACCCATACTGCTGTTATATGATTTACATCTTGAAGGTCTGCCCAAATAAAAAAAGATCTTTAAACGCTGATGAAAACATAGCAAGGAAAGGGCCAACCATACCCATGGAATGATGTTCCACTGCCTTGGAACAGCCATGAAGAAAGCTCTTTCACATGAACTTTACCAACATGTCTTGAATATGGTGGGGCCAAGGGAAAGCCTTAGCCTGCAGACGTTAAAATAGTTTGAATTGTGTCTGGAAATGAAATGCAGCCATGAGAGTAGTTGCAAAGGAAACACAGGGGCCCCAAATGATCCCTATTACTCATCCCCAAGCTCTGGGATGCTTCTCAACCAGCATTCCAGTAACATTATCACACCAGGGCTTTAAAGTGGGCAGCTTCACATTTCTACCACCTGCAGAATTCTGGGAAAAGTAGTTTAGGGAAGGGTATTTTGAATTCTCAGCTACAGAGATCCTTGCCTTCCCAAGCTACATTTCCCAGAATTCTGCCAGCAGCAGAAATGCGGGGCCACCTGCTTTAAAATCTGGTTTGCGAATGTGGTAGATATCTGATATTTTCACTGGTAAAATTGCCCTTGAATGTTCTTCTTAGACTTTATCTCCTGGTATATCTTTCTGGCTTTGTTCACCCAATTCTGTCAGAATTAAATGATTTTTTTATTCTTCGTTTCTGACTACACATTGGCAGTTGCCTGTGGCTCTGACTTGAGGAAAGATAGTTTCAGCAGTAAGATTGCCTCAACACCTAGACTAACAACCTGAGGCAGCGATATTTCATATAGTCAGACCATATTTTTATCATGTCAATTTAATTCACATTGCAATGAGCCCTGAATGATAAATCCAAACACAAAATGCAAGCTGCTAAGCAAGTAGAGACTGAAGAAGGAATGTTTTCTAGAAATAGCTCACAATTTTTTCTGGGCCAAGCTTGCCACTAGCAATAAAGCTAGGCAGAGGTGAATGCCTATTTGCTCTATTTTGCACTATAAAATATTTGAAAAGAGTCCCTTTCACACTAGACAACCACCGTGGAAATTGTGAAATTTGCAATGAAAATTTTCAGTGACTGAACTTAGTACATCAACAAACTATAGGGACCTGCAGCCCATCCACACTATACAACTATAATTGTATTATTCCACTTTAAATTTCATCATTCCATCTCATGGGATCCTGGTATTTTAGGGAGGAGTATTTACAATCCTTAATCATAGTGTTTTAGTACCTCACCAATCTACAACCTCAGAAATCTATAGTGCCAAAATCTGTGTTTTATAACTGATGCAAAAAATCCCAGAACCTGACAGAAAGTCCACTAACAGACCTGTCAGCCCTGGGAAATGGCTCCAGGCTGTCCTTACAGCCTTCCTTTGTACTAGATCAAGATGGAGGGCAGACAGGGGACATCTGGTAGAGAGAAGAAGAGAGAACTGTATTGCAAACCAAGTTACATTCAAAGTTCTATAAGTCATTCAAAGTTATTCCAAGTTAATTAACAGTCTGCAACCATACACTTTGTACAAAATAAACTTATTAACTTTTGTTGAAGACCGTGTCATCTTTATTCTTTATTCACTCCGTCATGCTTGGACAAATATGTGTGTATGCAAATATCTTAATGTGAACACAAACAGATTCAAGCATGTGCATACATAAGGTCCAACACATAATGGAGTGATTTTTTAAAAAGAAATCTTCCATCAGATCTCTCTTTTCACCCAATTGTTAATTCAAGCTCTCTTTAATGTTTTAAAGTTTAAAAGAGTTTCAGAGAGTTCTAATTGCTTTCCCATTCTGCTTCCCTTGAGCCACCTGTGTATTTGTGGAACCATGATTTGACAGCCAGATCAGCTGATCAGCTGTTTTATGCTTTTAAAAAGCATACATGCCCTGGAACAGTCCAAACAATAGGAAGGGAAGGGAAGAGAGAAGTCTAAATGATTCTGGTCCAGTTTACCTGTCTGAACATATCTCCCTCTACGAACCATCTAGGAGGCTAAGATCATCTGGGGAGGCCCTGCTCTCAGTCCTACCTCCTTCACAAGTGCAACTGGTGGGGATGAAAGACAGGGCCTTTTCAGTTGTGGCCTTTTGCCTTTGGAACCCCCCCCCCCCACCGAAATTAGATCAACACCCTCCCTTTTGGTCTACAGAAAGAAAGTAAAGACATGGATGGGGGAGCAAGTTTTTGGCAGTAAGCAATGCAAGAAACATAGGATTATGTGCAGTTGACACTTGGAAAGGCCTCAGACTTCAACTTCTGGATTATGTGATTTTAATGTTTATATTAATATGTTTTAATTCCATGTTTAAATGTATAGATTTTGTTGTTTCTCTATTTAATATGGTTTAATATTTTAATTTATATTTATATGTTACGGTTGCTTTTATACTAGGTTTTCTATATGTGGTAAGACATTAGATTTTTGCCAAAAATATGTTGCAAAAAGTTTTGGGGAGAAAAGCAATATATAAATGAAGTACATAAATAAACAATAAATTTTGCATAACTGCAGGGATATACAGTCATGCAAAGATGCACATTTTTTGGGTGGAATCAGGTTTTAAGTGCATCTTTTTAACATGTGCTTTTCAGTTGTTAATGCGGTCTTGCCTGCACTTTGGTGAAACATAATTTAGACATCTCTCCTTTTAACCCAGTTACTTCTGCATTTCAGGGTTGGGGAAAAGAGCCCATAATCATAGAATCATAGAGCTGAAAGAGACCTCATGGGCCATCCAGTCCAATCCCCTGCCAGGAAGCAGGAATATTGCATTCAAAGCACCCCTGACAGATGCCATCCGGCCTCTGTTTAAAAGCTTCCGAAGAGTGAGCCTCCACCACATTAACTTCAATGATCTTTCATTAAGGTGCTTATTGTGCATAAATTAAATTCCTTCTTGCAGTTAATAGTACCAACCATATGCGATAGAAAGAAAGGTAAGCCAATTAAGTCAAAATCGAGAGCAGAGAGAGATAGAAAACCCAAAGGTCAATTGGGGTGTAACCAAACTTTTTTGTGCTCTGCCACAACAAGGAACTGAATAATATAATCTCATAATATTTTATAAGGAAGGCCTGATGGATTGTATGAAACCCAGAAAGAAGTTGAAGAGTTATTTCTAAGATTTATAAAGCCCCGCCAAGACGCCTGTGGTACTTGGCTTTTTGTGTATGTGGCTTGGAGATTCAGAATAACTAAATGGGGTTTATTCTGTCTGACTGCTAAGAGCAAGCATATACTTTGCATATACCTTTATGTAATATGTTGAAATGAAAAATTGGCCTTTCATTGTTCTCTTCTTAAATATATCTATACAAATGTAAGAAATAGAGCTGGTACTAACTTTCAGTGCAACTTGTAGGATTTTTTTTTTAAAAAAGGAGTGGGTTGCTTTGCATATTCCATTCTTAAGGTAAGACTCTGGGTTTCCAACAGGAACTTCCAGTACTAAAGCTCAGGTGTTGTAGGACTAAATGAATATGATAGTGGAGAACTATAAGTAAGATTTCTCATATTGAGTTAGTGAAGAGATTTACAGTGAGATATTGATGCTTATTGGAATCTAGGGTTCATCCTTTCATGTTATTTTCTTGGCAAACAAAATAGTCCAGAGATCATATATACAGATCTCTATAGATTGTACAAATAGGCTATTCTCAAGTAGTTTGATGCTGGTTTCAAAGAAGCCTGTAGAAATTATTTGACTGTAGTGCGCTAAATGTATGTCAAGACGAGGACCAATTTTAACTGTCTGCTCATTAACATGTTGTGTTATTTCCTATTTTATTATATGCAGTGCTTAAGTTTGACATTGTGTTTACTTTATTTTCTATTTATGTTGTGAATTGCCTTCCCTGGTATAATAGAGCTGAAATGCAGCATATAATTGCTGTTAGCGATGATAAAGATAAAGTAATTTCAAAGCATATAGCCCCCTTCCAGTGAATGCTGATAATTTACTGAGTATATTAAAAGCTATAAACTCTTTCAGGATAATGTTGATGATTTACCATGTATACTAAAGCATGTGGCTGCTTTCATGATACAAGTGAAAATTTACTGAGTTCATCCCAGTAAACCTGACAAAAGAACAGTGGAATAAAGGACTTTTATTTCACTTGATTTTTTAAAAAATGGTACCATTCATTTTTCCTTTGGTATATTACTTTTTAAGTGATCTGAACCTCTGTGACTCTATATTGGATTCGTAAACACACCTTTACATACTGTTCAGTTTTGTCCAAAGCTAATTAAAATTTACAACATGGCAAGGAGGAATACTTCACATGAGGTGTAAGACTGCTCTAAGCAATTTATCATTTAATTTATCTTCCTTCGTGCTTTCATTTTCTCTGTACAGTCATTCATTGTAATCTGAGGAGAATATTCTTGTGGATGTTTATATCCAAGAAAAATTAGAGACTCTTGATATAGAATTTCAATACTTGGCTCCCTTCAGTCACACCAAATCTATTTTCTTAGCTTTCGGAAGTCTTTAAATAAACAAGACAAGAAGTTTATTTGATATCCATATTGGTGCCATTCTCTGAGAGAGAAACTACCTCTTTCATTTCAACTTTGTTTAAAAGCATTCTTTTAGAACAAATTGGTTATAACAGTCCACTAATTCTCCAGAGCAGTGCTTCTCATACTGTGCTCCTCCAAGTGTTTTGGAATTCAACTTCCTAGAATCCCAGCCCTTACCAGAGGTTAGGAATTGTGGGAGCTGAAGTCCAAAACATCTAGAGGAGCAAAGTTCAAGAAACTCTACTCTAGAGAGTACCAGTACATTCTTCTTTTGTTGTTCTTTTGAAGAGGACCATATGAAAGATTTTTGAGATTAACCAGTACAACATCTATACAATACATATGATTCTAAACATTGTAAATTAATTATATTTTTAAAAATCTTACTGGCTCTTACAAACCAATTATAAGATGAGTAACCTTTTCAAGGTCATGAATCTTGGAATGTCTTCTTTTCTTATATTCAGTTACATATTGAACTTGTACCAAGTGGGCATTGATGTATTGACTAAACTGTGGTGCATTTTATAGTATAGATATGTGCAGTTTTGTGCATTAATAATAATAATTTTAAACACACTCAAAGTCCAGAAATGTAAGTTTCAAACTATTTAACAGCTTTAGTTCTTGATCTAGGACACAGATTCATTAACAAAAATTAAGGGCCAAATTTCTCACATGTCTGACATCTCTATTTGAGGCAAGATGCTTGATATACATAGGAAGCTATTCCCCAAGCAATTGCAGTGGTTTATATATGCCATTATAAAGAAATAGTGCTGTATAAACGTGTAAAACATAGAGCTGATTTCTCACATTTGTTGTATGTTGGTTGTTTTTAGTTAAAGAGCAAAACACATAATCAATATGCTGCCCTGGTCATCCCTCTGGTATGGGCTAGTGGTATTAAATTGTATCTGCTGCAGGCAATTCAGTTTAATTTGGAAAGCAGAACTCACTTAATCTCCATAACTGTAAACACAGTACAGCAGGACCCTCAGTCTGCTCAGTGGCTGACTAGCATTAATCTTGAGAGATCCCATTAGCCTGGAGTGGAACAAAGCTAGTCACTGGCATCATCCAAGAGAAGCAGCTTACATAATTTAAGAAGTACCAATGGTAACAAGTACAGGCATTGTAGCTGGAAAGTCCAATGTGTTCATTCTTCTGCATTTGTTTTAAATAGCTGCTGAATCCACCACTTAATTAGTACTTGCTCTTCTTCCTCTCCCCTTTAATTCTCATAGTGCTGAAACTAGTGACATATTGTATAGATCTTTTTATCTTTAGGCTTATGCATTGCAATTTCATCACAGTCTCAGATGTTTTGAATACCACTCTTTTAAAGGCAGAAGAATATTTCATGCTATTTTGGGATGAATGTGGAAATGGAGCAATATATGCCATCTAGGTGCATCTGATATGCAATCAGTTCAAATAAGTCAACTGGGAAAACAGATTTTATGGGATTTTTTAAAATCGGTTTTGCTTTTCAAAATGTATTTGAAGAAACCTTTGGCAACATGCTGTGATGGAGAATCATATAAACTGCATCATATAGAATTTGGGTAAAAAGCAATCTTCACTACCTATAAGCACATCATTGCTGAGATCAATGGTTGTGTGTGTGAAATATATATTATTTTAAAACTTTGACTTGTGAATCCCCATCCTTATTAAAATCTATTGAAAAGGCTATCAATACTCATTTTTATATTGGTGAGGAAAAGATTTTTGTTTTCATTATGGCTTATAAATTAACTTCATTTTCTTCATATTGATGTTATTGTACTATTTTTCCTTGCTAACTTTTAATTTCAGTTCTAAATGTGCAAAAGACAAAGACAAACAAAAAAGCCACATAAATAAGACAATTTGTCAAACACTGGAACTGTTTCATTGCAAGCAACCCTGATTTGTTTCTACCTTTTTCAAAAATGTGTTCATGTTATGAAGAGACATTAATGATTGTAAGAACCAAATAAAAAAACCCTCTCTACCTGAAGTAGAGATGCAATGAATTTTAAAAAGGTTCTTTCTTGGGACAATGTTTTCAGTATGTTATAATGACAACATATAAAGAATTCAAAGGTAACTTAAGTGTACTGGTTGGAGAAGGCTGTGAGGAGATATGATAGCCATGTATAAATATGTGAGAAGAAGTCACAGGGAGGAGGGAGCAAGCTTGTTTTCTGCTTCCTTGGAGACTAGGACGTGGAACAATGGCTTCAAACTACAGGAGAGGAGATTCCATCTGAACATGAGGAAGAACTTCCTGACTGTGAGAGCCGTTCAGCACTGGAACTCTCTGCCCCGGAGTGTGGTGGAGGCTCCTTCTTTGGAGGCTTTTAAACAGAGGCTTGGATGGCCATCTGTCAGGGGTGATTTGAATGCAATATTCCTGCTTCTTGGCAGGGGGTTGGACTGGATGGCCCATGAGGTCTCTTCCAACTCTTTGATTCTATGATTCTTTGCTTTTTCTAAAACACAATGGAACAACATCATGGAGTTGTATGTCTTGTATAATTTACAAAAGAGATATTTTTTTATTCTGCTGTGGGTGCTTTGTATTCTCCTGTATGATAGGGAGCTGCACTGAGTGGCCTTGTGGTCTCTTTGAACTCTATGATATATTTTAGAATAAATACTTTTCCTCCTCTGAATGATATATTTTGGAATAATTGTATTATATTTGTTGTCCTTTATCTTTTAACAATTCTAATTTCTAGAAACCTTTTTTACTAGTTAGTAAATTTGCTTCAGTGTTTTGATTTAGGCGAAGTGGGGCAATCTTTTAAACGTTTCAGCAAAATCCATATTGCAGAACTCCAATCAATGAAACAACATTGGCTTTCAATTGGAATGATTTTCTTTTTTGCCTTAGTGTGTGGTGATTAGTATAATAACACTCAAGATGTCCCTCATTCTGTTCGGTAATACCACACTGTCTGCCCTAAGGCATTACTCATTTGACTGCTCAATCTGTCTCAGAATCTACCACTTTCATTCTTTGTCAAATACCCGGCAGTATTTAGCAATATTTTGTATTCAAGCACAGTAGTGGACACCTGATAGTAATCTCATATTTAAACCCAAATTAGTTATATTTTCATTGCATAATTAATGGTAAGTATCCAATAGCAATATTATATATTCTGTATTCCAGACGTAGACTTTTTGTTACATTATGACAACTTCTGCACTTCTACTAAACCTAAGTCAACACACACTTGAGGAGAAATGGAAATATATACAGTATATATCAGATATACCCTGTTATAAAGAAAGCAATTTTAAAATATATATCAATGCAGGTTTAAATTACAGTAGTTTAGGGCAAGGAGAAAAAAGAGACATGGGAGGTGGAGCATAAAATTTCTGCAAAGAATGGTGAATTGCAGTGTTGTTTTTGTAAATGAGCCCCTTGCTTGAAACGGATGGTGAAACAATCAGACCTTCTGTGACCTGTTTGTGTACTGATACTACTGGCAGCATCTAACTGCCGATTGGAAATACTGTTACTGTTTCATTATCTGGGTGGACTCCAAGCGGGGACCTAGACAGAGAAGATGGTGCTTTTTATTGGGAGGGGGGTGAGTTGAAGGAAGAAAACAATTTTCCCCATTTTTCTGGTTATCCACCCCTTCCTTTTTCATAAACAAGAGTTGTTTCCATGAGGGTGACATGGGTGAAGGGAATAACAAGGAAACGGGGGGTAATGATTAAACTCCTTGGACCCCATTCCTCCTCCCCAATAAAACGGACTATCCATCTCTGTCTAGTGGCCCTTTGTGGACTCTGCCTGAACATGGGACATATATATATATATATATATAATCAAACCTCCATTTGCCATTTTATGTAAGTGATAACGTTGTACTACTATGTTTAAACATGATGTGTGTAATGGGGCATGAGCATCCACAGATTTTAGTATCAGGCCCTGGTATCAAACCCAGAAGATATCAAGGGCACACTATAACTCTGTGTATTCTCTCTCCCACGTCCAAGCGGTTAACCCAAGTTGGAGACTTTTGAAACAAACAAATATAATCTTTGGTTTTTGTTCAGTCTTTCCCACAATGATTGATAGTTTTTAGGGTAATTTTTATATGGAGGCAACTTTATGTGGTCATAAGTGTGATTTGCAGATTCTTTTTTTCTTTGAGTCTAAGGCAATTGTAAAGCGTACACTAATTTCAATACCACTACAGAAAAAAGCCTCTCTCTATACACACACACACACACATAAGGGGCAGCTGATAAGTCTTTGGCTTTACCCAGAAAGAAACAAGATAGGAAGATGAAACTTTACATTTATTCCACATACTCTCCACTGATATCAACACTCTTCTTACATCGGTATTCCAAGCTCTATAAGCCTTGTAAAAAGAGGAGTTCAGTTGTGCCTAAAACCAGTCGTCCATAGCAGCCATGGCATCAAAAATGGTGTGAAATTTGGTATCCTTGAGGTGTTTCTTCAGGTTTGGGAGCTAGATCCGGTGAATACAGTGGGTGGTCAACCAGCTGGAAGCCTAGTTCCACCAGTTTTGGGATGGTTGCTTGTGCAGTGTGAGCGGAGAAATTGTCTTGCAGGAACAAGATTACTTTGACCAGTTTGCCACACCTTTTGGCCTTTAGAACTGCCTTCAACTGGTCTAAAAGTTCAGTGTAATACGTTGCATTATTGGTGGAACCATTTTGAAGATAGTTCACTAGCAGCATGGCCTCCTTCTCCCAGATCATAGACGCCATCATCTTAGAAGCTGATTTTTCCACCTTGAACTTCTTTGGATGAGGAGAACCACCGTGCCTCCACTCCTTTGACTGCTCCTTGGTTTCAGGGTCATACAAATAAATCCAGGTCTCATCCATAGTGAACAGTCGATCCAGGAAATTCTTATCAGGCCAGAAATGCTGACAAATAGACCTGGACGTTTTAATTCGCATCTTTTTCTGATCTGTTGTCAAACATTTAGGGACCCACTTTGCAGAGAGCTTCTTCATATTCAAATGTTCATGGATAATGACACAAACACATTCATGAGAAATCCCCATGATGTATGTTATTCCTTTAGCTGAAATTCACCGATTCTCCAGTATGAGGTTGTGCACAGTACTGACGATCTCTGGAACTACAACCACTCTTGGTTGTCCAGGACATTCCTCATCATTGATATTGAAGTGGCCCGTTTTAAATTTGGCAATCAAGTTCTTAAGTGTAGAATATGAAGAGCATTGATCCTCCAATGTCTATGACATATCACCATGAATATCCTTCACAGACTTTCTTTGCAGAAACAATAATTTTATCACTCCTCTACTCTCCTTTTGCTGTGAATATCACTTAAGACTCCGTCATTTTGTTTTCCTGCATGCCTAGATCACTGTTGCCATAAGCTACAAACACAAAAGTTTGGAAACATATATTAGAAACACAAGACTTTCATGTGATGTAACATTCATTATCATAGAAACAAAACAAGAACACGAAGCCAAAGACTTATCAGCACCCCTTCGTATATATTGTCAGCTGGTATCCTAAGTTTTCCTGGTCCCAACAAGTGTATGGTTGCCATAACTTATTTCTTCTTATATTTTCTTTATTTTGTTAAATAAAAAAATGTGTATCATCAATTATTCTCACAAAACAATTTATAAATTATTAGCATATAAAAAGAAGCAGATATTAATTTTTGACCTGATAAAAGAATAAGGCAAGATGCAGTGGCAGTGAATCCTTGGCAAGATCAGGTAGTTGAATTCTGCTCCTTGTGGATTCTAGGATATCTGTTCAATTTGTTCTATACAAGGTAATGAATCATCATCCTATAAAGTGAATGTTTTACACAGTAAATTAAGAAACACAGCACCATATTTCATTATATTTTGAGATTCAGACTCAATTGTAGTATTCATTTTAACCCGTTCCATTGCAGAGTCAGCATTTAAGATAAGTGTTAATGTGGTTTGTGATCCTTGGTTTCTGCTTAACCATGAAAATGAGTGCAACATTTTTAATTACACAAAAGGCTGAACTCATGCTCAAGTAGCTATGACTTTGACAATGTTCAAAGTGACTTCTATAAGAATAAGGTTTTGAAAGTCAACCAGATGCTGGCCATTTTCTCTTTTATCAGACTCTTTTCCTTTCATTTACTTTTATCCCATCCTTGCATGCTGTGATTTTCTAGTAACCCATGATACATTTTTCTCTGAGGTTCTCAAGCATCCAGTGTTCACAGTGAGAATCCTCAATATTGTTAGTTTCTCTGTAATCCACAGTCTATGTGTGGCATGCTGTGTTTCTAAAAGCAGAAGGTGGCCTTCACTTTGAAGGAAGTCAGCTAAGGTTTACTTGTGATCATGTTTCTTTTCACTGCTTTCTATAAAATGCCTGGCTAGTTCTACAACTACATAGTTATCTTAATTTGATGGTTTAATACATTGCATATTGTAAGATCACTAGCAGGAAACTTAGATTCCTCTTTGACAGAAATCATCATTATTGTAATTGAAGTAAAGGACACTGTGAACTTTGATTTAAGGGACATGTTACTAAACTAGAAGTATAATCAAAATTACTGTAGTATACTACTTATAGGTGAACAATAGTTCCTACACCTGTGAACTCTTCCCTATGAGTTGAGATTGATTGTTTTTGTCTGCATGTGAAAAGAAACCATAGACCAAATATAGGTAAAATTTAAAATAACATTTTAAAAACTGTCCACAATTTAAGTAATATAGCTTCTGTCACATATTTTATTTAAGGCAATTGCATGGACATCATGATGTTTGGTTGTTGGCAGAACATTGTCCATCTCTTGGTCACGCGGGGAAAGTAGAGAAGCTGAAAGAAAGAGACACTGTGAGCTAATTTGTAGGTACAAATATGGGATATATTATTTGTAGTCAACGTGTTATGAACTAGTCTATGTTCCCATATCATCAAATTAGAGCTGGGAAAATTACATTTTTAAAGTACAAAACACACAGAATCCCTTAGCAGTTATGCATTTCACATATTCAGTTTTTTAAAAACTGTTTACCTTCACTGAAAACTGTGTTAGAACATTAGGAAACTTCAACATCTGGAAGCTGTGTCCTTCCCATTATCATTTTGATGACATGTATCCCTTTTCAAGCAAGGCTTTGTTGCTGTTGTATGCCTTTAAGCCATTTCTGACTCATGGCAACCCTGTATTCTGGGGCTGTGAGTTTGTGACTCACCCAAAGTCACATAGGGGGTTTTCATGGTTGAACAGGAAGTCAAATCTCCAGAGTTATAATCTTACTTTTGTATTTTTTTTAAAAAAAAATCTTGTTTTTTCTTCTGTAACTCTAGCTAGGGTGAAGTTGATGTTGACTTTTGTTTGAAAATTCATAAATATTTTGAAGATTCTTTAATAGGGCTGGGCGCTTTCATTTCATTAATTCGTAATTCGTTAATAATTCATTAATTTTTTCAATTACAAAACGATAACGAACCATTCTGGGGCAATTTTTTTAAAAAACGAATTTTTAAACACGTTTTGTAAATGCTTCGTATTTTGTTATTGTATTCGTTTCGTTATTGTTCTGAGGTCGTTTCGTTATTATTTCTGCAGGTCTGGGGCAAGTTTTTTGTTTAATTAGTGAAAAAAATTATAATATCACACCAATAGTCAAGAGGGAGAGGGAAGCTTCAGAAGTTTTTGGAGGTTTTTTAGCGTATTTCACGGTCGCATCCGCCATTAACAAATCGATTCGTTATTGTTTCGGAAATCGATTCGTTAATGTTTTGTAATTTTTTTTCGCATTTACGAAATTTCGTAAATATCGAACTTTTTAAAAGGAAAATTTTGTAATTATTTTAAATATCGAAACAAAAAACCCCCCAAATACAAATCGATTTTAGAAACAAATTTTTCCGTTGTTACCCAGGCCTATTCTTTAACACTCTTTCCCAAATCGGACAGCTGTGGAGTAATTTAAAACTAAATTCTAAATTTACATTTTAGAGGCCTTGCCAGTGTCTTTTCCTGACTTCCATCTTTCTTTTAGCATTGAGGCAGTGAAGTGAAAGCTATAAACCCCAACGGACTGGCCTAAAACTGGCAACATAACTGGCTGTTGATTCTGATAGTCACTGCCACTGGGGATTTTCTCCATCTGCCATTTGGATAGATTCCTTCTTGCATTTAGCTCTTGAAATCACACCAGATTAAGAACTAGCTCTTCACATGCTCAGTTCTGGTGTCATGTGTAATTATTGGTCTGGTAGCATCATCCAGATAGCTCAGTAAAATGTATATGCAATGCCAAAAATAAATAAATCCTCATTTCTGTAATATGGCCATAATATGTGGTTATGATTTTTCTGCTATATTACTTTTCCTTCACTCTTTTTAAGTTTATCTGTCTGGTTGGTGATTTTGTTATTTAATATTTATTTTAAAGAGAGGATGCTGATTATTGCTTAGGCAGCCCATATGAAATAACTTCCCATTTTCTTCCTCTTAGGCTGTTAATTATATTTGCCATTTGTTATTTATATTGCCTTCTTGGAAAGCTTGTGAAGATAATTTGTCTCTTTCACAATATTGTCCTTTCACATACTGCAAACATTGAGCTTTATTTCCTCTGCCTTTCAGAGAGAACCTTTGAGTCAACAATTGCTTGGGAATGCTCCCCCGCCTTGTGTTGTTTGCTCATTTGCAGTGTTGCTGTTCTCCTCACACTCCAAGCAGGGATCTGATGGTTCTTGGGAAATGAAGCATCAGTACAAAATGAAATGCAAAGAAGGGTGTGTGGGAATTGTCAGCAGTGTCAAACAGAGACTGATGAGCTCCAAAATCTGTCTTCTGATTAATGTGGAATTTGGTTCTATGAACATGGGAAAATTATTTTTAGGGAAATCTAGCAGTATGTGTTATTTTAATAATTATTAAAATGGCAGAATTTACCCACTGACATTATTCCTGCTTAGACTTTTATTCCACATGCTTTATCTTTAGCATTCATGCCATATGGGGAACTTTTGCAGGCCCATTGTGGGCCAGTAGGCTCTTAGTCGGGATCCTGATTTTAAGTAACTTTTTTTCCCTGCAGACTAATGTGAGCAAGAAATTTTGACAGAATATTTCATCAACATTCCTGTTCTCTGAAAAACAGCAGAGAGAAGCAGTTTCATTAGTCTCTGCAGGAATGGGGAAAATTTCAGTGTGAATGACATTAGTATTTGGATGACACTGGTGGCTGATAACATTCATGACAACAAAGAGTTGCATTTGCTCAAGGTTTCAGTCTGAATTTTAAATAAAACATGGAAGTGAAAAGAATCTTTAGAAAAGTTGCCAATACTTAGTAAACTGGGAAGCAGTAGGAAAAAAGGAAGACCACCACCTTAGATTTGTAAGACTTTAGCAAGAATGTTTATAACATAGTGATTTGGAGGTTTTGCATAGACTGTAAGTCAAAGCACACTTTATGGCAATTCACAGCAACGAAATAAAAATAAGAATGGGGTAAAAAATGTGTAATAATCCATTTGCTTGGCCAAACATTCCTTTCAAAAATAAAAATAAATAAAACTACGAGAATTTGGTACATAGTTCTACAGTTTTCTGTGCAGAAAAAACTTGTCTTGTATATAGAAAACAATTAATCAAGTAAGCCATAGTCCTGAATTCATAAGACCTGAGTAGGACAGGGTGACTTGGAGGTTTCTCATTCATGGGGTCATCATAAGTTAAAGCTGGAATGCCTATTTGTAATATAGAGTACAGTGAGTCCCTGAGTTACAAACATTTGACTTACAAACAACTCATAGTTAAGAATGAGAGTGAGACAAAAGAAAGTGAGATAAATCTACCCCTCGGAAGGGAAATTCACTCCTGAAAAGGTGTCTCCACTGAAGCTTTCTCGTCAATCCTTATTTCCAGAACTAGCCAAGTTTTTCAAAATGCAATTATCATTAGGACAGAAAATGAGGTGAAATCTTCAGAGCAAGGGTACAGATAGCAAAACAAACAACACAAGGGTGTTAAGCCTCACACACACACACACCTGACTGAAATTACACTTGAAAAATCTACCTGTTCATAACAAAACTACAGAACCTATCTTGTTCATAACTTGGCAACTGCCTGTATTATTTTCTGTACAGAAAATTGAAAGTTTTTTTACACATTTTCACAAAATAATTTAATTGCAATTCTCTGTAAAATGTAAATATAAGGAGAAGCTGTGGGATTCATTTTTTTTTCTGTAGTGGGAAGATAATTGCCATAATTATTTGTCACTGAATCTAAAGAAAAAAATATTAGAGTATTTTGCAACTCTAATCCTAATCATTTTACCCTATTGCAAAAAGTGGACCAGCACTCTGGATAGCTTCCTTAAAATTTAAATTAAACCCAGAGTAGAGTCCCATAAAAGAGAGCCCCCTTTATTGGTCCCCATAATTTTGGATGTAGTTCTCTGTGAATTCTGAAACAAAACATAGTTCCGGGGAACTGAAACACCACGTAACAAAATGTGAAGAGTTTTCAGTTCCTGGTTTGAAGTATTATTTAATGTTTAATTGTGCAGTACTTTCTTTGAAAGTAGTTTTTTTTGTTTTTTATCCTTCTATTACCTGAAACCCAAATGTTTGCAACTTTCATTAATGAAAATAAGCCATTTAAACATTTCTGAACAGTTTTTGCAGTTTAATAAACTTCCCATGTTTTTTATGATAGAACCAATTAGGAAATGACATTTATAACCTAGGAACAAAACTTGTGCTACATAGTTAAATGCCCCCTCTGTCTAGGTAAAAATTAACCCTCCTCCTTTGATTTACTGTTTTATTTCCCATGTTTTCCCCAGCTTTGGGATGCAAGGCAGCTTGCAAAGTTAGATCCAAGTAAATATGCATGTTCATTCAATGAAAACATGCAAAGGTTAAAATAAAATTATGGTAAACTATAAATATAATAAAAAGCAATTTAAAGCATGGCAATTAAAGAGAATAAAAATAGATGCTATACAGCACATTATCAAAAGCTCTTTCCTTGTGAGCAATTACTTAACAAAGGCCTGCTGAAACAAAAAATGCCTTTCCCTTGTCCAGAAGGACACCAAGGAGTACACCAATCTAACCTCTCTAGAGAGTCCCAAAGTCTGGGAAAAATTGCCATATATAATTATTGTTTATGATTATTTTAACATTATGAAACACTTATGAATGAAAAACAACCACCTTAGTTCAAATACTAGGATTAAAATTATCAGTTAAAATGCCCATATATTTCCTCTATATGTACAGGCTCTTGGTAGCATTTCCTTTTCAAGTAGGCATTTCAAAGATTTCATATAATGATACTCTATGTTAGCAAATCACTGTATGCCAGCTAAGAGCATGGAACTGAGAAAGGAGTGGTGAAATTAGTAACTGAAGTATTTAGAATAATTTTCAGTGGTTGTTCACACATTCACATCAAAATCCTGACGAGGGGTGTTTATTGCTAATGTACTCTCCACTGTAAGTATAACACATTGTAAAACATTGTATGTCATGTAAGTTCACGTATCAATTTTACAAACACCTTTTTCCTCTGAAAGTTCTATTGTTTGCTATTATGTGCTAGGAAGCTAATATATACTTTACAGACAGGATGTCCAAAAATAAGTAAATCAAGCAAATAAGAATCTACCAAAAATAATATAAAGTGGAAATAGATCAAGTGACAACATTTTCTGTATCTTGAATTATTATGTCTTTAAATATATATCTAGGCTTTATGCCCTCTGCTTCTTTTACATGTCATTAATTCAAAACTATTAACATGTCTCCTTGCCAACCTAGTCCATTTCCACTAGGAACCAGTATCTAATTCAAGACTATATGCAAGAGAAAGTAGCTCCCACCCCCACCCCCCACCCACCCCCACACACAAGCAGGGGACGATTTAGTATTTTGATTTGGTATATTTGAGATTTGGTATTTTGAGATTTGGTATTTTGAGGCAGGCTTATTTATGCCTGAACACGCCCATAGATCCTCAAAGCTGCTGAGTACTTGGCTCATTTTTCCACCCTATAACAGTGTACTTTGGGGTCTGGCAGGATTTTTTCCCTTTCTTCAAGAGAGGTTTTTTTGCTTATCTTACACTATTCATGGGTTGGGTAATTGGATTGGTATTCCTGGGCAGGATCTAGTTAGGAGTTAACATCTCAGTGTATACCAAAGGTGCCGTGTTTGGTGAAGGACAGAAATGGGATGGACACACACTCCAGTAAGTTCAGGCAACCAAGGGGTGGGGCCAATGGAACTTTCCTTTAGTAGCTGTGGACATTCTAATCTCATTTAAGGCCCCACAGTTTGGGGTTAGAATACTGAGAGAAGCTTTCCTAACAGTTTCCCCTGGGACCAACTCAAGTAAAACTGGATTACCCCAAGAGGACTCTGATGTTTTTGCCCATGAAAGCTGAGGGGCAGTCTGGGAGTGATCAACTGCTTCAGCTTATCCTACATCAAGTTGCATCCCCTTAGTCAAGTTATTGCAGTTCATGAAGGAAGTTTAAAATAGGTAACTTCAAATAATGTTGCTCATAGTTACTCCATTTTGATTTTCTGATCTCATTATTTCAGTGGTGGATCAGCAAAAACTCAATGTTTTCCAGTTCCACCCCACCTGTACAACTAATTATATAACAAATAGGCTGAGTTGTCCCATGCTTAGAAACCACAAAGAGAAATCCGCTACCACTTGCACAACATGAAGGCTCAACACAGATTCACTAGCATCCTACTTTGCTTTGCTAAACTTTTGTTGTATTTATGACACTCGCCTCACAGAGTGAACATAAATTTAGTCAAGGCATTGAAAATTTGTGATATAAGTATAAGCATGTGAGCATTTTTTGGTCTTGATATGTGACTTTCTTCAAACATCCCTACCCCACTTGTGGTTTTTTTTCCAGCATATAGATAGTAAGAGAAGAAAATCGTAGATAAATATTTACAAAGCCGAATAGTGTAGTATCTGCTGGTTGAATAGCTATTTTATTTTATTATTTTATTTTATTTTATTTTATTTTATTTTATTTTATTTTATTTTATTTTATTTTATTTTATTTTATTTTATTTTATTTTATTTTATTATTTATGGTATATAAAGTTATAGCCCATCATTAAGAAGTTAATCAGGTCGTTTCCCTGCTAGTTCCCTATTTAAGAGTTCTGTATTGATCAATCTATGACCTTTAGTGTGTCAATATTCTTTTGCATTGAATTTATACTGACACATCACTATTTATTGCTCAAGCCCTTTATTGATAAAACAGTTAAAGCTAGTGATCAGCTTGTCAGCTTTTTAAGTCAAGTCCATCCATCCATTTTTTTGAAACAAGTAATTTAATTGCTAGAAACACACATCCTTCTTTGGCTAGAATGTGTGACTGGCGTGGTTTAATTTAATTGTTTAAGGAAATGGAGGAGAAAAGTTGGATAATTATTATATCTGGATATGTGACATGACTCCAAATGTTAAATAGATTAAAAAACCTGGTTACAAATGAAGAATGAAGAGACAACAGCAAGGCAAAATTGGCTTTTATCTGCAAATTGAAGTAGGACTATAAGGAAGCCTTACGACCTCATCACATTGCCAGATTTGTGTGTTGTAGAACTCTTTGCTGATAGAGTGAGCAGAGAGCCCATTGGATCTCATCATATGACACACAGCTACTTCTAGCAGGGCTCTGTGCTGGCTCTGCTGGCAAAGTATCCTACAATGGGGAACTGTGAACATGAAAGACTACCCATGTTCAGACTGAAAATAGTGCAGAAAATAGTGAAATCATTGTTATTATCCAAAGATTTGAGGGCATTTCATATTCTTGGTGGCTACCACATTCATTCCCCTGAGTATTTGTTCCTCAGTTTCATATTTCTTTACTGAAATGAGCTATATATATTTTTGTAGCAGATCATGAGTGTAATAATAAAACTCAGAATAACCTTTTATATCATGGTACTGTGAAACTTATCAGTTTTGTGTATCTCTCAATGTCACTCAGAGAAAATAAAATGAAGGAAAGTCATTCTATAAAGATCAAATACATGGTCTGTTTTAAGACATTTTGTTGCTTGAGTCACAGCAGTAAGTGACACTTTGCGAGAAAAAAAGATTTTCTGCTAACAAATAGAAAAAAAGCCAACATTAAGTAGTATCTAATTTTATGAGTATCAGAAAAGATAAAAAAATATAATTGTATGTACTATTTTCAAGTTCTTCTATTTCTTTCATTGATAACATTATACTGAAATGTCATTTTCACTTTCCACATGGTAATGCTGACCTGTTTCTTGCCATACAGAGATCATAAAATGAATATTTTTCAGATCCCTCATAATGATTTCCAAATATTTTCAAGATGTAATTTTTAAATCCAAGAGACATCTTCTAGAAAGTGGGTCATATTAACATTTGTAGTTCCTTTGTCTATAAAATATTTTGCTTGACATACATGGTTTAAACAGAAGTGATAAGCATACTAAAGAGACTATGGGAACTTTCAGATATAACTTTTATCAATAAATTATATATCATAGTTAGAAAACAAAATCTATATACTGGTGGAATAATGCCAAATGTATATTGTTAGAATTTTTGTGAGCACAATTTTTAAAACTTATTTTATTCAGAAACTAACTGTGCCCTGCCACGCGTTGCTGTGGCCTATAGTAAGAATTTTCGAAGTAGAGGTAGATATCTGAACTATTATGAAAGAGAGGTACCTACCTATTCCTTCCCCCTTTTTCTTCCCCTTCCCCTTTCTCTCCTTTCTTCCTTCTCTACCCCTTTCTTTCATTCCTTCTTTCACTCTTTGGTTTCATCCTTCCTTCTCTCTTTCCTTCCTTCCCTGTCCTTCTCTACTTCTTTGTCTCCTTTCTTCCCTCCCTGTTTCCTTCCTTCTTTCCCTTTTAATTTCCTTTTCTCCTTCCTTCCTTCTTTATCTCTTTCCTGCCTTTCCTTTTTCTTTCCTATTTTCTCTTTTTCCTTCTTTTGGTACCTCTTTCCTTCCTTCCTTCCTTCCTTTTCTCCTTCCTTCCTTCCCTCCTTCCTTCCAGTCTGTTCTCCCCCAATACCATGGTAGAGTCCCTTCTAACTCTATTCTATGAGTCTATTTAATATAGTAATATATAGTAGCAACATTATATTATATAGTAGTATATATAAAAATAATATATATAATATATATGTATTATATAGAAATATATATAATAGTAATATATGTATTGTTATAGATATGTGTGTGTGTGTGTGTGTGTGTATCACCAACCAGTGATCCAACATCCATCCATATGTGTGTGTGTGTGTGTATGCACACGTACGCGTGTGTGCATGTGTCTACTTTTCCATATAATCCAGTCCTAAGTAGATAATCTGGATTTTACATGGCAGTGTGGAAGGGTTGACTTTGGGTGCATCTACACTGTAGATTTAATAAAGGAGAATGAAGCTGGTGAGGGGAGGAGAAAATCTATTTTCTGTCATTTTGAAAGTGGTTTTTGGCATATGTAAACATGAGTCCCCTTTCAGGGGGAGAAGGGCAGGGTATAAATATAGGAAATAAATCTATATAAATAAAAATGTAATGTTCGTTTGTGGGATTAACAGAACTCAAAAACCACTGGACACCTAACAACCCAATGTATGTCCTTCACTCAAAAAAAAATTGATGTTGTCATTTGGGAGTTGTAGTTGCTGGGATTTAGAGTTTACCTATAATCAAAAGAACATTCTGAACCCCACCAACGATGGAATTGAACCAAACTGGGCACACAGTTCTCCCATGACCAACAGAAAATACTGGAAGGGTTTGGTGGGCAGTGTCCTTTGGTTTTAGAGTTGTAGTTCACCTACATCCAAAGATCACTGTAGACTCAAACAATGTTGGATCTAGACCAAACTTGGCACGAATATTCCATATGCCCAAATGTGAACACTGGTGGAGTATGGGGGAAATAGAATCTTGACATTTGTGAGTTGTAGTTGCTGGGATTTGTAGTTCACCTACAATCACAGAGCATTCTGAACCCCATCAACGATAGAATTGGGCCAAACCTTTTCAGAGTGGCGCCCATCGCTTGGGAATGGAGCAGGAGGTGCCTCGTGGCCGTGGAGCACAGAAAGCGCAGCAGAAGATCCCTGATGGCGAAGAGGGGGGTGTGCGCTCTTGGCTGTGGAGGCGGCGCTGGGTGGGCGTGGCCAGGCAACCCTGGCTTCCCTGTTGGCTTCCCGGGAGTCTTCTCCCTCCCACATGGGAGGGAAGGAAGGAAGAAGGAAAGGAAGGGAGGGAAGGAGGGAGGGGAAGGGAGGGAAGGAAGGAAGGGGAAGGGGAGAGAAAGGGGGAAGGGGAAGGAAGGAAGGAGGGAGGGAGGAAGGGAGAAACCTGGCCCAGCGCGACCAGCCAGATGTGGCCCGTGCGGCCTGGCCTGGTGCAACTGAAGCCGCTCCGGGGGGAGAGAAAGAAATGCCGCTGACGCAAGCGGCGAGGGGCTTTGCACGAGGCCTGGCCAGGCCACGCAGGCCACATCTGGCTGCGGTGAAGGAGGGAGCTTGGTGCTGCTCGCTGTGCCAGTTCTATTTGTATGACCGTGCGTGCGCATGCGCTTGGCTCTCAGTGCTGTAATGGCTGCTCTTCCCTTGTGTGGATTTTTGGGGTTTCTGCTGTTTCTTTGGGAGTTTTTTTGAGTAGAGGACATAAATTGGACTGTTAGGTGTCTTGTGTCCAAATTTGGTGTCAATTCCCCCAGTGGTTTTTGAGTTCTGATGGTAGCACAAACGAACATTACATTTTTATTTATATAGATAAAAGAATAATAAAAGAGCAAAGAAAATACAAAAAGGCAGATTTTCCATGATATATATCAATACAATTCAACAGATATAAAACCAAATCAAATTAAATGCAAGCACATTCACCTAATACATATCTACATTAGTATACATATACTAAATGCACAGCTACAAAACTATTCTATGAACCTCACATTCATTGTTTTTCCCCTTATTAATCTGCTTCCTTTTGATAGTTCTATACAGTACCTGTCACATTCCTCCAATTCCAAAATCTTATATGTAACATCTCCCTCCCCACCCCACTTTGAAAAACTAACAAACAAATCCCAATCTTTCTTGGAGTTTCTCCTTGATCTGAATAGTTAGTTTGTCCATTTCAGCTAATTCACAGATCTTTGTCAGCTATTCTTCTTGCATTGGGATAGCTGATTCCTTCCATCTCTGCACATAGATTATTGTTGCTGCAGTTATCTTATTTTAAAATAAAAGTGAAAAGGGATATTCAGTCTAGCCAACCAACTTCTGTTTAAAGTCATTCAAAGAAAGAGATTTGGACAACTGTCCATTGTCAAACAGAATAAAAAAGGTTCTTCTTAATGTTCAGGTAGAGTCCCCTTTCTTGCAATTTGAATTGGCTTGTATTTTTGATGCAGCAGAAAACAAACTCTCTTTGTCTTCTATGTAACATCTCTTCAGATATATATATATTTGAATGGATGTCATGAAGAAGAGCTTGTTTCCTGTGGATCCAAAAAATAGATCTCACAAACTAAGATGGATGATTTGAGAGGGTATGCCAAGATCTTTTGTGAGATCTAATGCTCCTTGTGTTGGAAAGTCAAGCTTTCATATTTTCAAGGATAGCATTGCATTTCAAAGATGTTTAATAAAGCCAAAATATGTGAATTTAAATGAACCAAGTAAAAATGCAGATTAACATTCTGTAATAAGTCATTTCAAATGAACAGGTACAAAAATACAAACATTATGGATGTTAACATAGGGACAAAAATCTGCCTTGCAACCTGATAAAAGCAAAGGATGGAATGAGAATGTAGTTGTGTCCTTTGAAAAAATGCCTGTATTCTGAAAAAATACCCTTAAAACCAAATTATTAACTCAGGCGTTTTAATACCTATACTATGAGTCACTTTTAAGAGATTAAAAACAGGGAATTCGTGAGGAGGAGGAGGAGGAGGAGAAGAAGAAGAATTACCCCTCCCCTTAATTTTGTTTTGGTGGTGGTGGTATTGTGTGTTTTAGCTATTGGAATTCATGACACTTTTCAAGCGGGGAATGTATGTGTTTTAGAACATGTGTGCATGAGTGTGCTAGCAGGGATTGCTGCAGATTCAAATCGTAGCTTTGGCTCCCTAAGTAAAAACTGTATTACTCATTACAACCACGAGTCTGAACAGATAATAGGTTTATGAACAGGATCACTCAATTCTGGAAAAAAAATCAATCTTAATTGCATAATCTGTTGTATATGTAATTCATAACAATTATTTAGATCTTTGTTAATTTTGCTGCCATTTATCCTTTTGAACAGGGAATAAGAAGTATATGTAAACCAACAGCCTATGCAATCTTCCATAGCAATTCTAATTTGTACTGCTACCTGTGCATTTGAAATGTACATAAATCAGGAGATAATATATTCATATTTATAGCAATACTTTAGTCCACTTTCTTAAAGTTAATTATCAGATCATGCCAATACTGGTTGAATGCAAGAAGACAGTGGACATAAAGAGGCATGTTTCATACAATCTAGTTTAGCTACCTTTCTTGGATGTAATGCTTTTGAGTCCAAAGCCTCTTACAAAAAACCTCAGTGTTAAAAATGTTTGTACAAGTGACCCACACTTTCACTTTTTCCAAGTACTTACCTCAAGCATGCAAAAACTGATGATTGGAGCCTAATGTGTATATTTATAATACATGCTCCGAAAACATTGCATGGCATATGTTACAAAACTGTGTTCATTCAAAAGATTAATTAGCCTCATACAGTTCTGAAGTTCAGCTAGGACTGATTATTTGAGGAGATGGTAATATGCTCAACTGAAAGAGAGAGAGAGAAAGCTGGCATCAGAATCGCTAGTGCCAGGATGACAACAGTGAGGCTGTATGTACATATGTTTCAGAGAGATTTCCCTTCCACCAGGCGTTTAGCTGTCTTGCAACTATTAATCAGCCCCAGTCCTAAAGCAGCTGCTTTCAGATTAATTAGAGAGAATCCAGGAAATAATTCAACCAAATGTAACTCTTGTGTAAGTGTGGTGAAGGCAATTAAGAGTAAGTATAGTCATTACTGAGACTGCCAGGAAATGTGCCAAAGAACTGGAAAGTTATAAAACTCTCTGCTGATTCTCTAGTTATAACAACACATCCATAAACAGTGATCAAGAACAGGCAGAGTTGAAATTTTCAAAACAGCGCAGAATCAAGATTTTGAAGTGAAAGGAATGAAAAATACACAGTGCCTTCAGAGAGGGAAAGAAAACTCTGATGAACAGAAATAGTTCATTTCTTTGAAAGCTCTCTTTATTCCTTTATTGTGCCTCAGACAGCCCCACATGCCTATAGTCGATGGCGATTTGTTGCCTACATTAGTTTTCTGCTTCAGCAGGGATATCAGTAGTAACGAAGGAACAAAGATGCATCTTTGCAGAACACTACAGTGCCTGGCTAAAGACATGGGCACCTGGCTGAGACACATCTATGCTATAATTTAAAGAACTTGCCTGTTACACTGTACAAATTGGCATGCTTGATATAAATTCACTAAACTTGTGAGTAATACAGGGAGAAAACATAAGGCAACTTCCCATTCACTTCCTGCTTAAATTTTTTTCTAGACTTTCCTAGGCCAAAAATGTCCAAGGGAAAAGGATGACAACATTTTCCCCATACCCCAAAGCAAATGTGGGGAATATTTTTATCAAAAAATATGCATTTTCCAGTGATCTTAGGCCTCTTTTATACTGCCCTATATCCCAAGATCTGATCCCAGATTATCTACTTTAAACTGGATTGTTTGAGTCTCCACTGCCAGATAATCTGGGATAAGAAACTAATCTGGGGCAGTGTTGAAAGAGCATAAGAAAGACTTCAGCTGCTTGTTTTTGTTTAAACCTAATGGAAAGGAAAGATTTCACTCCTCCTTGCCCTCTCCCTGATGCTGATTTAATTAAGTGCCCCACTTTTGTACTTTGAGTTCAATATGCAGCTACTGAAGTAAGGAAGAAAGCTCTAGTTAAAATACTTACAAAATTGCACTGGACATGAGACTTATTTGAAACCATAAACTGGAGATTTTTACATAAACATCTACAATTCAATACAGCTTACTGTGGCCTTGTCCTGTGAGAGGCTCTCTCTGCTCTTCAGAGAATGTGCAGATGGACATTGGTATGGTAAAATAATAGAAATGCATTCCTTGTCATTATAGAGTCCCTACTTTTGGAACTAATGTTTGAACATCTTTGAGAAATAGTGCAAGGCAGGAATAGATTGCAGCAATCTAATCTGGATGTGACCACAGCTTGTGTGACAATGGTTAATGCTGCATTTTCCAGATAAAGACATGCCTGAAGCATTGAGAAAAGCTGTGCAAATAATAATAATAATAATAATAATAATAATAATAATAATAACAACATTATTCTTGTATCCCACCACCATTTCCCCGATTGGACCTGGAGTGGCAAACATGAGGACCAAGCCCAGTCATGAAGTATAGTTTGGCAACACTACAGGCTGACATCAATTGTGACAATCCCATTACACATGGAACTCATAACTATTAAGTGACTACAATCTGCCTACAGTTACTCAAGCATGATTGTTACACTCCTGGAGGTGGATGAGACTTCAGAGACCAACAAGTAGATACCAATAGTTATTTGTGCAGTCTATAGCTCCTGCTTTGAGATGTTTGGGATAGATAAAGTTCTACACCCAGCTGCAGTTCAGCCAACATTTGTTGTTTCTGGGTTGCTGCAAGTTTTTGGGCTGACCTCACAATCTCCGAGGATGCCTGCCATAAATGCAGGCAAAACATCAGGAGAGAGTGCTTCTAGAACATGACTATACAGCCTGAAAAACTTACAGCAACCCAGTGATTCTGTCCAGGAAACCCTTCAACAACATATTTGTTGTTTCAATAGCTAAGAGAGAAGAGCTGCATACTTTAAAATATTGCTTTTAATTGTGATGGTACTAACAAAAACATCCCTGTTGTGTGCCACTGAGGCTGAAACACTCCTTGGCTAAAATAATGCAAAAAGAAAAGTGTTTTTCTCTAGTCATATCCAACTTCCTTAAATTTGATTGGTACCTGGAGGGATTTTCTGAAACTACAATCTTAATGAGAACAATTGAGAAAAGGCTGATTTCATTGTAAGTTGGATATGATTCAAATTGTGTCCAATATCTGCAAATGGAAAGAATTTAATAAACATTGTCTTCTGATTTCTTATTAGTATGTAGCTTAAACATATTTTGTTTACTTTATTCAGATGCAGTTTAGCAGGAAGAGCTCACACTTTATTGCCTAATCTACCAAATTTAATTTTGCCCTGGTAATAAGTAGATTGATTTAAACATATTGAAATCTAAAGTATACTTTAATAATTGCATTTTCTGGATTTTATCTGGGAGTTGTTTTCTCCTCAACCCCTATTGGCTAAAAGTTGCCAATAGCTGCATCTTGATTAAACGGATGCTTTTGCCCCTTTAATGGCCTTACTCACATGTGTATGGTCACACAATCTAAGCTTCAGATATATATATATCCAGACCCCCCCCCCCCATTTCAATAATAACATGGAATTTGCTAAGCAGGAATTTTAATCATGCTTTAATTGGCTTAGGACATGATTTTGCCGTATCTTACAATGGCACTCAATACAATTGGGCTTACATTTTTCTAGAAACATATTTCTAAAGGAACATCAATGCTGTAATTGAAATATTGAATGGATTTGTATGTATTATATGTATTATTTGATAACATTAAGGGCCTAAATTCAATGTTGTGCTAACAATGTAATACCAATGTTGCCATTGTAAAACAGATTATGATTATGATATTGATGATTCTAAATGGCAATTACAGATGGGATGAAGACAAGGAAACCACACTTGAGATATATGATCCAAAATCCCAGTGTGCTGGTAATACTGCACCAACACATGGAAGTTTCTTCTTTCTCTCCTGCTGCAACTCTCAGTACTATCTCCTAACTATTTCTAGAGAGGTTTCTCCTCTCTTAAGCAGGATTTTTCATTACACTCAGAGCCTCACTGGAAACATCTCCTTCTTTACACTAAAAGAAGCAGTTGTGCCAGCAGAATTCATATCTATGAAAGGGTTAGAAAGACAGCTGGAGAAGGAAATGTGTCTTACTAATGTTTTGGTTCATAGAAAACAGAAAATGGTGGTTAGGTTACTGTCACTCTGGCATCCATGGTTCAGCAACTTGGTGCTAAGCTTGGAATGGATGTTATTTTGGAAATTTGTTACAATGAGTGCTTGGTCTGGTTGAATACATCAGTAATCAGTTAACTGGAATAAAGTAAATTGAAATGATAAAGCACATAAAAGAGCTGAAATTCTTGTGTTGGCTGGAAGAGATGGTGATATCAACAATACCTCAAAGATCAGAAAGCCATCCCAGATGCAAAAATAACTAAAGATTGCAGTTATAGAGGAGTTATAGATGAGGGCAGGAAGATCTGTGATTTACTGATAAGGAAAGCAGGTGCCTGGCTGAGCACTGGTGCTTGTGAGAGTGGTTGCTGAACCAGAAATTAGGAAAATAGTTATAGAACTGAAAAGGCCAGATAGACATAAATACTGCATATCTACAAAGTAAAGCTTGCAAATTAACCAGGGTGTACCTTGATATAGCTTCATTGACTATTGTTTGTACAGGGAAAAGGAATCTGAAAACTCTCAGATATTTTGGCTGCCTTTGCAGCCCAAACATCATTAATGAGTTATATTTATGGGTGTACTCATTATGCATTAATTGGTGCAATTAATCAAGTACCACTTCACACATTAAATATTAAAACCTTTCTACTGATTAGTCATTGGGATTGATAAGAGAGAACTCTTAAACATCTTTATCCCTCTCTGAATTTTGCAGGCTTCATAGATAGTATAGATTGCATATGCATACCTCTTTGCCTGCTAACCCCCGAAATAATGAGACCACACAACAATATTTGGATTTGAAATATGGTCAACTTTTATTAATTGTTACCTGTTTAACTTTGACTGGATCTCAATTTTATGGATCTTGAACTTGGTGGTAAAGCCGAGGTAGCGTCTCTGTCCGGCCTACCTCTGGGCTAGTTAGGGTGAAACACCCGGGTCCCCTGTACACCCAACCCATGTAACCTCTGAAGGAAATGTGTCAGAGAAGTCCCTCTCAGAGTATCAGAGACTATAATCTCTCTATTTTTAGGCCATTATAATTCCCTTCACCTCATCAAATTGAACCTTAGATGTGTGTTTTAGTTAATGGCTTTCACCCCTGAACGGTGTGTCTTGGGCGTACACCAAATTATTAGCTTTTCTGAATTATTTATCGCCACAGATTGGGGGCAGATGTCTATTTTGCCCCATCCCCCACCAAGTCCTCACCACAGCTCTAATCACCAAACGCGTTGGTAAAATCAGAAAGATGGATACCATCTATCTCAAAAATTGGGTCTTGTAATGGGTCAAAAACACTGTGTAGCCAGCGAACCTTTATCTTGGATGTGCACAAAACACCTGGCTCCCATCTTGATTTAGCCAGCTTCTGGACATCACCACCAACATGCCACCCATGGCAAGGAATCATTGATGACTGGGACATCTCAAAACCAGCCTCCAATCACCAAACGTGTTGGTAAAATCAGAAAGATGGATACCATCTGTCTCAAAACTAGCCTCCAATCACCACACGTGTTGGTAAAATCAGATTATTGTGGTTAAATAATGCTTGTCAACAGTAAGAATTCCATGGAACTGAAGATAAATTACATGTTAATATATGTCTTAAGCACATGTCAACAATATTGGTGGCATTTAACCTTCATAATTATAGATATCCTTTGATTCTTGTATTTTAGTTTCAAATGTATGGGAAAAGAAATGAAATGCCTGAAATATTTACATTTACACCTAAAAAGAATGAGGTTAATTAAAACAAAGGAAGAAAAACAAACAGACCAAAGCATTTAAAAAAGTTTTAAGTGATTTTCATATTCATTTTCCAAAATATGGCCATGAACCCATGAGAAGAAAGATTAGACATAGAAATAAGGGTGAATTTTGTTAAAACTCTGCCCAAAAGTTCTTTGTAAAGATCATTCTGCCAACGGTTGAATCCTAATATATAAATCCTGGTGCATTTAGTCTATCATTGCGCATCTTACAGAGACAAACTAGAATCCTAGGTATGTTTATTTGGAATCATATTGAATTGTACATGGGAAAACCTTTTTCATTCAAATATGCATATTGTTCTTGTTGCTGTAGCTACTTCTGTTGCAGTTGGTTTCAACTTTTAGCAACCCTAAGACATTGTGACTATTTCTCTGCAATAAATTGGAGTATTGGTGCCTTTGCTTTACTATGAGACTGAGAGAGTGTGATATGCCTCAAGTCAGTGGGCATTTGAAGCCTGGTCTCCAGAGTTGTAGTCCAAACCTCAAATCACTATACCACATTTTTGTGGGTTGTATACCTATTATTTGTCTAGTATACCACTTAGTTTTGAATTTGTTGAAAAAACCTATAATGAAGGAAAGGTACAAACTAATGTAAAATTAAGAAAGCTGAAGGTCATTTAATAAACAGAAAAGACAAAATGTCCCTTCTATATGAATATAGTTCTGGAAAGTGAAATGCATCCTTAGTTGGCAATGGAGCACTTCATAAATGGTGCATTCATGCCAAGCACTTATCTAGGCAGAATGCTATTATTAAAAGGAATATTGATGAGCTAGATAAAACATTGAGTGCATATGAAAACAAATGTGGTTTCCTTTTCTTTTTATTCTTGATCATACATTATATCAATACAGCTTAGATGAGTTGCTGATATTTTTCAAATCTGTTGCCTTGACACATTCCCTGCCATGATCTCATTTTAATTTATTTTACCTTCTTGTGATAAATCATGTGCCGCATTTGGGAAACCAGAAAATTACCAGAGGTATTAAGAGGAGAAACATAGTCTAAATGCGATGAAGTAGCAAAGTTGCTGTTTTAGTCAGTATGTCTATCTGAACAGATGCACTATAAATCTTTTTCAAACTGTTGTTCTCAATATCTATTGTATCTCTTGGCTGTGATATTTAATATTCTACTATTCTGCACAGTGGACACATTTACAATTACGGTATTCACCCTAGAACATTTTTAAGAAGTTGGAGATTGTGAAAGATGGTATAACTTCTTTACTATAGTGTAGCACGTAAAAACTAAATATAGTTTACCTTGGGAGTAAATACACACTAAATGTCTGATGTGAGATTTTTTTTATTTATACACTGCCTGTTTAACAGAATATTGACCCTTGTAATCTACAAAGAAAAATGCTTAAGCCACTAACAAAGCAGCAGGTTGCCTTGTTGACTCTTGCATACACATGAGACATAGTGGGAGCTTTCTCTTAAAAGGTTATCTGGCACTGACAGCCCATTTGTCATTTCTTTACCCTGTTGTTGCCCTGTCCTGTCCTTTTGCAAGTGAACTCTTGCTTGTGATTAGTAAGTTATCTGTCTATGGCCAATATGTTCATAAGACATTAATTGTGAGCCGTTTTGAGTCTCCATGTGGAGAGAGAAGGCAAAATATAAGCATAACAACAACAACAAAAACAACAGCTGCAGCAAGACATTGAAAATCATCATCATAATCATCACTTTATTTCTTGATTAGTCGCTCTCCACCAAGGTGCTCCGAGCGACTTATAATTTAAAACAGTTTATACACAATATAAAACATTCAATATAAAAACATTCAATATAAAAACATTCAACATAAAACATTCAACATAAAACATTCAACATAAAAACATTCAGCAGTGACTATGACAAAATTTGATGCGGTTACTTAAATGCACAACCAAACAGCCAAGTCTTGAGCGCCTTTGCAAAAGGTCGCAACTCTGACATTGCTCTAATATATGGAGGCAATGAGTTCCACAGAATTGGAGCATAGATCGAAAAAGCTCTACGCCTTGTAGCTTCCAAATGTGCCACCCTAGGACCCGGTATGTAGAGGAGATTTTCCTGGGTGGATCGAGGTGACCACTGATGGGGAAAAAGAATGAGGCGGTCCCTAAGATATAAAGGTCCTTGGCCATTTTGAGCTCTAAATGTCAGGATCAGTATCTTGTAAGAGATCCAATGTTCTATTGGTAGCCAATGCAGTTGTTGCAGAATCGGTGTAATATGGGATCTTATAGATGATCCCGCTAGCAGCCTGCCTGCTGCATTTTGGACCATCCGAATCTTCTGGGTCATTGACTTCGGAAGGCCAGCATATAAGACATTGCAATAGTCCAACCTCGTGGTGACTGTTGCGTGGATTACTGTTGCCAATGCTTCTACCGAAAGGTAGGATGCCAATTTCCTTGCCTGGCGAAGATGAAAAAAGGCCTGCTTACTTATGGCAGTGATCTGGGCCTCCATCGTCAGCGATGAGTCCAACACAACCCCAAGGCTTATAACAGTGGCAGACGGAACCAGAGCTTCCCCATCGAAATCAGGCAGAGACTGGGTTAATTCTGGCGGCTGGCCGGGCCAGAGTATCTCAGTTTTTGCAGGATTGACTTTTAGTCTGCTTGCTCGAAGCCAACTCATCACTGCTTCCAAACACAGCTTAAAGTTCTCGGGAATCGCAGTTGTTCCAGGTTCGAGATGCAAGAGTAGCTGGGTATCATCTGCATACTGGTAGCACTCTATGCCAAAGCTCCGCACCAGTCCAGCAAGTGGTCGGACATAGATGTTAAATAACAGGGGCGAGAGGATAGCACCCTGGGGAACTCCACAGCAAAGGCAGGAGCTTTCAGAGGTTTGGCCTGACCACTCCACCCTCTGTCTCTGGTCCCGGAGGAATGAATTGAACCATTTGAGGGCTAAACCTCATACACCAGACATAGCCAATCGATGAATCAGCAAGTCATGGTCCACGGTGTGAAATGCAGCTGTGAGGTCCAAGAGTACCAATAGTGCTGATCCGCCTCGGTCTAACTGACGACGAATTTCATCAGTAATAGCTACCAAGACAGTCTCTGTCCCATGACCTGAACGAAAGCCTGATTGAAAGGGGTCCAAACCTGCAGTCTCATCTAAGAATTGCTGTAGCTGCCCCGCCACTGTCCGTTCAATCACCTTGCCCAGTAACGGAAGGTTTGAAACTGGGCGATAGTTACTAGGTATGGCAGCATCAAGGCTTGGTTTTTTCAGGAAAGGGTGGACCATTGCTTCTTTAAGGCAATCTGGAAAAATTCCTTGCTCCAAGGAACTGTTGATGATGCTCCTTAAGGGATCTCGTAGTCCCTCCCAGCACTCCTTAACCAACTGGGAGGGGCAAGGATCGAGGGAGCAGGTGGTTGGTCTTGCGGCAGCTAGAGTCTTTTCCAGGTCTTCCATTTCTAATGACACAAAATATTCGAGAAAATGGCAATTCTTTTGGGCAAGCTGTCAAAATGATGACATCTTAGTGCCTCCCTGTTTTGTACCAGTTCAATCAAACTACAATCCGTTCTACACGGCCCTATATCCCAGAATCTGATCTCAGATTATCTGATTTAAACTGGATTTGATTGTATGAGTCTCCATTGACAGATAATCTGGGATAAGAAGATTATCCAGGAACAGATCCTGGGATATAGGGGCAGTGTGGAAGGGGCCTATATTTCAAAATGAGCATGCCTACATGCTTAAAGATTTAAATATTTGTTTGCCTTTTTATTTTACAATCATTTTGCTTCTATTCATTTTGACCACATGAGTATGGTCAAAATGTTAGAGTGTCAGCTGCCCTGCCTGCTAGGAAGGCTTTACAGTGCTTTATCATATGGATGGAGATACTGCAGTCTTGTGATCCTGATTGACAAATCCAGTTAGTTTGGAACCACTGAGTGAACTTGAGCGAGCCACTCTCTCAGCCTAAATTAAGGCAATAGCTAATCTTCTTTTAATAATTAATGTCAAAAATTTCATAAATCAAAGATTGCTTGTATGCACATAATAAAAAAATTATGCTAGCTGTTCAGTAAAATCAGCTGCTGGACCATCTCTTTGTGTTACAGGATGTACTGAAATTTTTATTTGCCAACATATAATTTGTACCAGATCTATGCAGGTGGTTCATGAGTGATGCCTCACACATATGGCCCATGTGGCACATTTTTTTGAATTTTTGCATATTGTTAGATTTTCAAGTCAATACTATTAGATTACAGACTTTGAAAATGAGATTGGGTTACTCCTGTGTATTTCTGCTAGATTTATCTTCAGCAGCAGCAAATTCTCCACACATGGAGACATGGAAATAAAGAAAAGTAAATAACTCTCTGGGAATTCTGCTATGATTTTTTTTGTCAGGCATCTGCTTGGTAACATGTGGGTGGTATAAACCTTTCTAATTATAGTTGGATTTGTCATGAGAAGCTATGACTCTGTTCATTTTGCTCCTTCATTCACAAATGTTAGACTATCATAGATCTGACATTCCAACATAAGTGATCCCACTATAAACATGGCAATATAATTAGGGTTGCTGGAGAAATGGCATTCGATTGGCATAGGTCATATCCATCAGGAATAACATGTGATAGGTTAAACTAAGGCCCAAATTTATTAATTATGTATCAAATTAAACTTGGCAGTAGGGCCCTCCCTCATGTTGAATAAGAATAGGATAATGGATCGTTCATGACACTCACTTCCTTGTGAACTTGGCAAACCACAATGAACCTGATGGTTAGCAGTATTTTAGGGCTTGTCACAAAAAAGCTCTCTCTTCAATGAGTAGACTTTTAGAAGCCCACAGCCTACAAGCCTTGAGATTTAAAGGGGAATGTAGCCTGTACAGTCTCCAAAGGCTGTTCCCTCTGAGCCCCAAACAAATTGAAGTTATAGTCTGATCATATACTGTTCACTGCATTATTTGGAGTGCTCATTAAGTTGAACTAGTCCCATTCCACATCACACTATCCATGTAACCAAGGATCTAAAAGACATCCACACCAAACCAAACTTGCCCCATGGTAACTTGGGCCAATCAATCAATATCCCAAGAACACTTTATTCCGTATGCTAACCAGTTGAATGGATTAAAAATCTACACAATATTGTAAGGCAACCAGCCAGAGCCCACACTAAAGCTAGACATGATGATAAGTTGAACAAAGCAAATAAAAGAAATCTGGTGTTGCCCGTTTATGTCCTGGCAAGTCTCACTCTCAGAGCAGAGAGTGCTTAGTAGCCTCTTCCCTTGTGCAGCTTCACATAACTTCATATGAACAGTGTAAGCAATGTGTATGCCATTTTGGAGTTCTTTACAGTGAATAGTTAGGACTCTTCCAGATAGGCCCTATATCCCAGGATTTGATCCTGAGTTTTCTGCTTAAAACTAGATTATATGAGTCCCCACTGCCAGAGAATCTGGGATAAACATAAAACCTGGTATCAGATCCTGGGATATAGGGCCTGTCTGGATACCATAGTCAGGATAACACAAGTAAGAACACATCAAAATCTAGTGGAAATAAATACTGTAAAAAATTAAACTGCATCATGGTTACTTCCTGTCATTCAGAATGCATTTTGTGTTTTTTCCAAGGGCTTACAGGAATGATCACAAATAAAGTTATTAAAATGCAAAATGCCAGTGCTAATATTAGATCTGTTTTATGAAATTTTATGATGTTTTTCATGTGTATATTTTCAGTTGCCCATTTAGTATTGTAATGCTAGACTTAATTTGCAAGGTGATTTATTCATGCCCCTTTTGTAACTTTAGTGTTGACTGCATTTTATTTTGATGTATGATGATTTTTTCCCAGTAAATGTGCTGACTAAAAACTTTTTAAATGATGGAAGTTCAAAGATCAAGTAAATTATCTTTGCTGCATATAGTGATAAGCTGTATTGGCTATGCAAACCAAAGTGATTAATGCAAAGTATAGATTTTTGTGGCCTTTAAATGTCTGAGATTAAGGAATATTTTAAATAGTTTTTCCATAAAGATTTACACCAGAGTTGATTCTACCTTTCCCCCTTGTGCTTGGTACAGAACAATAACTTAAGAGGGCAAAGTCCTATTGGCAGCATATGCCAATGGTACATAATGGTAGTTGGTGAACTACCATTACCAGTTTCATTACCAGTAGTAATGGTATTTTCATTACCAGTAGTCCTACAGCTCAAAAAAAAAAGGGGGGGGGAAATCTTTTGCTCCTCCACCTGAAGAATAAGGGGATAAGACAACAAAGATGGGATAAGCAAAGAACAAATTTATTAACTGTAACCAATTTTATTTTTGTGTGTGTGTGTCCCTGTGTGTGTATATAATAAGCAAATCTAAACTGGGGAAGCAATTTGGTGTTGGAGCAGTTAGTTTCTCCAGATTAAAGCCCACTAGCCTTCTCTGGGCAAAAAAACAAACAAACATAGTCCCAGAGTGCAATCACAAGGCACTTCCAGATAGAATTTTTTACAGGTGAAAATTGGTTAAATTAACCTGGTTTTGCTCATGTTGCTGTCCCCACAGGCACCCAAGAGAACTGGGTTTTCCTGGGAGTTGTCCCCATGCCAGTGCAGTAACTACCAAACTGGCACTGAGTCACCTTCTCTCTCCAAAGCCCTTAAAATAAAAATAAAACCTTACCCGGCATCATGAGGCCTCTCTGGTAGGCCTCCTGGCACATAGAAATGACACACCATGAGACAAGGGGGTGGGGGCAGAAGTTATTTTCCTCCTTGGGTTCCCTGTCTCCTGGTGCACCCCTGGTGGCATAGTGGGGTAAAATGCTGAGCTGTTGAACTTACTGACTGAAAGACTGGTGGTTCAAATCCAGGAGCAGGGTGAGTTCCCACTGTTAGCCCCAGCTTCTACCAACCTAGCAGTTCAAAAACATGCAAATGTGAGAAGATTAATAGGTACCGCTCTGGTGGAAAGGTAACACCGCTCCATGCAGTCATGCCAGCCACATGACCTTGGAGGTGTCTATGGGAAACACCAGCTCTTTGGCTTAGAAATGGAGATGAGCACCATTCCCCAGAGTCAGACCCAACTAGACTAAATGTCAAGAGGAAACCTTTACCTTTACCTTTTACTCAATACATCAGATTTTCACTTTATGCATTTCTTGATATATATTTTTTGTTTTTTCCCATTGTGTTTCAGGATTTTTTGCAAGAGGAAAAACCTGAGAATGGTTAATAGAAAGGCAAAAAAAAAAAAAAACCTTTGGAAGATTACTAGTCAAAATACTCTTCAAATGTCATTTTAAAGAAACAATTAAGAAATGTTATTTCCTCTTTCAGTAAAGTAACCTCACTTCCATCCATTACTATTATATTTGAAATAGTAACTTATTTACACTGTCATTACACAAAAAATTCTTTGAGTGGAACTTCCAATATATTACTTGGTAGAGGCAGTATTTACACTGAAGTCTGGATAACAGATGGAGTAAAGTATGTTTATCTGTTTCCTGATTTAAAAAAATGGATTTCTTGATGTTTTGAAATCCTACCTGAAAGAATATTAGACCAGTACAAATCTTATATAATTTCTTCTATTAATAATTTGTGGTGTAGTTATTTGTTTTTTAAAGGTTTTTAAACTGAATTTGCAATGGTAGAATAATAGTTCTTTTTTCATTTTTACTTTTTTCAAGATTGATTAAATGTGGAGGATTAGTTCCTTAGGTCTAGTTACATCTGCACTTGGTAGTTTATTTTAGTCCTAATTTAGTTTAACATATATTTAATTTAGGCTTAGTTGTATTCATATCTTCTTCCTTCTTTTTGTTTTATGTGTTTGCTTTTTCTTCACTTTGCTTGAGGATTAGGAAAATGCAAGTACTTCCAAGAAGATGCCCAATTACATGAATAAAGAACAGTTTCTTTGTTGATAATCAATTCTCCGTGGAGTTTGCAGATTTGAACTTGGCAACAAAATGAAATTTAAGAATAAGGAAGCTCAGGTTTCAAATAAACGTTTGGTTCTACAGTTCCTATGTCTTACAGTATTAAAGAGCAATGGGAAATCACTGTATTTTAATAATTGTAAGAGCTGGGAGGGAAATCCCAATGTTGTTTCAAGACAATAGATTTTTCCTAATTAGAATTGGTTCAGAATCTAAACCAACAACCTAGGACATACAAACCAAATCAGCAAATGTTGTTTACATAACAGTAGCTGCATATTGCAAATATAATTCTTTAGTTTTGTTTAGTCTGGAAAATTAAACAATACACTACATAGCTGTAACCATATGTGATACTATTTGTAAATGCTATTTGTACAGTTGTCAAGCCACATCAGTATTTTTAAAATGAACAATTCCATTGAAGAATTAAACATTTTTTAAAAACTTTCAGAATCCAGTAAAATGAAAACCTGAATGCTTCACTAAAACCAGCCTTCTGCAAAAACCAGGCAATTAATCTATATAAATAAAAATGTAATGTTTGTTTGTGGAATTATCAGAACTCAAAAACCACTGGACGAATTGCTACCAAATTAGGCCACAAGACACCTATTAACCCAAGGAATGACCATCACTCAAAAATTTGATTTTGTCATTTGGGTGTTGTATTTGCTGGAATTTATAGTTCACTTACAATCAAAGAGTATTCTGAACTCCACCAATGATGGAATTGAACCAAACATGGCACACAGGACTCCCATGACCAATGGAAAACACTAGGTTTGTTGGGCATTGACCTTGCTTTTGGGAGTTGTAGTTGACCTACACCCAGAGAGCATTGTGGACTCAAACAATGATGGATCTGGACCAAACTTGGCATGAATATTCCATATGTCCAAATATGAAGACAGATGGAGTTTTGGGGAAATAGACCTTTACATTTGGGAGTTGTAGTTGCTGGGATTTATAGTTCACCTACAATCAAAGAGCATTCTGAACCCCACCAATGACAGAATTGGGGCAAACTTCACAAACAGAACCCCGATGACCAACAGAAAATACTTAAGGCCATCCAGGCCAACTCCCTTCACCAGGGCAAGAAAATGTAATCAAAGCCCTCTTGACAACGAGCCACCCAGCCATCAATATACATTCATATGATTCACACACACACATAGTATCATAGATTTGAAAGGGACCCCTTTCCAGGACAATTATATGTTGCATGTTCCAGAGTAGGCAAACCATACAATCTCCACATCAACACTGACAAAGAAACAACAAGAAATACTGTTGACCCACAAGCATAACGACATTACATATATTAGAAACCAACACTTTCTCACTACTTTATTTTCCAGATCACCAGTCTGGGCCACAGCAACATGTGGCAGGGGACCGCTAATATGTTAATATTTTAATAGTTATTTAAATGTATATTTTGCCTATACAATACAACCCCTATGCATTCAAGGGATTAGATTCTTGGACTTTATATGAATATGTGAAACATAGGTAACAGCAAACCCTATTGAAATGAATGTCTGAAATCAAGGCAAGCACACCAGAGAGTCACATTGAATGGCATAGAAAATGCCTAGAGATTACATACTTTGTTGGACATGGATAAATGAAACTGTGGATACCATTCATGTCGATACTAGAAAGAGAGAGAGAGAGAGAGAGAGAGAGAGAGAGTCTAAGCTGTGAAGAGCTGTGTTTAACCAACATTTAGCTCAAAATACAACATAATGTTTGGAGGAGGAAAACAGTCTGCTAGTAGAGTTGCCTTGGTTTCCGGAAGATTAGTACTTGTGTTACAAGGGAACACAAGGGACAGGGGAACAACTGGAAACTGCAATGGATTTCCCCTCCTTTGTACATATTGCAGGTATCTACAAGTGAAAATGCATTTATCTTAGGGCCCTTCCACACACCCCTATATCCCAGAATATCAAGACAGTAAATCCCACGTTATCTGAGTGTGGACTCAGAAAACCCAGATCAAAGAAAATATTGTGGGATTTTCTGCCTTGATATTCTGAGATATAGGGCTGTGTGGAAGGGTCCTTAGAGAAATAACACTATTTGCTACCCTTGGAGAAGTAGAAAATCCAGTGGAAGGGTTTTATTTTTTGTTCACTCATCAGTCCAAAAGGAAACCATTTGGTAATTTCTTATAAGGATTCTCTCAACGTATACTCCTCATATGTCCTTACTTACCATCATGTACAGATGAGATCTGCACTATTATAATTTAACAGTCAATGGATTGTCGCCATTTCTAAAAGACAAGTAACAGATCCTTTTACCAACTAGTGCAGAAAAGTTTCCCTTCACATATTATGCTATAATATAATTTAAAGAGACAGCTTAAAACAATTAGAACCATCAGTGTCAGGTACCAAGGGATCCATCCTACCAGTAACAGTATGTCCTAGATAGTTTTCACTAAACTATCCCCCCTCCTACCATCACTTCATCTTTGAAGTTCCCATATGCATTGCTTCTCTTCTCTTTTTATTCTTTAAAGGCTGACAACCAAAGGTATTGTACTCAGGGTGCTTGCATTTTTCAGAATAAGCATTATTTATGGAATGCTTGTGCTGGTGGAAGTCTTTAGGTGTTAGACAGATATTATCCCTTTAGGTGAAAAAATTGCATTACATAACCTGAAATCAGTGTCTTTGGTTGTTTTATACATACTTTCTGGCAGGTGAGATCCCTTCCTGCACCTTTTTTCAGACAAGAAAAGGAAAAGAAAAGCTGCTGTTGGGAAAAAAAATCTGTTGAAGTGAAGCAGCCTGCAGAAACAGCCACAATGCTTCAACATCACAAAAATGTAGCTGAGGTTTAGTTTAACTAGAACTCACTTCATTGCATTCCTGATTCTTTGTGCTACCTCTCTTATAACTGCCTTGAGGTGTTAAAAATACCCACAGCAAGTGTAAGAGGGATGACAAATTATAGATTCCAGTTTGTATTGAAACTGTGAAGTTATTATTGAGTTCACAGCTTGAGTCATGACTCTAAATGCAGCATGAAGGAGAATTGGTTAAAATCAAAATCCAAGTGAGCATGCTCTTCAAAGCTATCTTCCTCTAGTGGACCATATAAGATGACTAAAACCATATAAGATGACAGAGGTTTATGCAAATGCGAATACAATGGAATCAACCCTTCTCTCTCCCTCCCTCCCTCCCACTTTCTATATAAAAATCTACTTTAGATCATTAGTAAAAAAATGCAGAATAAGTATTTAAAAACTAGATAATTTATCCAGGCTGAAATAGTATAGTGATTAGAATCAACAGTTCTGTCTTGGATAACAGGTGACCATAATTTGAAAGTCTGATCAGCCTCAGCTCTAGGATAGAATTTCCATAATCTGGAGGCACATAAAAACAACAGCATCACTCTAATTGCAGCATATACTAGGTGGTTGTCTAAAAGAGTTTCCTTGAAATGAATTTTATGAAACTATATTAAAATGTGTCCTCAAAGTAAATACGGAAATCGGTATCAAGACAGAAAGAAATTTTTAATTGGCTAGTCCCAACTGATCAGATGAAAAAGAGACCCTTCTCCACTCATCCTGTTTTCCATTAGTGGTGGGAAAACCAATTTGCCACCTCCATTTACCTTTTTAATGTTAAAAGATAACTTTTTGCACATGTATTAATAATCAGGAGAGCCAGCATTTACTGCTGGGACTCAAGGCAGCTTACTGATTAAACTAGAGTACAGTTGAAACATGGAGATCAACATTAAAAGAGGAATTAAATTTACTAAAACATATATTACTGAGTGAAAATACTAAATACATTAAAATATATAGGATTATAAATTATGAAAACAGTTCTAAAAATCCAGTTAAAACAATAAAAATATTTATTCACACTATGAATAATGATTGTTGTGAAAACACATCAGATCTATTCCGGCTGTGTCATCTAGGAATTGTTGCAACTGCTCCGCTGCTGCCCTCTCAATCACCTTGCCCAGGAACGAGAGATTTGAAACTGGGCGGTAACTGGAGGGAGCCGAGGGATCTAAATCTGGTTTCTTCAGCAAAGGAGAGACCACCGCCTCTTTTAAATCCTCTGGAAAGACTCCTTGCTCAAGGGAGATGTTTATGATCTTCAACAAAGGGTCACGTAACTCCTCCAAGCAGGATTTCACCAACCAAGAGGGACACAGATCGAGGGAGCAAGTGGTCGGTCCAGCTGCAGCTATGAGTCTATCGACAGCCCCTGCATCCAGCGGGATGAACCGGTCGAGGATGGGCCCAGCTAGTGGCCACGGGGTCTCAAGTTCTCTCACTGTATCAATTGTGGCGGGGAGGTCCCGGCGAAGTAGCGAGATCTTGTCTGCAAAATAGCTCTGAAAAACCTCGGCTGGAGGGGCCTGATTACCACTTTTTGGGACGGTAGGAACCGTCGTTAGAGATTGAATTATTTTGAACAATTTTGCCGGGCGTGAGCTAGCAGACGCTATCAAAGAAGCATAATATACTCGCTTTGCCTCAGTGATAGCATGCTCATAGGATTCCCTGAATACCTCATAAGCTGATCTCGATGCTCCGTCATGGAGTTCTCGCCGCACACCCTCCAGCTGTCTCTTTTCCCGCTTCATCAGTCGAAGTTCCTCGGTGAACCAAGGAGACCGATTTCGGCGGGGTCTGAGAGGGCATCTAGGGGCGATCTCATCGAGTGCATTGGATAGCCTGATGTTCCATGTGTCCACCTGCACATCGATCGAGTCGCTGGCAGGCTCCAGATCCCTCAGAGCATTCCGGAACCTACTGGGTTCCATAAGTCTCCTTGGGCGAGCCCAAATTGGCTCGGCGCCCTTGCAGCGTGGGTAGGTATGCTCCAACCGGACTCTCAGGGCGCAGTGATCCGACCATGGAACCTCTATTGTGGAGGCTTGGGTCACTTGAATTCCTGCGCTGAAAATCAAATCTAACGTGTGTCCCGCCCGATGCGTGGGCCCAGTAGTACAGAGGGAGAGTCCTAGTGTCTCCATGGTAGACACTAGGTCCATAGCTGCTGATGGACAAGAGTCTGTATCAGCGTGGACATTGAAATCCCCCAAGACGATAAGTCTGGGGAACCTCAGGGACCACTCCGACACAGTCTCAAGCAGCTGGGATAGGCTGTCCGCTGGTGCGCTGGGCGCACGGTACACCAGCAGAAAGGCTATGCTCTCACAGGAATCCCACACCAGGCCAACACTTTCAATGCCAGAGATGTTCAGCACAGGAACTGCCCTAAGAGAAAAACTTTCTCGGGCGAGCATAGCCACCCCACCCCCCCGCCTCCCAGTCCGCATCTGGTGAGTGATTGCATAACCTGGAGATGTTATTTCCTGGAGTAGGACCTCATCCCCCTCTTGGATCCAAGTTTATGTAATACACACTAGGTCAGCTCCCTGATCATTAAGAAAGTCCCTGATGGTAGCAGTTTTGTTCCTTATGGACCTAGCATTCACTAAAACCAGAGTAGGAGGGGAGGAAACTGGTTGCCTGTCACAGATGTACCTGGGGATAGGCCGCAGGTTAGAGGGGGGCCGAGTCTCCCGCCGACTCAACCTCCCTCTAGTATTCGGCCTGAGCCTACCGTCGTACCTCCCCCTCCCAGAGATCGTTGTTTCAACCCCGTTCTTAATTATGAGTCTTTGGAGGTTGGATGTTTGTAACTCAGGGACTGCCTGTAATTTATTTATTTTAGAAACTTTGGCAGGAATGTGTAATTCTTCACTAATCTTGTTCTCAGCTGAAGCAAGGAGTAATTTTAGCAAATGATCTCCCAATTCAAAGGGAAAAATGAAAATATTTCATTCTGAAATCTATTCTGAAATTGGAACTTATTTTGCATGTGGTTATTTTGGTCAAAAACATTTTCAATCTAGGAAACAGCATTTTCTATGAAGAAAAGAGAATTACTTTGCATAAATTTTATTTGTTGTGCAGAATATGCTGTTTTCAATTTCACATACAATACATCCTGTGAATATTGTCACCAGTCTACAGTTCTTTTCATCATGGTTTTTTAACACTCAAGTTTGTGGGGGAAGGGGAGATTTGCCTTTTCTCCAATATTTTTGAGTCTCCTTTCCATCTCATATCAGGAGGTGATAGCTGACCACAGAATTCTGTAATTTAGCCCAAAACTTGAATATTGGAAATGGGCTATTATTGAAATATCCTGGGGAAAGTTTTTAATGGAGGCCTTACAACTGGATTCTTTGTGCGTGTTTTGTGTGTGTGCGTGCGTGTGTGTGTTGAGAAATTGCAAGTCACTTCTGGTGTGAGAGTTGTGCATGTTGAAAGGCTGCCTTGGTGTAAGAAGGCATTCACCACTCTCTATAACTGCTTGACTCATCCTCCTCTACCCTTTTGAGTGTGCCGAAAAGAGCAGGGTTCCAACATACAGGTGATTGTCACCTCTCCAAGACTTATGGACTAAAATATTTCATTGTTATTGGAAAAGTTCTTGCCAAAAATATATCCACTACAACTATAGGTATCACTGGGATGTTCTTATAGTGCCTCTTCATTGAGGCAAAACACTATGAGATGGCCCGTAGCTTGAAGCAGCTGCTTTACTAATTTGAGTCAGTACAGCTAGCGCCTTGGAACATTGTAGGTGAGAAATTGGAGAAAATGTGACATGATAGCAGCCATGTTGGTTGGCTGGCCAGTGCATACCTTGCCAACTACAATAGCTCTAATGCTCATCTTCAGAAAACTCTCCGTTGTCAGAATTATCAAGTTATTAAACAATACTGTCTAGTATGATATAACATGGCATGCTCTCTAACAGTCTTGACTTGGCAGGGACATCTCAATAAATTATCTACAACTCTATTTTCAGCTGCTTTTAAAATATTCAATTTTTCTCTTCATTTCCTATTTTCCCCTTTTAATTTCAGGTTAATTCTACTAGTGGAAACTGAATTCAAAGGAGGAAAAGAGGAATCCTGGCTTACCCAGTAGATTCGGACAAAAGGAAACTGCTGCATCCTTCCCTAGATTGTGTCTTCTTCCTTGTTAATACATCTTGCCATATTGATTATACTCTGATGTTGTTTAGTCACAAGTTTCCCATTTTTCATCTGAGAAATGTTGAGGTTATGAGATATAATACCTGACCAAAGGTGTTATATTAACACCAGATCAATAGTGTGTGTACCTGAGCCAACCAGCAGCAAGCATAAAGAGCAGTAAATAGTTATATGGAGGTATATACGGGAAAGACAGAGAAACAGCCCCCTTTTGTGAATGCTCTGTTCATGTTTTGTATTTACTTATTGTCCTTGGGAAAGTTGGTTTCTGTCTTACAACTTTCAACAGGCAAACATATTATCTAGTTTTTAATCTCTTGGCAATATAATACATATGCTTAATGTCAATTGCAGTGAGCTTGGTCTCCTAGTATGTTTTCATGTAGGCACCAACTCCATCAATAGAGGAAAGGGTAATCTAAAATATCTTGCATACACTCACCAATTCACAATAGGGAAAAATCCTTACTGCGGCAGCAGTATTCTGGAACTATTTCTGAAGGGAGCAAAACAAATGCAGAAGCTCAATCATTTCACTTTATTATTATTTTATCAATGCCTGTATTTTAGGATTTTTTGTTTTCTTTTTTAAAATATAATATTTAAAAGTTCTGTAAAATTAGTTTACTGTACACTGTCATCTATCCTGAAAATTGCACAGAGATGCTAAAGATAACCTTTATATATTGTATGAATGCAGTGTTATTCAACCTAGGGGTTGGGATCCCTGGGAGATTTGTGAGGCAGGGTCAAAGGGGTCACCAAAGATCATCAGAAAACATAGATAACCCTAACCCAAACTCCACCAGTGTTCACATTTGGGCATATTGATTACACTGTTCAATGGAGAAAAAGTTTCGGGCCTGAAAATAGTTGTTCTTTTATGATTTTGGGGTGCTGAAAACGAAAATGACATTTAAAAATGTATATTGGCTCTAGTTTTTAGGATATAAGCAATCACGTAATCACGTATGGTTGAAACAATGCATGTTGCGACTTACACTATGGAAGATTCTAGAAAGTTGCGGGCCTGAAAATAGCTGTTCTTTTATGATTTTGGGGTGCTGAAAACGAAAATGACATTTAAAAATGTATATTGGCTTTTTATGATAAAAGCAATCACGTGATCATGTATGGTTGAAAAAATGCATGTTGAGACTTACACTATGGAAGATTCTAGAATACTCTAGGAAGTTTGATGAAGCAGTATTAGTGCCGTGTGCAAAAGCCAGAAAGCCCTACATAAGGCCAGACTTTTGAACGGTGGGGGTCAGTCAGTTGAAGACTGAGACAGTATCGTTAAACATCGTTTTACATAGTTCTTTTTACTGTAGTTATGCCTCGCACTGTAGTTATTACTGTAGTTTTACTGTAGTTATGCCATCTGAACATTAGGAAGAACTTCCTGACTGTGAGAGCCGTTCAGCAGTGGAACTCTCTGCCCCGGAGTGTGGTGGAGGCTCCTTCTTTGGAAGCTTTTAAGCAGAGGCTGGATGGCCATTTGTCAGGGGTGATTTGAATGCAATATTCCTGCTTCTTGGCAGGGGGTTGGACTGGATGGCCCATGAGGTCTCTTCCAACTCTATGATTCTATGATTCTATGATTCTATGATTCTATGATTCTATGATTCTATGATTCTATGTGTGTAAATAAAGCACTATGGAAAAAAGATATCAAGGCAAATGGACTCTGTCAATGCTGTCAGACTACTGCTGGAGCATTGTAAGAGACAATCCTTTCCTTGAATACAAAAGAAAAGTCAAGAGAAGCAAACAGGATATAAACTAAAGTCACAATTAAAGCGACATTTAAACTTTCAGACTTTTCAACTGCATTACGCCTACTAATATAGTTTCTTGCTGCACAAACATAAACAATAGACTAATTAAATATTTCTCATGTATAAACTATTGGCAATATAATTTGACTAAAATTTAGTAAATATTCATGGTTTATATACATGCAGTAAGGTTAGGCGCATTATCATAATTATTAAAGAATTACCTATTGTGGAGAAAATTGAAAAAGCTGTTGCATAAAAACCAGAGCCAATTAACACATTTAATTATTATATTTGAATTCAGCATGTTAAATTTATTAAGAAACGGCACATTTCGTTTCCGAAACTGAGAAAAACTGAAAAATTGTAGAACAGTGTTATTCATGCCAAGTTTGGTCCATATCTGTCACTGTTTGAGTTCACAGGGCTCTCTGGGTGTAGGTGAACTACAACTCCAAAACTGAAGGTCAATGGCCACAAAACCCTTCCAGTATTTTCTGTTGGTCATGGGAGTTCTGTGTGCCAAGTTTGGTTCAATTCCATTGTTGATGGAGTTCAGAATACTCATTGATTTTAGGCGAATTAAAAATCCCAGCAACTACAACTCCCAATGACAAAATCAACCCCCCTCAACCCCACCAGTATTCAAATTTGGGCATATTGGGTAATTTGGTCCTGTGAATGAAAATACATCCTGCATATCAGATATTTACACGATGACTCATAACAGTAGCAAAATTACAGTTATGAAGTAGCAATGAAAATAATTTTATGGTTGGGGGTCTCTATAACATATGGAACTGTATTAAGGGGTCGCAGCATTAGGTAGATTGAGAAACACTGCATTAATGAATTACAGAAATTTCAAATGTAGTCAGCAATACGTAAGATGGAAGACTTACTAAACATAGGCTTTCTGAAAATAATTGCATTGAAAACATTATATTTTCATAATGGAAAAAATACCAGAATGTATTGTATTTCATAATGGAAAAAATACCAGAATGTTTCAAGAAAGTGTATACAGTCTAGTATGTAAGTAAGTAAAACTTTATTTCTATTCTGCCCTATCTTCTCATGGGGACTCTAATAAAGTAATGCTTTCTCTTGTAGAATTGCTGAGATAAACATTCTTTGGGAGCATCCCATTCATGTGAGTTTTGAGAGTCAGTGACTATAATACAATTAGAGCATTCAAACATTTGTCATGCCTTCCAGCCATTTTGTCACAACCCCTGTTGTTTTGTAGTTGGAAAGCAAAGATGTTGAAGAGGTCTGAAGGCTGTACTACATGCTGCCTCCTTCCATGTAGGTCATGGCTCATGCTGTGTTGTGGGACTTTCACTCAAAGTAAATTATCTCAATTGGGGACTGTATGGGGTTGTTCTCCACAGTCCATATATAACTTGAAAGTTCCAAGCAGATGGTAAAGATTCTAAGTTTGGAGCTCAGAGTCATGAACACATTTTCCCATTATCTTTTATTTTTAATATAAAATATCAAAAATACATTGAAATAATGAGCAAGAAAAATATTTTGACAACACAACACATTTATATCGATTCCTCATAATTGCTAAATATCACACTATGTAACATTTTTTGTCCCTGTGTTATAAATGTCATTTCCTAGTTGGTTCTATCATAAAAGCATGGAAATGTTTATTAAACTGCAAAAAATTGGTTTTACATGACATCCTTCAGCACATTTACTATAGTTTTTCAATGAATATCTCAACTAATTCAACATAGTTTGTGGCAGTCACAAAAACAAAGTTTCTGGGGTATAACAACTACTGTTAAAGTAAGTACTGCACAATTAAGCAGGACATAACACTTTCAAACCAGGAACATAAAATCTGTCAACATTTCTTACACAGTGTTAGGACCTTAGCCCATTGGGATATAATCCATTTATATCAGTATGCATCCCATAGTTTTAAAAGACTGGATGCATATTGTATTGAGTTAATATGCATGCCATCTCAATACAGTATGCATTAACTCATCACACCATGTAAGGTTGGCTCCTCCCAATCCATTAAAAACACTCCCTAAATCACCCTATGATGTTTTAAAAAGTATTGTTGCTGATACGATGCATACAGATTTTTATATCACACACAAAAACAGTACTTCAGCCATGGAAGAATCCACAGTATTTCAAAAAACACCATTAGTGTTTCTGCAAGACTTTGCAGATGAATTGCAATGGAATACTGACAGGATGGGGCAAACATCATGTGATGGGACCCCTTCAGAATCATTCTCAAATAATCTCAGAACTGGAGCATTTCTTAATGTCCTTAGTGACTCATCATATTTCTCTGTTAGCCTTTTATATTATAAATAGTAGGCTTGTTTGATTTAAAAAATGGTTCAAAACTCGTTTTGGCTGGTGGTTCGATTCTAAAGTCACTTCCTTTAAAAATATTTTTTTCTCAAAACTTTCCGAAACTTCCAAAACAGCTTCATTAATGGCAGATACACTTGTGCAGTAGGAAAAAACAGCACTGGGGAAACTTCAGGAATCTTCCACTTAGGCCACTCCTGACCGAGGGGCTCTTCCACTCCAGGCCTGCCTCGGCTGTCAATGCTGAGGAGGAGGAGGTAGAGACGCCCCCCTCAGGTGCCAATTGGCTCCCGCTGCCAGGCTTCAGCCAGGCAGCAGGCTTCAGGCTGTTAGGAATAATGGGAGTGGAAATCCATAACACCTGGAGGGGCCAAAGTTTGCCCAGGCCTGGATTAGATGCAGCCATGCCACAGTTCAATGTTATGGGATCCTGAGGTTTGTAGTATGGCACTCTTTCGGCAAAGGAGGCTCAAAAACCATGCAAAACTACAGCTCCCAGGATTGTGTAGCATTGAGGCAAAACAGTTGGAAGTTGTTCCTTGATAAGATCTGCCTGATCCACCTGGAGGGAGGGAGGAAGGAGAGGGAATGAAGGAAGAAAGGAGGGAGGGAAGGGAAGGGAAGGGAAGAGAAGGAAGGGAGGGAGGAAGGAAGGAAGGAAGGAAGGAAGGAAGGAAGGAAGGAAGGAAGGAGGGAAGGAGGGAAGGAGGGAAGGAGGGAAGGAAGACAGGAAGCCCAATCAACCGTTAGTGCCACTGATCTATAATCTGCCTGGCTAAAATCCTAGTTGCCAAACTTTGAGATTGTGGTGAGAAGGGGGGGGGGAGTGAGGAAAACTCAGTTTGAATGCAAACTCCAGAGCTCCAGCTGGTAATGCAGAAAAGGAGGAGAAGGAGCCTGCTGCTCAGCCATTTTGCCGAATGCACAGCAAGGCAGGGTGGGAAATGTAGTAGTTTGACAACAGGGCCTTTTGCAATCTCTACCATTGGGGGCCTTCCCTTCACAAACTACAACAATGACTGTGCTTAGGTATGCCCACCTCATCCCTCTTTTGCAACGCCCGGGTGGGGAAGCAAAACTTTACAAAAGTTACTTAATGCTTGTGAAAATTAAAATAATCTTGAGAGAGTTCCGAACATTACGAAATATTTATGAATAAAAAGGGTAAGTGGTTCAAATCGTAATTACACCTCTTACTTTTCCTGCATGGTTCAAAATTGATTTAACAGACCAAATTCAATAGGTCTTAATGAATTTAAGGTTTTAACAAAGTGAACCTAACCAACTCTAGTAAATAGTGATTGCCCCATTTAACCTTTATATATGAGGAAAGAATAAACTCAAAATTAAAATTGTATTGCTTTCTAACTTCAGTGACACTCTAACATATTGTGCAGCATAAACATGCCAATGTCTCAGTATTTGCATGATCAAATACGCACTATAATACTTAAAAATCAAGAGGCAGAAAACAGATATTGACTTGATGAGGAACATTTGTTTTCACTAGCTGCCATTTTTCCTTTTGGACAAATAGGGAAACCAAAACCATTTTTATGTTTGTTTGTTTTTAAATACCCTAAGTTATTCCCAATTCAAAATGACAAGAACCTTGTTCTTAATTTGGTAATTCAGGAAATGTTTATTCATTCATTCATTCATTCATTCATTCATTCATTCATTCATTCATTCATTTACCACATTTATATCCCACCCTTCTTAACCCCAAAGGGGACCCAGGGAGGCCTTTCAAAGGCAGCAATTTAATGACATATATTAATTTGGCATTGAGTAAAATTTCTCAAGGAAAATAACTATGGTTCTTTATTTGTAGTAAGACCAATGTTCATAGTATCTTGAGACACATTCTGTCCAAATAATAAAATGTTGTTTGCTAAATGAAATGTCACCCAGTGAAAGGTCATTTTCCATGTCATTCTACCGACAACCAGAAAATAGTTTAAAACCTGTAATAGCCCTTGCAAGTAAATTTCTGGCACACAGTGTGCCATTTGCTAGATTTTTAAAAAGTTCTTTATTATGCTTTCAGAATATATAGCTGCACATACATGCATATTAAATTTTTATATAAGGTCTTACAAGGAAGGACACAAAATTTAATTTAACACCTTAATGAAAATGCACAATATAATCTCACCACTAAAGGAACTATCAATTTGGATCATCATCATCATCGTCATCATCATCATCATCATCATCATCATTTTATTTCTTGCCCACCTCTCCTCACAGTTTAAGGTGGGTGACAGTATTACTAAAACATAAACAAACACATAATCATTTTAAAACACTCCATAAAATGCATATATTAAAACATACTTCCATAAAATGCATATTAAATACACAAAACAAAAATTAGGCATACAGTGGAAGTTTAAAATTCATCATTAAAACTGTCTGGATAAAACTACTTTTGATAAAAGGAGAACACACAAAGCATTTTTAATAGAATTTATTCATAACATTTTCCAGAAATCAGGATCACAAGTGGGGAAATTGGTCACTATTTCCCATCTTGAAAAATGTGAACCAAAAAGGAAATTATGCTTTGCTAAGCACACCTTTGAAACTAATTAGTTACCCTATTTTGATAGAGTAGGGACCATTCAATTTGGCCAAAGAAGACCTCCATATTTCTGCCTACTTTATGCTGCACCTTGGAAGCGGGTTACTTATTACTTTGAATGCAAATGTGAATATGAATATTCAGCTTTAAAACTAATTTGGCATTGCAGTCATTATAATTTCCTTGAATATGGCTAATTAGTAGGCTTGGTTGATCGTATTCATAAGTTTCTAAACTCGTAATGAATTCGTATTAAAATTACCTTTGATCCAATATCGAGCCATGCAGGAATAGTGTGAGGAGTAATTACGAATTGAAATAATTTCCCCATTTTTCGTAATTATTTTCAGATGTCTGGTGCAAGTTTTACAATCTCGCAGTTTCCCTGGCCTCCTTGGCGACAAGCGGCAATGCGGAAGGGTGAGGTGGGCGTGGCCCCACCCCCAGTGGCCGTCAAGAAGAGCTGGGCATTTTAAAACTAATCTCGCAGTTTGCCTTCCCTGGGTGACTGAATGGCGATGGATGGCAGGGGAATGAGGTGGGCATGGCTACGCCAAACTCTTCCTGAAGGCCCCGCCCCCAGTGGCCGTCAAGAAGAGCTGGGTGTAGCCATGCCCACCTCATTCCCCTGTCATCCATCACCATTCAGTCACCCAGGGAAGGCAAACTGCGAGAATTTAAAACTAATGGATGGCAGGGGGCGGGGCCTTCAGGAATTGCTGGGCGTAGTTTTAAAATCTCACAGTTTGCCTTCCCTGGGTGACTGAATGGTGATGGATGACAGGGGAATGAGGTGGGCATGGCTACACCCAGCTCTTCTTGATGGCCACTGGGGGAAACCACATCGCTGCTTGTCACCAGGGAGGCCAGGGAAACTGCGATATTTTAAACTAACAAGGAGGAGGGGCACCTTCAATTAACGAAGTAAATGAAGCTATTTAGATTTTGCTATTTCTTATCTTTTTTTCAAGAAAATTTGAGAAATAATTTTAAAATCGGAACGCCAGCAACCCCTATATACGAAATGAGTTTAGAACCAATTTTTTTCTTGATCAACCAAGCCTACTAATTAGCTTGTTAATTCTTGTTAGCCAGTACAGGGACATACATGTATGGGCTCCTTGGGAAACATTTTTTGGGGTATTATAGGATGAAGGATTTGCTCACTTCAACATAGACCTTCTGAGAGCAGCAAGTGGATTACATCAAGAGGCAGCCAATCCTGCAGTGGCCCACAGGTAAGGCCCTCATCCATGTCTCCATTTGGGAAGTATAGCTGTGATAAGAAACAATAAAGTATTGTTTCATGTGCCCCTCACAGTTGAATCACTTTGTCCTTATAGAACCCTTTTAGCATGACTAGACGGATGGTTCTTCACTATTTTCTTTGTTGCATAATGGGTTAACTTAAATAAAGTTAAGCCTTTTTGGAAACCTAGTTTTGATGATTAGTTTTCATTCTTTGCTGGGAAGAGGACAACTTACACTGATCATTAGGAGACTTGTGATATAAGGAAACAAATATGTATTTAAACACACAATAAAAGTATAGTACACTTTCATAAATGATTTTTTCTCACCTGAGCCTATTTATATTACAGCTCATTTCTCACACAGTACTAATTTCCAGATTCTATCAAATCATCTCTATTTTGATAGTCCCTCCTGAGACTTCCAATGAAAAGCAATCTCCATTCCTACTGCTGTCGAAAGCATCCCAATCAGCACTTTGTGCTTCTGGCTTTCATTCTTAATCATTAATATTGAAAACATTAATAGGCCCTCTCTGTTATGAATAATTTGACTTGTTATTTGAAAGGTAGATTTGAGAAACTCATCCCAGAATAAGGGCCCTGAAGAGTAACAAATCCAGATATAAAACAATCAGCCATAATTGTTGCAGTTTCACCAGCTGATGGGTGGCAATTATTTATTAACACAAAAAGTCTAGAAGGTGTAAGGTGTCATCTGTGAATTACTTTAAATGAAACTTTCTTGTACTAGGATGAGGCTGTCCTGAGAAAATGAACGAGCAAGTAATATAATCTGGTTCAGGCTTCAAAACAATGAAAAGTTAAAGATGGCTTGTACTATACTAAATGTATTTCTTTAGTATAAAAATAAATGATATCAATGCAAGGAGCAGAAATCTTTATTCTTTATTGCAGAAGTGATGGTGCCGTATATCATGCTACATATGAAATACTTCTTAAATGTAAAATACTTCTTGTGGTATAACATGTCAAAGGCACATAAAGATCCTCTATGAATTAGCCCTATGGTATATTGGGAATTCAAACAAATCACCATGGGTGTATTTTGGTGAAGTAAGAACTGTAGTGCTCAGCGATGAGGAAGACTTGGCTAAAACCTTGAAGAACCATTTGCAGTAAAAGTAGGCAATACAGGGTCAAATAAGACAAATGATTTCAGCTTCCTATGTTCCTGCTTGAAGATCTGGAAAGGCAGGGAGACTGAGCTAATTTAAAATCAGTCAACATGCAAGTACTGTGATTAAGTATTTTAGCTCTCAGTAGCTTTTCAGATCACATGTTGTGATTCATCTAGAGGTAGAGCAAATAACTTACCAGCCGTGATCGACAAAAGATCAACTATGAACAAGGTAGAGGTAAAAATTAATCCTTGTGTCTGTTTCTCGGGTATATAAGCTCTCTCATTCTTAATCACTCACAAAGAATGTAACCACCTTATCACATTGAGAATTTTTTCCAGCCATAGGACACCACAGACTCTATTCAAAGATGGAGAGGCACTGAGCTCATCACATGAGATAAACTACTTCTGGCAGTAATGCATAGCCCTGCATGGTTGAAAAGAGGTAGAAGTGTCCTGAAAGGCAATCAACCTCATCGCATTGAGAAATTTCCCCCTCATAGGACACTTAAGCCTCTTTTCTAGCTTGGAGAGGCATGGAGCTCATCATATGTGCCAGGGTTGAAAAGAGGCTAAAATGTCCTGAAAGGAGGGAACTCTGAATATGGACCAGCAATCATGTTTAGAGCTCCTACTTTTTATCCCACTTTACTCAAATGTTTACAACTGAAAAACAGGTGGGATGGGAACCATCAAAGTTTCCTGTTCTGTTTCATTCTCCTACCGACAGCAGTCTCTTGTATCCTCTGGGGTTTACAGAAAAATAGGTTCCCATGGAAAGCAATGGTTTTAACCTGGATTGTTGTCTCTTGTATCCTCTAGGGTTTGGGGCATAACATTTTTTCCCATGGGGAGATGAAGTTTTAAACTGGTGTCTGTCTCTTTTAAGGTAAGGGACTTTGGGCAGGGCAAGGGATCTCTTGGTTTTTTTGCATATTGTTGTTTCTCCTAATTAAAAACAAAAGAAGTAATACTGACTTTGGGATGAATGTAATATGAATGTATTGCCAGCTCTCAAGTTTCCATGTGTGAGTGTGATGGGAAGGCAGAACTCAAAACAGGACTGCTGTCTATTCTCTACGCTAAAAGAATGGTCACCGATGCTTTTCCTTGTCCATGTGATGAGGTCATAAGATGTGGTAGGATCCTCCTTAGTCTTCCAAGCAGATATTTACATTTGCATTGGAGCTCCAAAGGATGGTCAACAGCAATATGAACACAACCGACTATAAGTTACAAGGCTTACTTTCAGTGCTACAGTATCTGAATCCCTGGGGTTGTTTTGAAAGGTGAGTTGGGACACACAGAGGCACTTGGCTGTTGGTACTGGCAGGTGCCTGCATACCTAGTTACACACACTCCTCTTTCCAAGGAGCGTGTGTATGGAGGGGCATGCAGGCAGGCCCAGTGTGCACCTGCAGTCAAGCTCTGGGCCTGCCTGCACGCCCAGTCATACATGAACTTGCTTTCCAAGGCAAGGAGGCAAGTTCATATGCACATGAAAGCAGGCTTTCATGTCGAGGAGATTTTTGTGTGGGGTGTGTGTTCCGAAAAAAACAGAAGACACGAAAGAAACAGTAGAAATGGTAGGAATGGATTTTACGCACTTCTCTAATCATTGTACAAACGATAGAGCACTGATGCATGTTAAGGGCTTGCTTTCATTAGCTTTTGTGGGAATTTGTCATCTGGCTGTTGCAGTTTGAAGCTAGCTTCAAACTACCTTATATGACCAGTATAGATAGAGGCTTTGGATCATCTGAAGAGAAAATCTGAAATATTTCACAAAGTGCTTGCTAGCAGTTTGACTCAGAGAGTGTTTGTGATGCTGATCTATTTTCAATAAACCATTTCTATGGTAACCACAGTCTCTTTCCAACCTTCCCCTTACAATTTGTGATTTATCATCTGTATGTACACTGAGTCCAATGAAAGATACATACATTGAGACAAAGATATAGAGACAGTACAGAAAAATTCCAGGAAAGAGCATGTTTTATTTTTCAAAATAAAATAGAAAATCCTTTAGAAGCTTGGGTTGCAAGTAACAACAGCACTTTTTATTCCAGAAGAAACCCCAGAAGAGGCCGAGCCTGTTAACTTTGATTTAGCAATTTATTCCTTCTTCCTTCACCATACCTTCAGGCTTTATGCAACAGAGCCTTCCACATGCCTTAGATCTCTGCTTTAATTCTTCCTTATTTTTCACCCATATTTTTGGAGGAAATGATGTTTCTGCTTGTAATATGTCACTGGTTTAAGATTTTCTCGACCCCTCCTCCAGTAGCACATCTTTGATTGCACAGTCAAAAAACGGGGAAAATCATAGACTGAAAAGTATGGACTAGCCTGCTGTTCTTGTCATTGAACTGGTAGATTTCTGGCAAAAGGAAGACCCGGGCAATATGATGGCAAATTCCTACAGACATCTATATTTTGCTAGACTCCTCCTTTTATTGAAATACTGCAATATTTCAACTTTGGACTCAATGTTTTTATCAAGAATAGAAGCTGCATAGTGCAATTTTTGAAACTGCTGTGCTTCCATTTTGTGTAATAGTTCATCCATCCCCTGTATTCTGAGGTGGCAGGCTGACCCATACTGTTCTGAAAGCATTTAGCCTAGTCTATGTAGGATACTGGAGTGAACATGGGGATGTGGCATTGTTTTCCCATTTTGTATTCTTTTTTGAATCTGAGGGTAGTTTTGGGCATTTACATGAAAAGAAAAGGGGCTATTTGAGATTTTCATACTTCTTCCCAATAGCATGAGCTAGCATTTGAAATAACAGTGGCATCATTAAGACTAGTGTTGTCATTTTAATAAGAGCAATTGTGCAGGCATTCTTTTGTTCCCATTATTGATACTCGCATGCAATAATTAAACAAATGAAAATGGACTGTTGTCTATCTTCTCCATTTTTACTCCTACTCTTTCATATCTCAAGATTCTTCTTTACTTTACAGTTTTAATTCACTTGGGCTCTGTGATTGTAGCCTTGTCAACTAATTTTGTACTTCAAGATTCCATTTCTCTCTTCCTTTGTTTTGATTTCTTCTGAGTAAGCACACACTTGCATTGCCTTGTTCATACCTCTAAAGAATCTATTTTTATAATGATTTGCTTATCTTCTACAAAGATGTTTTGTGATGCTGCTTTGACTGTATAAAGATCAGCATGCATCCTCAGAATCTGTTTGTAATAGTTGTTAATGGAATATAGATTCACTAGGTTCACAATGAATTCACAGCTATTTTCTTTTCCATCTTGTTTCAGTAACATTTACTGGGCTGACAACCTATAGAGGTTTCTCATTTGCACAGTTTAGCATTAGTACAAAACATGAAGTTTAGAAGGGAGTGGATTGCTTACTGTTTTAAGCACACTGACATATGAAGCCATTTTGTCCATTTTATACATGCAGATCTTTTGCATTACATCCAATAGCCTGTGCTGGTATATGATTTGGTCATGTAAACGTTTGTTGTCATTTCAAACCTATGGAGATACTTTGGCAAAGAGATCATTATATTGTGTTGCCAAGGTGCATTAAGTGATCATTTGTGATTGACTCCTCTGAAGTCGATTATGGCTTGCCAAATGGATTTTCATGACTGACAGATATCTGAATCCTTGGGTTATTGTAGGTTTTTTTGGGCTATGTGGCCATGTTCTAGAGGCATTCTCTCCTGACGTTTTGCCTGCATCTATGGCAAGCATCCTCAGAGCTAAGCTAAGGTGTAGGGATGAGTAGAGACTTATGCTGAAATTGTGTATTTTTCCTCCACCATTTTTTCCCTTTTTTCTCTTTTGATTCCTCTCTTCCCTTTCCGTCATTCCATAGAAAGGAGCCCCCAGTGGCACAATGTGTTAAACCCTTGTGTCGGCAAGACTGCTGATCAAAAGGAGAGCAGGGTGAGCTCCTGTCTGTCAGCTCCAGCTACTCATGAGGTGACATGAGAGAACCCTCCCACAGGATGGTGAAACATCCAGGTGTCCCCTATGCAATGTCCTTTCAGATGACCAATTCTCTCACACCAGAAGCAACTTGCAGTTTCTCAAGTCACTGCTGACACACACACACACACAAAATTCCATAGAAGCCCTGGATTAAGTAAAATAATGACTGAAACAAATGTAGAATGACTGAAACAAATGTGTATTTGGGGAAGGGTTTAATTATCAAAGCATGTGAAAGAGAACAGTAAAAAAAACATTCACTTTTAAGCAATCAGAGCAAACTGATTGGGCTAAGTGGGTAAAATACACAAGGAAGGAGATTGCAATGCCTTCTTACTGTTTTTCACATTAATGTGAAACTGTTACTAACTGTTATTAATTAAAATAATCCCATCTAAAAGCATGTATGATGGATGGAACTGGAATTGGGATCCAAGCAAAATCTGCCCAGTCACAGAAGAATCCAGAGATCCGATACTTGAAGTTTGGAAGAATGTGAAGATTTTTACCTTAAGGATTTCTGCACCATCTTTCAGGGCCAGATTTTTCTGAAATCAACACATAGTGAATATTGAAACACACCCACAATAATATATATATATATATATATATATATATATATATATATATATATATATATGCATGCATGCTGATCTATCTATCTATCTATCTATCTATCTATCTATATATATATATATATATATATATGAGATTTAAATCCTAAATACCAAGAAAATAGAATAAGGGTAAAGGTAAAGGTTTTCCCCTTACATGAAGTCCAGTCGCATCCGACTCTGAGGTGTGGTGATCATTTCCATTTCTAAGCCAAAGAGCCGGTGTCGTCTGTAGAAACCTCCAAGGTAATGTGGTCAGCATGACTGCATGGAGCGCTGTTACTTTCCCACCAGAGCGGTACCTATTGATCTACTCACATTTACTGACAGCGGAAGGCCACACCGCTCCCCAGATTCAAACCTATGACCTTTTGGTCAACAGGCTCGGCATCTCAGTGCTTTAACCTACTGTGCCACTGGGGGCTCCCCCAAGAAAAGAGAAAAAACCACCCCAAATCCATCAATCCCCCAATTGCTTTATTTATATTCTGTTTTTACCAAGAAATTGGGACTAATAACTGCTTGAATGAGGACAAGAACAATCAGTAAAATTGTGTAAATGTAGAACTATAGAAAAAGTTAAGATTAAAATATATAACATCTAACTCTTTTGAAATGTTACAAGTTTAGCAGTAGCAAAAATGAGACAGTAGCAAAATGAAAACATGCCCCCCTCTCTATAACACAGAAAACAGTGTTACCACCCAGAACCATGATATAACATTCTGCTCTAGCTATGATGTGAATTACTCTCCCATAAACTTCAGAAAGGCAATTTATCTTTTAAATGGGTTTGCAGCTCCCTTGCACTATTTAATATCAAAAATCTTGTTTTTAAAAACCCAGTCACTTTCGCTTTTGCTTGGGTTTGTCTGTAATTTTGGAAGCATAGAAAACTGCCATGAGGTATCCCAAGGGCAGAAAATTGGTTCCTGGAACATTCGTCCCATACAAATTATGGAACAGGTTTTATTTTAGTCAACTATTTCTATATTTAATAGTCTCTGGAGAATTCAGAAGTGACTATGTAATAAAGATGTAAATAATATAAAAAGGGTGCAAAATTTCATATCTTCAACAAGAGCTTATAAAGCACAACAAGACACCTTAATAGAGATGTAAATTATTTCATCATCTTCTGCACAATATTTTTTTAGTTCACACCAAGGATTTTTATACAAATAACATTTTATAAAAAAATAGCAAATGTAAAAAAACCATAAAAATATACAAACATTCCTGTAATACCAAAGAGAAAAGTTGGACAAGATGGACCTCTTCCAACTCTATAATTTTATGATTCTATGAAATTCTGTATTCTTAAGTAATAATAGAATAAGCAAAGGTTTACAGTATATCTACATACTATCAAAAATGTTTAAGTGTGGCTCTAATAGTTCATTCCTCAACAGGGATGGACAGATCTTTCAAGGCTTGTTTCTGTGGACTTTTCTCACCTCTAAATGTCAGTCCTATTTATTCATTTGTATGCATTTTTCAAATGGACTCATTGACTGAAGCATATGTGTGTATTTTAGTGATATATGGATTTTTTGCACCATGTCAAATGTTTCCCTCTTTTCTTCACAAAACACACAGCAAGAAAAGGTAGTCATACTAATATAAAAAAGTCCACATAATGACAAAAGCACCCTGTCAGCCATTTTGCCACTGCCTTTTGCTTCAACTGCACTTCCAGCCCAAATCTGAGGGTCACGCTACAAGAACATATTATAGTAATCCCATTTTAGACTTACCAATGTCTGGGTCACTGTGGCTAAGCTCTCCAGAAATGGCCATAAATCGTATGGTAAGTAAAGCTGGTAATAGACATTTCAAACTATGAAGAAGTGAGTGTCTTTTTTTAAAACAAACCAACTCGCATTTGCCAACTGCTTTGCAAGTAAGGGATATGTAAAAACTGCACTCTCTCCAGAATTTCACTAATTTTCTTCCCTATCAAAATGAATATGGTTGGTTTTAAAATATGAAAAAGGATATTGTTTTTTTTTTTTTTTTTACACAGTGCTATGCCACTGGGCTAAACCAGTTTTCTATGATAGGTTGCAGATCCTTTAATTTGCAAGGTAAGGCAAGCTGGATGTTTCATCCCCCCCTTCTTTTTTAAAAAATAACTACAGTTTAGAGTTATCATACAATATGAACCAATAACATCTTTTAAATGTTTTTCAATGAGATATTGCCAGACTATGGGGACATTCATGAAAGGCTCGGTGCTAAAATAACATTCTTTCTACTTTTAGCCAACTTTAAAAAATCTCATTATGAATGTAAAAGTGCTGGAGAGCTGAGGTAGATTTCAAAACAATTAAAATGATGACACAGGGAGACCGTGGAGAGAAATTAATCTTTTAATTGTGCTTCCTCTGGGTACCCCCTACAGACTCCCCATGCCTTCCGGGGTACTGGGGCCACTAGAATTTGAAATATATTGTCATTGAGAAGAAGAGCATAATCCAGCAGCTGTACAAGCAGCATGGAAGAAAAATAATATCAATATTAGATAACTAACAAAAATCTCATTATAATGGCCTGTGAACTATCAGATGAAATATCAGTGACAGAGCCTGGCTTATATTCTAGTTCAGGAAGACCATTTAGTAGAACTCACACAGCGTGTGTTGATTTTATGTAAATGAATATTTTGATGAATATATTTATTGAGGAAATACAATAGCCAGAACCCTATTGAGGTGCATCTACAGTGTAGAATTAATGTAGTTTGACACCACTGTAACTGCCATGGCTGAATGCTATGGAAACTGGGGGTCTGTAGTCTTTAGCTTTCTTTGCCAAAGAGTTCCTGTGTCTTATTCTATGATCTCATAGTATTAACCACAGTAATTAAAGTGGTATTAAAATGCATTATATTTACAGTGTAGATGTATCCTTGGAAATACAAACTGGTGTAATTTGGGTTGATGAAGTTTTTGAGAAGTTGGAGAAGGAAGTATTCAATTCTGTATTGTGGAATACTACTCTCTTGCAGAAGGCAGTATTCGATGCCAAGATGTATCTGCAGTCATTTAATGAAGACAATAAGACATCACCTCCCAGATCTCATGCATATGCTAGTATACTCACTGGAAATGTGAAACAGCACCTTTCAATATCTTCTCTTTGTTATGGAATTATAACCTTGGTATTGCTCACATAAATCCCCACCATATATGCTATATGCCTATAGTACCGGGAAGTTACCTGCTCCTGGATATAAAACAGTTAGCTAAGTGGTTCATAAAGTAGGGTCTCAACTACTATGGGGCACATATTGGAGTGTGTGTACATGCACCTTCAAGTCACTTGTCCACTTATGAAAAACTAATAAACCTTATTAAGTTTTCTTTTTCAATAAATACTCAGCGGTAATTTGCTATTGCATTCCTCTGAAATGTAGCCTGCAATATCCGGCATTCACTGGTAACCCATGCAGTTATTAACCAGGACCGACCCTGATTAGCTTCCAGGAACAAATGGGATTTGATGCCTTTAGGATATATTTGGAGCCAGTGGCCTGAACATTTCCAGTCTCAATTAGAGTGGTTCCATTGAATCAACTGCTGAATGTTGACAATATTTATATAAATCCCGTTGCTTCAATGGGACTATTCTAGCCCAGACTAACTATTTCATCTAAGACAGTGTCTGTTTTCTATTATAACACATTTAGTTAATTCATTCTGTCAGCTTTGAAAGGGGGATGTTATTATTGTTTCCTGGTACAAGTGTTCAGCTTAATTCTGAAATATGGACAACTTTTTCCGCTGGAAAAGAAATGTATATTGATTTGAGAAATCATTTATGAATGACAGGTTCTCAGTTATACAGACCTGAAGCAACCAAAACTCTCAAGCAACCAGCAAAAAATCAAAGAAATAATTCTTGAAATAAAATTTAAAACAAAATAAATTTTAGCAGAAATGTACATTTCAGTTAAGTTCATCTTTGCTTTTACTTACTATAATTCAATACTAATAGCACGGCAATACAAAGTTTATGCCCCCTGCCTTGTGGCACATCATTTCTACATGCCAGAAGGACTGCCAGAGCAGCTTAATAGTGACCCAGTAGGTTTTAAAAAAATAAGGCTACTTTCAGGGTCTAAACACCCCCCCCCCCCCCGGAAAGACCAGGAGACCAGGGGTTTTTTTGTTTTTGGGAGGGATGGACCCAAATTCGCATGAAAGCAGGTTTTTAAATCCACTTTGGCACAGATTTGGATGCTGTCTGAAAGCACCCTCTGTAATTGTTTGTGAAGTTCACTTCTCCAGAAGCTTGCTTGCAGAATTGTTACCCCCTTGTCAGGTATATAGATGTTGATGTTGAACATCAGACCCTGTCACATTATATTGAAGCTAAGAATCCCATTTTTATACCCCAAAATTGTCTCAATAAGTAATCATAAACAGATAATGATTTTCATTAGAAAATACTAAGGGTGTCACTAGAAAACAGATAATACTTACAATTAAAAAAAATCCAAAGAGGCAAAGACAGGAGAGGAAAATAATGTTTTCTGATTTCCTTCATTCCCATTCTTCATCATACTATAATGATGCTTGTAAATTATTCATTCCAATCATGTACTGTCATTTTCCTAGCTCTATCAAAGATTAACACATCATCCAGTCAGGACTGATTTGCCTATGCTGCTGTTTATTCATGGAATACTCACTCGAATGAACTGAAGGCATCATTATTGATGAATGATTTTTATTTTATTTTTTAGACAGAAGTTTTCAAGCTCTTAACAATGCTTTTCTCATTGGGAGTGAAGTTCCTGTCATCTATAATGAAGTGTTTGAGTGTAAGGCTATGTGGAGGGGATTAGAAATGAGATGTGGAATAACAATCCACACTTCATTTCTAATCCCATATGGGGAAGACTGGGAAGACTGGAGAATAATAAGAACATCCCAATTGAGAAAACGATGAAATAATTGAAAAATGTAAGTGTAATGAAAACAAAGGGACCCCAAAGACCTTTATGGTCATACAATTACTATATAGAGAAAATTCCCATTCTTCATATTTGTTCTTCTGCTTAGCCATTTCCACCTTATGCTCTGTTATTTATAAATGAATAACTATTAAAAGAACTAGTAACAGAGATGGAATTACTTTTTTGACTGTTAGTATGTGCCTTGAACTTCTGAATTTCTTCTTTCTGATTGTGTCTGTGTGTACACACACACACACATGTCTTTCCTTTAAAGATGGAAGATCTCTTGACTCTTAAGTGTTCAATTTCATATTTCGTCTATACCTAAACAATTGTGTTGGTGACTTATAAGATACAAATATATAAGGCTATTGTAAAATATACATTGGACCATGAGCAGTACAGTTCTATGCTCTTTTCACCTGAACAGCCACAACTATCTGTGATAATAATACTTTTATATGGTTGATGTGTGAATAGGTCTTCATAATCATATTTTCCTTCTCGAATACAGGCATTGTGTGTTTGGGTTTTAAAAATAAATTGCATGCAAAGCCGAGGCAGCTTCATCAGGATAGTAATGTTGATCAATTTGATTACAATTGATGTATATTGCATTTACTGTTCTAATAGCTTATGGCTTCATGCGGCATGCTTTAAAATATAAGATACAGCATATTTTATATTAGAATATAATTGTTTTAGTGATTTGCCTGCAGCAACTTTAAAAGAGGTTTGCACTTGCATAGAGTTATTACAATTTGCGAATATTATTATTTTTTCTCTGTAAGATGCATCTGTATGCAAATGAACATCTCACTTAAGCAAACTCAGTCTATAAAAATGCAATAAAAATAAAAGCAGAAAAGTGATATAACTTGGCATTATATTTGCTCTTCTATTTCTATCAGTATATTTTTACATAAAAAATTTAATTTAACAGCAAAAATTCTTAAGATAACTTGCCAGTACAGTAACAAGTTGACATTTGCAATTTGCATTCTGTGATGCCATATCTGCTTGAGGTGTTGCTTCAGAGAGTTTACTGTTAACAATATTTGTATGATCACACCGTCTTATCAAATAGAAGCTTTCAAATTGTATATGCGAGTAGTTCTGAGCTATTTCAACTATCCCAAATGTGATATAGTTTTTAAGCAGTTCAGATGCCTTGAATTTAGCATTTTAAATCCCTACTATTTCCTGTTACCATGTTTTCCCGAATATAAGACAGTGTCTTATGTTTATTTTTCCTCAAGAAAAATATGGCTTCTTTTCAGGGGATGTGTAGTAGAATCTACCTTTAAGACGACAAGACCGAAGCCTGCATGACAGTAGCTGTCATCTTGGAAGGCAGGCAGAGCAGGAGGAGGAGTCAAGCCGACTCCTGATTGGGTATAGCAATTGGGGGAGGAGTCGGTTGAGAGAGGGAAAAATAAGCTGTCAGCTCTTGACAGAGAGGGAGAAGTGTCTTGACTTCAGACAGGAAGGTTGTGATTTTGAGATAGGAAGCTACAGTAGGAATCTGACAGGGACAGAAAGTTTTAAGTGAGCCTTTAGAATAGGGAATAAGCAGACAGACAAGGGCTAGGGTTACTGTATTAGTAGGATCAGTAACAGAAAGACTTGTCTGATTATACTAAGAAAAAGTATAAGAAAGCTTATTTGCCCTGTGGGAGAGACAGATAGGGATCTGTTCTCCAGTGATACTGTGTCTAAAGATAGAGCAGTGTGGTTAAGGAATCTCACAGTTGATAAAAGCTTTACTGTCAGGGGAACTACTTGTTTAAGTAACTAAGTTTCTACACCTGAATTACGCTTCTGTACCCCTCATGCTATGAGGTGATGTTTGTTCCAAGTTCAATAAACTCTTTCTAGTTAACTTTTAACTGGTGTATGCCTCAATCTATCCATTTCCTCAGAACTCACTCTGTCAACCCATTTTAAAGTCCAGTCATCCAGTGAAGAAACAATAGAAGAATCAACAGCTCAAACACACCTTACCTATAACACATTCACACCTTTGGTTCCTCAGGCCAATAATTCTGAGGTGGTGGCGGCTAATACTACCAGCAACATCGGTCATTTATAATATTTTATTCTCCCTTGCCTTGAGGGGCAGAGGTGGGATTGATTCGTTGTTCCCCCCTGCCAAGATTATCGTTGATTTTTATTACATTATTATTTTTATTAAGTTACAGTACAACAATATGCATTTATGGGATGATCTCTGAGTAAAGGAAGATAGATTCTTTTGAAGTGTGGTGTTTGAGGAAAGTTCTGAGAGTGCCTTGGACTGTGAGAAGATCCAACCATAGAATCATAGAATCATAGAGTTGGAAGAGACCTCATGGGCCATTCAGTCCAACCCCTGCCAAGAAGCAGGAATATTGCATTCAAATCACCCCTGACAGATGGCCATCCAGCCTTTGTTTAGAAACCTCCAAAGAAGGAGCCTCCACCACACTCCGGGGGAGAGAGTTCCACTGCTGAATGGCTCTCACAGTCAGGAAGTTCTTCCTAATGTTCAGATGGAATCTCCTTTCATGCAGTTTGAAGCCATTGTTCCGCGTCCTAGTCTCCAGGGAAGCAGAAAACAAGCTTGCTCCCTCCTCCCTGTGACTTCCTCTCACATATTTATCATATCTTCTCTCAGTCTTCTCTTCTTCAGAACATGCCCAGCTCTTTAAGCTGCTTCTCATAGAGCTTGTTCTCCAGATCCTTGAACATTTTAGTCGCCCTCCTCTGGACACATTCCAGCTTGTCAATATCTCTCTTCAATTGTAGTGCCCAGAATTGGACACAATATTCCAGGTGTGGTCTAACCAAGGTGGAATAGAGGGGTAGCATTACTTCCCTAGATCTAGACAGTATGCTCCTATTGATGCAGGCCAAAATCCCATTGGCTTTTTTTGCCACCACATCACATTGTTGGCTCATGTTTAACTTGTTGTCCACGAGGACCCCAAGATCTTTTTCACATGTACTGCTCTCGAGCTATGCGTCCCCATTCTGTATCTTTACATTTTGTTTTTTCTGCCTAAGTGGAGTATCTTGCATTTGTCCCTGTTGAACTTCATTTTGTTAGTTTTGGCCCATCTCTCTAATCTGTCAGTCCATACTTCAGTCCATACTTCAGGACTCCTCATTGGAGGGAAGGATAGTAGAGGCAAAAATGAAGAACTTTGCCCACATCATGAGAAGAAAAGAAAGCTTAGAAAAGACAATTATGCTGGTGAAAATGGAAGGAAAAAGGAAGAGGGGCTGACCAAGGGCAAGATGTATGGATGGGATCCTTGAAGTGACTGAATTGACCTTGAAGGAGCTGGGGGTGGTGACGGCCAACAGGGAGCTTTGGCGTTCACAGAGTCGGAAACAACTGAACAAATGATCAACAAAATTCTCTGGGCTCAGTAACAGACTGCTTGCTGAAGCTTTTCCTCTATTCCCTGGTGTTTGTGTGGGGTGAGAGAGACACACAGACTGCTGCCGGTCAGTGCATGGGAGTAGCAGTTTTACTGGTGTTTGTGAGGGGTGAGAGAGACCCACAAAGTGTTGCTGGTTTATGCTGGGGGAGAGAGAGACCCACAGTGCTGAGTAAAACAGCAGCCACAGCTTTACTTCTTCCCCCTGAGGACACACAATGCCTAGCACTATGTCTTATTTTCAGCCTATGGCTTATATTGCGCAAATGCTTAGAAATCCTGCTATGGCCTATTTCATGGGTATGTCTTATTTTAGCAAAAACAGGGTAGTATGTACTAAATGACAAATTATTCTATATGTTGCTGTTTATGTCCTCTGTAAAAAACAACAACAAAGGACTGAATTAGTCTAATTATTCCCCTTAAGTCAAAGATGGTAAAGTCCCTTGATTTAGACTGTTGCTGAAAGTGGTTCATGACTGCTCTGCTGCCCATGTCTAATGAGAAAATTAGGAAAACATGAAAGTCCAAATTAGGGAAACATGGAAGTATATATAGAGGAGGGCTTCTTACATTATAGCTTGTAGTATATGCCTTAGATTTGCCTGTGTAGACTTAGCATCTGTATTTCTATTAGTTATGGCTGTAGACAGACAAACTCTGCTCAATTTTCTCCTGTCCTCCTTTTCTCTCAAGATTTTCTAATTACATGCTTTTCTCCATGTAGGTGAACTTGTATTCAGTTTAAGGGGCAATTTTTTAATGTGTTTTCCTTCAATTAAGAGACTGGGTGACTAAAATTAGCTATTGTGACATTCTGCTTGTAGCTACTTTCCATAACTTCTAAAGAAAGAAGCTGAATGGTAATTGTAGCTACCTTTATTTCACTTAGAGTCAGTATAGTTCCTTAGCATTCATGCAGCCTGGCATTAATCTCTTGAATAATGTTCATTCCAATGATTGTAACATAGCAATAGGAAATGGAATAGTAATACAGAAGTAAGTAGCTTGGTTGAATCAAACAATTCCTTTTTTTAATGCATGGTACAATGTTGTATTATTTTCAGGGATGGGGTGGGGGACTTGTCCCTTATCAACTTGCCCTCTTTAAGGGCTGCTTCTTTGTGGAGAATGATTGATGGTAACAATACAACATTTTCAGTGGCTTCACTGATATTATGGCACCCTTCAATTCATAAATTACAGGTCTTTCACTAATGAGGAAAGTCATTTTAATTCAGGGAGCTTTCTGTATGCCGAGTGACTCTTTTTTTTGGTTGTAAAGTGGCATTCGATCTTTTGTCTTTGCCATTGTTTTATTCTAACTGAACATATTATGTGTGGTTTAATAATGATTTGTGATTATAAATTATTATAAACTACTTAGAGAAGGCGGGATATAGCATTCTAAATAAGCACAATACATGTCAAAATAAAGTGGTTGGAAACTACACGAGTGTCCCAAAATTTGAGAAAAATATTAATGGTTTTTAGTGTTTTCACCTTACAAAACTGTATTCTGTGTTACAAGATAATATTCAGTTTTATAGATCATAACAAAACTGTTGGGAACATTCCTTTGAAGCACTAGTTCATGTGACATCTGGGGAAGCGACAGATTGATCTACCTTATGGTTAGGGATTTTCCTGACATTTCCCCATGTCTGATGGCTCACTAAGATGTCTGGAAGGAGGGAAAGGTGTACATGGGGTAGGAGGGAGGGGGACAGGACACAGGATGGCAGTTAGGTCCCTGCCCTGTTTGGTGTGGCTGGGAAATGAGGATGGCCTGCTGCCACCAGAAAGGCTTGGGGTGGTTGTATTAGACCACAAAGTGGGCCTGGAACTGGCATGCAGAAAAGAAATTGCAATGTATGCTTTTATGTGTATGTTTATATAAGGTTGGTGTGTGTTTTTCAGGCTGTTATATGTTTATATAACTTGATAATTTACTAATCAGCTGGATATTTTTGAATTTGGAGAGTGTTTCTTATTTTAAAGCTTTTTGTAATTGTTTTATTTGAAACTGGGAGGAATTCCTACCTTCCTTTAATAGTTTCACTGGTGAGTTATCCTGCTCGTCCTTGAAGAGCATCAGTTTGGGTTATTGCCTGCAATAATGTATAATAATGTGTAATAATTAATGGAATAATGTGTGATCTCAGCGCATGAATCTATGGCAGAGTCTATTTGCAAAAACTGTAATAAGGTGCTTTTAAGGAAATCCTGTTATCCAGAATGAAGATGTTGTTGTTGTTCATTCGTTCAGTCGTCTCCGACTCTTCGTGACCTCATGGACCAGCCCACGCCAGAGCTCCCTGTCGGCCGTCACCACCCCCAGCTCCCTCAAGGTCAGTCCAGTCACTTCAAGGATGCCATCCATCCATCTTGCCCTTGGTCGGCCCCTCTTCCTTTTGCCTTCCACTTTCCCCAGCATAATTGTCTTCTCTAGGCTTTCCTGTCTCCTCATGATGTGACCAAAGTACTTCAACTTTGTCTCTAGTATCTTTCCCTCCAGTGAGCAGTCGGGCTTTATTTCCTGGAGGATGGACTGGTTGGATCTTCTCGCAGTCCAAGGCACTCTCAGAACTTTCCTCCAACACCACAGCTCAAAAGCATCGATCTTCCTTCGCTCAGCCTTCCCTAAGGTCCAGCTCTCACATCCGTAGGTTACTACAGGGAATACCATGGCTTTGACTAGGCGGATCTTTGTTGCCAGTCTGATGTCTCTACTCTTCACTATTTTATCGAGACTGGACATTGCTCTCCTCCCAAGAAGTAAGCGTCTTCTGATTTCCTGGGTACAGTCTGCATCTGCAGTAATCTTTGCGCCTAGAAATACAAAGTCTGTCACGGCCTCCACGGTTTCTCCCTCTATTTCCCAGTTGTCAATCATTCTTGTTGCCATAATCTTGGTTTTTTTGACGTTTAGCTGCAACCCGGCTTTTGCGCTTTCTTCTTTCACCTTGATTAGAAGGCTCCTCAGCTCCTCCTCGCTTTCGGCCATCAGAGTGGTGTCGTCTGCATATCTGAGGTTGTTAATGTTTCTTCCAGCAATTTTCACCCCAGCTTTGCATTCATCCAGTCCCGCACATCGCATGATGTGTTCTGCATACAAGTTAAAAAGGTTGGGTGAGAGGATGCAGCCTTGCCGTACGCCTTTCCCAATCTTGAACCAGTCTGTTGTTCCGTGGTCAGTTCTTACTGTTGCTACTTGGTCCTTGTACAGATTCCTCAGGAGAGAGACAAGGTGGCTTGGGATGCCCATCCCACTAAGAACTTGCCACAATTTATTATGATCCACACAGTCAAAGGCTTTAGAATAGTCAATGAAGCAGAAGTAGATGTTTTTCTGAAACTCCCTGCCTTTCTCCATTATCCAGCGGATATTGGCAATTTGGTCTCTCGTTCCTCTGCCTTTTCTAAACCCAGCTTGAACATCTGGCAACTCTCGCTCCATGTATTGCTGCAGTCTTCCTTGCAGGATCTTGAGCATTACCTTGCTGGCATGAGAAATAAGGGCCACTGTACGGAAGTTGGAGCAGTCTTTCGCATTCCCCTTTTTTGGTATGGGGATATAAGTTGATTTTTTCCAGTCTGATGGCCATTCTTGTGTTTTCCATATTTGCTGGCAAATGGCATGCATCACCTTGACAGCATCATCTTTTAAGATTTTCAACAGTTCAGCTGGGATCCCATCGTCTCCTGCTGCCTTGTTGTTAGCAATGCTTCTTAAGGCCCATTCAACCTCACTCCTCAGGATGTCTGGTTCTAATTCATTCACCACACCGTCAAAACTATCCTCAATATTATTATCCTTCCTATACAGATCTTCCGTATAGTCTCGCCACCTTCTCTTGATCTCTTCAGCTTCTGTTAGGTCCCTGCCATCTTTGTTTCTTATCATACCAATTTTTGCCTGAAATTTACCTCCAATGTTTCTAATTTTCTGGAAGAGGTCTCTTGTCCTTCCTATTCTGTTGTCTTCTTCCACTTCCATGCATTGCTTATTTAAAAATAGTTCCTTATCTCTTCTGGCTAACCTCTGGAATTGCGCATTTAACTGGGCATATCTCCCCTTATCCCTGTTTCCTTTTGCTTTCCTCCTTTCTTGGGCTACTTCCAGTGTCTCAGCAGACAACCATTTTGCCTTCTTGGTTTTCTTTTTCTTTGGGACGTACTTTGTTGCTGCCTCCTGAACAATGTCTCGGACTTCTGTCCATAGTTCTTCTGGGATTCTGTTTACTAAATCTAGTCCTTCAAATCTGTTCTTCACTTCCACTGTATATTCGCTAGGAATGTTAGTGAGATTATATCTAACTGGTCTGTGTATTTTCCCTGATCTCTTTAGTTTTATTCTAAATTGGGCAATAAGAAGTTCGTGATCTGAGCTACAGTCAGCCCCAGGTCTTGTTTTCACCGACTGGATGGATGTCCGCCACCTTTGGCTGCAAAGGATGTAGTCAATCTGATTTCGGTGTTGACCGTCTGGTGAGGTCCATGTGTAAAGCCGTCTTTTAGGTTGTTGGAAGAGAGTATTCGTTATACACAGCGAGTTTTCCTGGCAAAATTCTATCAGCCTGCGTCCCGCTTCATTTTGTTCTCCCAGACCATGCTTGCCTGTGATCCCTGTTGTCCTTTGACTTCCCACCTTGGCATTCCAGTCTCCTGTAATGAAAATAATGTCTCTTTTTGGTGTATTATCCAGTAGTTCCTGCAGATCCTCATAGAACTGATCTACTTCTGCTTCTTCAGCAGCTGTGGTTGGGGCATATATTTGGATCACTGTAATGTTGAAAGGCTTTCCTTGCACTCGAATTGAGATCATTCTGTCATTTTTTGGGTTGTATCCAAGCACCGCTTTAGCGAATTTCTTATTAATTATGAAGGCTACTCCATTTCTTCGATGTTCCTCTTGTCCGCAGTAGTAGATCTGGTGGTCATCTGATGTGAAGTGGCCCATTCCAGTCCATTTCAGTTCGCTGACCCCCAGAATGTCTATCTTTAGTCTTGACATCTCACCAATAACAACATCCAATTTGCCCTGGCTCATAGATCTTACATTCCAGGTTCCTATGGTGTGTTGATCTTTAGAGCATCGGATTCGTCGTTCGCCTCCAGTACCGTCGGCCGCTAGCCTTCCTTTCGGCTTTGAGCTAGCTGCGTCATCACATCTGGGGCTAGTTGAACTTATCCTCTGCTCCTCCCCAGTAGCATTTTGGCCATCTTCCGACCTGGGAGTCCCATCTTCCAATGGCATACCGACATATCTCTGGTTGTACTGGTCCATTTAGTTTTCTTGGCAAGGATACTGGAGTGGTTTGCCATTGCCTTCCCCAGGGATCACGCTTGGTCTGACCTCTCTGCCACGACCGTCCCGTCTTGGGTGTCCCTTCACGGTTTCGCTCATGACATCATTGAGGTGCTCAAGCTCCAGCGCCCCGACAAGGCGGTGATCCTTTGCTGGAGAGAATGAAGATACAACTTAGTTAAATTAAGTTAAATAGCAAGGAACTTTATTCCATTCTGTTTTAGGGCCCATCTACATGGGCCAAATAAAACTGGGTGAATGGAATTTTTGACACCCACATGATACAACATGCAACATGTCAATTTGCCCTAATGCCAGGAAATCCCACTTAATATGGCCTTGTCTCATGGTCAGGCCCGTAGCCAGGATTTCGTTTGGGGGGGGGGTGAATTTTTTTCAGGGGGGGGTTGAGTTTTGGGGGGGCTGAGTCTGAGTGAAAGAGGGTCTAGTCTAGCAAACCTTTTGTATCATTACCCCAATACCCCCATGCATATGGGATATATTGAGTATGGTGATCAGATCATGATATGAATAAACATAACAGTTTAAATAATGCACCAGTAAACCCTTTTTGCGAACCACCATGAGAATTTCGGGGGGGGGGGGGTGAAGCCCCTCAAGCCCCCTCCCTGGCTACATGCCTGCTCATGGTAAGCAAAGTTTGGGGGTGCCTGGAGTTTCACTCACTGAGCTGCTAAACTCATTGACAGAAAGTCGCAGGTTCGAATCCAGGGAGCAACGTAAGCTTCCACGGTCAGCCCCAGCTTCTACCAACCTAGCAGTTCGAAAACATGCAAATGTGAGTAGATCAATAGGTACTACTCCGGTGGGAGGGTAACAGAGGTCCATGCAGTCACACTGGCCACATGACCTTGGAGGTGTCTACAGACAATGCTGGCTCTTCGGCTTAGAAATGGAGATGAGCACCACACCCTAGAGTCAGACACGACTGGACTTAATGTCAGGGGGAAACCTTTACCTTTAAACAATTGGACTGGTTCTGATTCAGAGTTAGCCACTATTCCTTACACAACCATTTCAATTTCTCTTGGCTTGGGAAGCCCAGAATGGGAGATGGGATTTACCACACCACATAGCTGTGTCCTCAGCTTAGTGGCAACTAGCAGGTGTGAAATTGCTGGTGGCTGTCATTCCTTGCATGTGTTGACATTGGCTGGAGTGATAGAATATTTGGAGAAGGGAACAGGGAAAGGTGGGGGCAAGTGTCTGTGTGTGTGATTATTTCTGACCTGAAATTATAACTCATTACAACGAAGCATCTAGAAACACTTTAAATGCTAACAAGCTTTATTTGTTATATTGTATGATGGACTACTATGCATTTTATCAGATGCATGTGAAGATGTGCTAAAGCCCACAGACACCTATGTTAGATATATAACATGTTGACTTTAAGATTGCATAACACTAAATGCTAACAAGCTTTATTTGTTATATTGTATGGTGGACTACTATGCATTTTATCAGATGCATGTGAAGATGTGCTAAAGCCCACAGACACCTATGTTAGATATATAGCATGTTGACTTTAAGATTGCATACGATTATTTGTTGGTTTTGCTGCAAAAGAATGGCATCACTGTCATTTTGGACATTTCTGCAACCAGTTACTTTTTAAAAGAAATGTGCAAACCCTGTCTTTGAGGTACCTAGTATGTTCTTTAGATGTGATGTGGTATGTATTGGGTATTTTGATTGTTAGTATGTTGATAGCTGACTGATCACATCTTTGGGTATGCAATGAGTTTTCTTTTTATTCTGATTTTATTTGAAAGTATACATATTAATTATGCTCACTGCTAAGGAATTAAATAATTCCCGGTTTCATTTTCTCTAAATATTTACTTGAATGTGCAAACTTTTAATAATTAGCAAAGAAAGAACATGTAATTAAGGGGGAAAGGGACACTGGTAGAAATAAAAACTGATAGATTTATTGCTCAAGGCTTCAAATGCTTCATTCAAAATTGGATTTCAGCTCCTGAATATTCAGTTGTGCTTATGGCATAGATTAGTCGTTTTTACTGATAATGGTTAAGACCAAAATGTCAGACAGACACAACCTGTTCTTCCCTGTGTTGAGCACAACTGCACCACTTTTTTGAATTGAGTGGGTATAATTAATAAGAGTTCTGCTAAAAATCTGTTGCAATTCTCATGTCTTCATAAACAAGTTGGAAATAATTGGATGGGTTTTTTTCCTTCTGAAAATTGGAGTAAGAAAAGCTGATTGATTTCACATCGATTAAGCTACAAAGCGGAGCCTACCAGCCCCATTCTTCTCTGAATACTATTTGCATAGATTGAATAGAGGAAAAGATAATGGTTCTCCAGCAGCCTAAGCATGCCATGGCGTATGCCCTTGTTCTCTATGGTCATATGGACATTTCTCAATTTGGAAAAAAAGTTATGTACATAAAGCCCAGAAGAAGAGATGAATCCCCACCCATGGAAAATTTCCCATCCCTCTCAGCATAAGGTTGCAGTGGGTTGCTGTGTCCTCACGTTGAAAGGACAGGGAAACAGAAGAAAGCTGAAGAGCACAAGTATAAAAGTTATTTTTAGTTACCATTAACTCTTCCTATCCAAACATTTTAAATTTAAGTTAATTATGCTTTTTCAGTATCTGGATATAATATTTCTCTATCTTCCACCCAAATTATGTTGAAGACTAGCTGTTCAGACAAGTCATGGTAAAGTTCAAAAATTGACATTGCTCTCTCTCTCTCTCTCTATCTATCTATATATATATATATATATATAACAATTATTTGAAAATAAAAGTACTCTCTAGGTCAGGCAGAGGCAAACCTTTTAACACGGGGCCTTAAGAGGCTGAGGAAAGGGGGAGGTGAGGGTTGGCATGGGGGACAGAGGTATTTGGTGTGTGGGGGAGGGGTGATTGTCTGGGGAGACCGTAGGTGTGGGGGGGGGGGAGAGGAAAGGATTTTACACATGGATTTGTGTGTCTGCAGATCTCTCTTCTGGGCAAGAAGATGTGGTGGTCCACAGCACTCTCCTACCAAAAGGAGTGCTTGACACACAGCTACATAGGGCTCTTGGGAGAGTTCTGAGAAACCGCATGGAAGACATATTGCTGCTGAGAGCTCTGGAGGGCTCTCAGGAGCCACATGCCTGTCTTGGCCATCTCTCAACATAAAGTTGCAGTGGATTGTTGTGTCCTCACATTGAAAGGGAAACAGAGGAGGGCCGGAGGAAACTGCCCAAAGGGCCACACCTGAACCATGGGCTAAGGCACATCCAAATAATTTGCTAGGAAAAATATTCTGGAATAATTTCCCTTGTTATTTTTATTTCACAATAAAAGTGACAAAATATGATTTGATTTCTCTGAAAAACATAATTATCTAATGTTACATAGTTACATTTATGTCTCTGTTTAGCTTATTAGGATTTAATGACTGAAGTGCTAATTAAGTTTCCATTCATTTCACCATTATTTGATTTAAATAGTGCAACTGAAAGTTTCCTGAACAGTCACAGAAGATAATTACTTTGAAAGCCATATACCTATTTATTCCTGGAGCAAATGACAAACTCAATGTGTTCTAAATGGCTTTTACAGATGAATTAGAAGTTAAAATTGCAACATACATAGTAACTGTCACAGATTTTACCATAATTAATGCAATTTCTAATGGTAGAAAGCTAAATGTAAAAAAAAATAGAAATAAGTTTCCACCCCAGAAAATCCTTCACTTGTTTTTAAAAGCATTTCTCATATGTAAAATCTACTTAAGAAAGATTTTTTTTCAAATAATGATGGTATTTAGCTAATATCAGAGTTGTAATCATTAACCCTATTTAATAGGTAGTTGCGTAGCTCCATTTATTCCTGCTGCAGTGCACTAGCCCAAGTAAAGGAAACAGTTATTTGTAGTTTGGAAAATAAAATCTTTTTGCAGGTGTGTTGCGTGGTGGAATCAATAATCATATGGATTACTTGAATTTTCTGATGACTGCAACCATAAATATGTTGAGTTAAGAGCTGTCGCTTGGCTCATTTTTTCCTTTGATATACGAGCAGTTTTTTAAGTTAAGAGCTAGCGCAAGACAGAGCACTAGTAGAATACTACAGGATTTTAAGGCTTCAAGGGAGTAGCCTCCATGCCTTGTGACTCTGTGCCCTCATGCCTTGTGCTCTTGTCTGCTTTGGAGATTGCTGTTGGCTTTGCTCTTGTTTACTTTGAGGAACTTTGGGTTAGTTGATTTTGCATTGCTTTTATTCCTGATATGTTTGGCTTCATGAAGAGAGAGAGGCAGAGAGAGCAAGAGAGCGAGGGAGGCTGGAATTAATACAGTATGAAGAAAATGAGGCTTTTGCTTCTTTGCTTTATGCTTCCTTGTCACAGAAGAACTTTGTGCTTCTACCATTTTAAAGTTGATCTTCCTTTTTTTATTGTTTCACTTCCTTGGGACCTGGTGGTGCCTGGGTTATTTGAGAAAGGCATTGCTTGTTTTTTGAAGTTTGGTAATATCAGTTTTGTAATGTATAATGCTATTAATTAGAAAAAGCCAGTCTTTGTTGTTGTTGTTGTTGTTTTTAAGTAATGCTCCCATTAGAAAATGCATAAGGATCTGGATGAATATAACGATCAACCGCGGTACCAACCAAATTATAACGAGGCACACCTCCACTACAGACTAGCTCACCAAAATCTAGAGCTCTCTAAAATATAGAGAGAGAATAGTTGTTGAATCAACTAAATATTTAGAATCTAGGAACTATGACCCACTGGAACTGAAAGGCTTAAAAAGATTCTTTAGTAGATTTTTGCTGCCACCAAATTAAGAGTAAACTGGCTGTGGTATTTGTGAGAGGTTGCTCAGTAACACACTCTGTGTTACTATAATGTCCTTAGAGGCTGTGTAAAGTTATCTTGAATAATGCTTTTACTACAAAGATAGTCACACAGAGACTTGCTTAAATTAATAAAAATAACCAGAACATTTATTTAACAGGCTTGAAATATTCAGGTACAAAAGCGTGATGGTTTCATTAAAATACTGGCACATACAAGCTTGTGGTTATGTAAAGATCTTAAAACTTCTGGGTATAAGTCTTAAAAAAGGATCAACACAGAAGATTACCTCAGGAAATAAATTTCTGAGAGTAACTCCCCAAAAATCCCCCCTATAGGAAACTGGCCAAATCCCTGAACCAGCTAACTCTTAGGGAAAAGAACTGACCACGGCAGGGTCCTGTTCCACTCAGTATTCTAGCTGTCTATTTCAATAGCTGTTCCTGAATACCACTCCACAGACTGTCCCAAAGTTCTTCCTCACAAAACCCAAACTACCCTTCCAAACTCCCAACTCACACCAACTGGCCCCTGACCAAAACTCAAACCTCAGTTTTTAAAACTCACTTTTTTTCCTTCAGCCCACTTAGGCTCTGCCCCCATCTCTCTGACCAATCCCAGCCTGATATCTTTCCCTCCTAGGCTAGAACACGCCCCCTTTAGGCAAACCTACCCTAAGATGGCATCTCCCTGTCTCATTCTCTAAAATGGATGTCATGGCTTCGCCAGGCCTGCCTCCTTATGGTTTTGTCAGCTAACTCAGGTAAGGGAATCAGCACAATGAACTAAATTTCCAGAATTGTGGGTCAATCCTTCCCAAACCCTGATATTTTTTTAAAGTTGGCCATGTTGGGTCTGTGTGCCAAGTTTGGTCCAGATCTAATATCAGATGGGTTTTTTTCTGGATAAGGGTGAACTACAGCTCCCATATTCCCTGGGCAATCACCCCCCAAATCCTGCCAGTATGCACAGTTTCCCATGGTGAGTCAGTGTGCCAAGTTTGGTCCAGATCCATTGGCTGGGTTCAGTGCTCTCTGGATAAGGGTGAGCTACAACTCTCAGAATACACCCACAAATCCTGCCACAATGAATTCCTCTGTGTTTGCTGTGTGCCATAGGACAAGTCAGTAAAGTTTAAGGAGCGGCAGTGAGTGGGGTAATGCAAATTCCACACAGAGTACCCTGGTATGCCTGCCTGTGGTGGAGGAAACACATCACATATAGGATGAAATTGTCCCTGAATGAATACATTCCTTGGGTGGTAGGCAGTATGGTGTTTGGGGAGGACATTGGCTGTGTTGGGGCTACATGTTCATGACACTTGCTATAACTTGCAATATCAGTTGAGGGAGTGCTTTTGGAGGCTTCTCTATAGCGTGTTTTGGAGGCTGTCTGTATGTTGACATCTCTCACACATACACATACACATTTTTCACTTTTATTATATGTGTGTATAGATAGATGTGAATGTGCATTTATACATTATTTGTTATTTATAAAGTACATTTCTGTCAGGAACCGGTTTCCAGGCCTTCAGTTTTGGCGCTGAAAACCAGGGTCCTGACGTAGAGCACTGATAAGGACATTGCAGCTGGTGACCTTGGGGGGAAGGCGGTTGGCATTTGGCGGGAGAATTGTGCGAGGTTAACATTTGGCGGGAAGAGTGTTTTCAAATGTAGGGGTGGGTATAAAGGTGATGACCAGCAGCCGCTGGTCAATCTCGGCTTTTGCTATGTCTGAGCATCCTGCAATAAAGTTTCTAATTGATTACGGATTGGAGTCCTGTGTCGTTATTGGGGACGGCTGCTGTGAGCTGACATTAAGCCGTCATGAACCCCTCAAAGGTAGAGGATGTTAGGGCTTGGGAACCCCCTAAGACACACAAGCAATTGCAGTCCTTCTTGGGATTTGCAAATTTCTATCGAACTTTCATAAAGGATTTCGCCCAGCTGACACTGCCCCTCACTGAGTTGTTGAAGACGAAGGGGAGGGGGGAAACGACCAAGGTGCGATCCCCAGGAGCGAGGTTAGTCTGGTCAACGGAATGTCAGAGGGCTTTTGAGGAGCTGAAGCACAGGTTCACAGAGGAGCCCGTTCTGATCCACCCCGATATCACCAAGCAGTTTGTGATGCACTGTGATGTGTCAGATTGGGCCTACGGGGCGGCATTGATGCAGAGGGATCCGGAGGGGGTGTTGAAACCGTATGGATTCTTATCAAAAAAGTTTAGCGAAACTGAGAGAAATTGGCCGGTGTGGGAAAAGGAGGCACTAGCGATATTAAGAGCTTTGGAAGCTTGGAGGCACCTTCTGGAGGGAAGCGGCATACCTTTTGAGGTATGGACCGACCATAAAAATTTGCAATATATCACCTCGCCCAGGAAGCTGTCAGCGAAGCAGATAAGATGGGCTCAATATTTCAGCAGATTTGAGTTCAAGCTGAGATTCCACAAGGGAAAGCAGAATGCCTTGGCGGATACGCTTTCCCGCATGCCACAGGATGAGGGGAGGAAGCAGGGGCAAAGCGGGAGCCTGTTCTCAGCACAACAATGGGGCATGGCGGTGCAAACCAGAGTGCAGGCGAAGCACAGCCAGCGGCTCACAGGAGTAGAAAGCGGAAGTGAGGGATGGGAGGAGGAGCTGAAACAGGCATACGAGGGGGATGAATGGTTGGAGAGAAACAAGGAAAAGGTGGAATGGAGGGACGGATTAGGATTCGTGAATAAGAAACTGTATATCCCCGAACACCTGCGTGGGAAAATGATGATAAGGTATCACGATAGCAGAAGCGCAGGACACTTGGGGGTCATTAAGACTATAAAACTGTTGGCGCGCCAGTGTTGGTGGCCGGGGATGAGAAGCAACACGAAATCATATGTATGGCTAGAAACAAAGTGCCCACCCAAAAGCCAACAGGGTTGCTGCAGAGGGTGGTGGCCCCCACCAAACTTTGGAGTTCAATCACCATGGACTTCGTGGGCAAACTTCCAGTTAGCCGGGGCCAGCGTTATGTCTGGACGGTGCTAGATCTATTTTCAAAGCAGGCGCACTTCATCGCACTACCAAAACTCCCATCCGCAGAAAGGTTAGCGGAACTATTTATAAAGCACATTTATCGCCTGCATGGATGTCCCGACCAAGTCATTAGCGATAGAGGGGTCCAATTCACGGCAAGGTTTTGGGGAAGATTCATGGAGTTGCTGGGAGCGGAGAGGAGCCTGAGCTCCGCATTCCACCCCATGACGAACGGCGGGGGTTGAGCGCACACAACAGACGTTGGGGCTCTTCTTGAGGACGTACACGAACCACCGCCAGACCGATTGGGCCGATCTTCTCCCTTACGCCGAAGTAGCATATAATGCGACCCCCCCACGCAGCGACTGGGAGAGCCCCTTTTGAGATAGTTTATGGTCGAGAAATAGCGCCTTTGCTGAAACTGCCGGATTGGGGGGAGGAAGAGTCCGGTGGGAATGAGGAGTGGCCGGATAAAGTGAAGGCCAGCTGGGACAAGGTGGTGAGATCACTGCGGGAAGCCCAAAGGAAATATAAGCTGTTCGCTGATAAGAGGAGGGAGGGGGACAAACTAGAGGAGGGAGATTTGGTTTGGCTAAGCACCAAAAACCTTACGCTGGATACCCCGTCTAGGAAATTATCCCCCAGGTATGTGGGCCCTTTTAGGATCTCTGACAAAATCAATGACGTCATCTATAGGCTGTGACTGCCAAAGGTTTTGGGGAAGGTGCACCCAGTGTTTCATTGCAGCCTGTTAAAAAAGTACCAAGGGTCGCTCAACAAAGGAGGTCTGTAAATTGACATGTTATTCCGTTCCAGGGAGAAGAAGAGGAGGAGGAGGACGCCGTGTCAGGAACTGGTTTCCAGGCCTTCAGTTTTGGCGCTGAAAACCAGGGTCCTGACATAGAGCACTGATAAGGACATTGCAGCTGGTGACCTTGGGGGTTACCATTTGGTGGGAAGAGTGTTTTCAAATGTAGGGGTGGGTATAAAGGTGATGACCAGCAGCCGCTGGTCAATCTCGGCTTTTGCTATGTCTGAGCATCCTGCAGTAAAGTTTCTAATTGATTACAGATCGGAGTCCTGCGTCGTTATTGGGGACGGCTGCTGTGAGCTGACACATTTCCGTTTTTAAAAACATATTAAAAATGGGGGGGGGGGTTGGGTGTGGAATGTAGTAAAAGCATTTCAATGGGAAAATTCCTTTGAAATAAGAGCAACTTGAGTTATGAGCTCAGTCACAGAATGAATTAAACTCTTAAGTCAAAGCATTTGATCCCAAATACTTATCTTTGGTGAGAACGTGCAATATGACCTTCTCAGTGTTCAATTTGTGAAATACCCTTCCAAGGGATTCATGCTGGTCTCTTTGTATTGTTTAACAAGCATGGTGATGATGATGCAGGAGATATTTACCAATATGTTTACTTTTCCTTTCTGAGACCCCTTTAAATTACTTTTCATTCAGTTGTTCTTTTAACACAATGCTGTGGTATTACAGCATAATTGCATTTTGCACGTGTCTGTTTTGACTGGGGTGGGAGCCTCCTTGCTGCAAATATGAAAGTCGAGATAAAGAGAAATGGGAAAAAGCACTACCTTATCCACCAATCCAAGGTGGAATGTCTTGAGATTTCTAGAGTCATATTCAATTCAGGATCTTCAACAAAAGCAGCCCCAGCAAGTAGCACTCCAAGCTCTTTTTGAAGACGAGATTATATATATGAGACATGTTATTCTATTAATTTACTGCCAGTCAGAAATTGATATCCATATACACTGTCCAAATTAAAAGCAATTTCACTTTTGAGAGGGAGTAAACTTACATTACCATTCAAAGCTTTGATATTCATTTTACATTGCTAACCTCAGCCTTTTTAGAAATATTAGAGATATATGAGAAACTTTAATGATGACAGCAATACTTAAGAAGCATTTTTGGAGAAATAATTATGCAGAAGAAGCATCATAATAATTTTGTTCTCTTTGATTAAAATGTCATTTTATTTCAGATAGCTTAGAGCAATAAAGATGTCTGCTTGTATATTTTTGGAACCACAATTAACTTTCCACAGCTATGATAACTCTCTCTCTCTCTCTCTCTCTCTCTCTGCATTGTGATAATAGTTGAAAATTACAATAAGCACCAGAACAATAATAGTAATGGTGCTTCTATGCTTACATCGATTTTTTTCCAGTTAAAAAATACAGCAGTCTAATAAACATTGGAAATAAGGTTTATAAAATTTTCTTAAGTAGGTGCTTATCTTGTGTCACTCTGTTCAATTTCACTCAGTTCTCTTACAAAATACCTATGAGGCTACTGATGAGCAAAACGCTAAAAACCAATGACATCATTCATATTACTTGGTGCATTCAGGGTTTGTACATCCAAAGTAATAATGAATCTTATAATGGTTCTTTCTGTAATTCCGTTCTTATGTGATAAAAAGTAATCTTCCTCTGGGCTATTTATCTGGTTTCTTACCTGGCAGAGACCCATATGAAAACGTTTTAACATTCTTATGGTGTTCATAGCTGTTTTTATGGGCTATGTGGGCTCATACACTGTAGTTCACCTCCACATGCCTTTCCTTACATATGAGAAATGCAGGGCCAAGCCAAGATGTTTTGCTGCCTGGGGCAAAAGACAAACTGGTGCTCCTTTCTCCACTGTTACCTTCAGAAGTAATTGAATGAACATTTGAATTATTACTTCAGATTGTTTTCTATATTCCAGAGAGCAGCTGACTAGATTAGGTGGGCAGGAGAAGCTGTAAGGCACACACACACTACTATCTTTAAAAAGAAAGAAATGACCAGATGAACATTGCTACTATTCCTGAAAGACTCTGCCACCTTGTTCCTCTGTACCTATTAGGAGAGCGGCCCATAGTGAAGTGAGGATCACCTTTCATGAGGAACTATTCTTTCCATCTGTATATTTACAGAAAATGAAAAAGTTTTCATATATGAACAGGTAGGGGTCTTTGGATCAAAGCATCTATATGAAAGAAAGAAATACTAATCCAGATTTTCCCCTTCATGTAATCAATTAGCCTTAAGATTTCTTTTCCATGTGTTCTGAAACAAAATGTACAATATGGATGGATTTCTGTTAGATAGATTACATAAGATTATGAGTCATGATATGCCTGCCCATAACATGAAGACAAAAGTAAGGTGTGTTAATGGGAGTTTCAAACACCATGATTTTAATTTAATTTGTTCCTTGACTGAACTCTTAACTCAAAACACTCTACTCTCAAAGTGAATTTTCTCATTGAAATGCATTGAAATGCTATTAAATAAGAAAATGCACTTTATAAATAGCAAATAATGTATAAATATAAATTCACATGGAACAATAAAAATCAACTTTAAAATGGTAGAAGCACAAAGTTGTGGCAAGAAAGTACATTTAAAGTAACACAATGTGTGTTGGCCAGTGTAATGGCAAATCAAACCCACACATTCACATGAAACAATAAAAAAATCAACTTTAAAATGGTTGTAACATGAAGTGAAGAGGCAGAAGCATCATTCTTTTTCATTCTGTACTCATTCCAGCCTCCCATCCTCTCTTGCTTTCTCTCCCTTTCTCTCTTCAGGAAATCAAATATACCAGGAATAGAAACCACACAAAATTAACAAACCCAAAATATCTCAAAGTGGACAAGAGCATAAGGCACAGAGGCTGCTCCCCTGAAGCCATAAAAACCTGTATTTTTTGCACTAGTGCTCCCTCTGGCACTAGCTCTTAAATCAAACCACTGCTTGTATGTCAATGTGAAATCAGGACTGAGCAACTGCTCTTAACTCAAAATGTGCTTCGGTTGGAATGCTCTTAAGGTTCCTCTGTAGTTTATATGAATTTGGCAGATTAGGAATACTTCTGAGAAGAAATATGCCACCTTGGTTTTCCCACTGGGGAGAAAAAGCAGCTCGAGATGATATGGGATTTGTTCTTTTGTTCAACTTCCATCAGAAGGTCAGGGTGTAACTTATTGCAGTGATGAACTAATTTGGATCCCAAGATATCCTTATTTCCCTTGCATTTTTCATGTGCCGTCATCCATAGATGAAAATTCTAAGTTCAAATTGGCTATGCGGTTCTATGATACATGACAAGATGTTCAGTTCTAAGGTAGGAGTAAAGCTAATTATCTATGGATAATTAGTACTTTATTAGATATTCAAGTGTGAATGAACTTGCCATGTAAACCATCTAGGGCAAGTACAATACAGTGAAAGTTAATGTCAGTAGTGCCCAAACTAATTTAAGAGCTGAATTGCCATGTTCATCCACAGTGTACTATTATTTTACCGAAATGCTTACCTTGGAAATTAGGTAGGAACATTTCCTTTCTGCTTTTTCTGTTACTGCTCCCTTGCAAATATGTTAGAAATTCTCCCTGAAATTGTGTTAAAAGATCATTCACTTATTTCTATTTAGTTTGATCATGACAAAGTGTTACTGTACTTAAAATAAGTAATGGGCTAATGTTTGGGTTAGTTATAGATAGACTTAAAGAACCATTTATCATAATGAAGCTTCTGTTTTCTATAAAATGAAATTTAATTCTGTAATAAATCACTTTTCAGATACACAACACTGTCTGTGGTGAAGTTGAGAGAGGGGTTAAGTGAAAGCTACCCAGAGAATTTAACAGAGGAGTGTCTTTTTCAACTTAAACTTTCTCTTTAAAATTGAATTCAACATAAATTGTGAGGGGACCTCAACACAGTCTTTTTATGGTAATGTTTTGTGAAGGTATCTTAATTGTCCTAACTGGTGTTTTCCATGTGTTACTGCAAAAGCTTAAGTGTACAAAGTCTTCTGGTGCTTTACTTTTTTAATACTGAGAAATAATTTACAAAGAAATTCTTCCTTTCTGTTTATTAATAATACTTTATGGCATTATTATTATTATTATTATTATTATTATTATTATTATTATTATTACCCATTTCAGCAACATCCATCTGTTGGAGTATAAACTGGAATACCAATTTACTGTATGTAGATTGGTAAAGTGTATAGCAGACCTATATTTTATAGAGGAACATTATTAAAAAGTCAAAAAGACTTATCAGATAGTTTATGGAAGCTTAAGCAAGAGCTATCAGTTTCTTTTTTCCTAGCCGCAAGGATACTGCAATATTTCTTTATATCAGTGATTCTCAACCTGTGGGTCCCCAGGTGTTTTGACCTACAACTCCCATAAATCCCAGCCACTTTACCAGTTGTTAGGATTTCTTGGAGTTGAACATCTGGGGACCCACAGGTTGAGAACCACTGCTTCATATCTTGAAAGTGCTGGTTGGTCTTGCCACAAAAATGCACAAGTGAGTTAAGTCCAGGTAAGATTGCTGTAACATGCACTACATAGGGCTGTGTTGACTGTAGTGCTCTCACTGTTTCCAAGCACTGTTTTTAAGATGTCTTTCAACATTGTCCTGCCACAGTTGCCAAATAATACTAATAGCAATTTAAAAAATCAAGACTGGTAAAGAAATATTCTCATCCATTCCCTAGTTGCCCACCTGCCATGACAGATCTCTTTTTGTTTTCTTTTAGCATCTAAGTAATGGTAGCATTCTCTTTTCTTTCTAGCTGGTAGAGTTGTTCGTATATATTGCAAACAAAATGCCCCAGATTCTAATGCACACACCAGTTTATTTTAATTAATTATCCCAGAATTGGTCCGCACACATAAACACAGCTCCAGTTAGGCATAATGAGCATCAAAATGTCGTATGACTATTCAATCACTGCTTTTGGAGCATTTAAATTAAAATGGAATATGGGTGTAGTCAGGGGCGGCTCAACCCATTACGCAAAGTAAGCATTTGCAGTATAGTTAATTTTGCCCAGGGGCGCTCTTGAGGTGCTCTCAGGGGGAAATAGGCCTTGACATATGCGAGTTGTAGTTATTGGGATGTATAGTTCACCTACAATCAAAGAGCATTCTGAACTCCACCAATGATGGAATTGAACCAAATATGGCACACAGGACTCCCACGATGAACAGAAAATATATATCAGAGATTGGTTTGGGGGGGGGGGGGCAAAATACTGTTTGCTTACCATTGAAAATTACCTAGGCCTGCCTTTGGGTGTAGTTGTGACTAGATAAGTTAATACCTTACCACATGCAAAATGGCATTCAACTACTGGAGGTAACTTGAAGTTCCATATATTTGTTAAAAGTTCACTACTAACAAAACCAAATATCTTCATTGTCATTTTGATAGTCAACTGCATTTGGGACATAGTAATGCATTGGAAGCTGATGTTATAATTTTCTAGTCTATGATAAAACAAATATATTTGCCTACTTCCAATTGCTAGAGCAGATATAGTGAGTGAATTATTGAATGGCAAATTGACACTCTTGTGAATCCTAATAGGGCCAGGACTGTAATGGAATGCAACAAGACATGTGTTTTCGCAGGAAACAGATTGATTACAAGCAACTCATTATTTGTAGCACATCACTCCCAAACTCTGGCCAAACTAGGCTGCTAGGGAAAATCATTTACAATATAGATACACCCACAGAGAAGGTCCTTGGGTATGTTCTTAAAATTCCTTTTCATTCTATTGGTAGTTTAATTATACTTTAACTTTGTATGCTTTTAGTGATGCGAGATTTTATCTCTGCCTGAAAAAATGCTTGTACTTACTTTATGCCTCAGTGCTTGGAAGCAGTTGAGATGATGGTGGTGGTGACGACAACATGAATTCTCTAATGGCATGGGTATGATCTTAGGCATTTAAATAGTTTGCTTGATACTTAACTAGAATCATGATGGGGTGGTAGTTCATAAACACTAACCCACATCTGATTTAGTCGAGCTTTAAAACATTACATGTGAAAGTACTTTTTATTTGCCCTTATTTAATCTATAACCTGCAAATAAGAGAGAGGAACACCATTATATGTTGAAGAGCAAGTTGAAAAAAATGTTAGGTTGTTGCAAGAGATGTATCTTAATATAGAACTTTTAGAAGCCAATGAACTTCACATGGATTCCATTATTGTTCATTGTGAAGAAAGGTGGCAAAATTGGGCATTAAATGAGAATGGCTGTAACTCTACAAACAGACTTAAATGACACTGAAAATTGCATACATTTAAAAATGAGCTTTGACCTACATAGTTTAATAGAAAATGCATCATTTAACTTTCATTTTCTTATCCCCTTTTCCATGGAATTGATGCTTGAATGTTGTCCTTTTTTTTTAAAAAAAAAGATAATGCTCCAGATCAGTGTAATTGTTTCAGCAAATCTCATTGACTAAGTGATAAGTTATTTTTGGAAATAATTTTGAAAAGTATCTCCATATAATGAAATTAAATAATTGATCAGTTCAGAGAAGTCATCGTCGTCATCTTTTTATTTACATGCCGATTTTAAACACAACTTTCCTCAAATCAGCAATTAGCATTAGTTATAGCAATTCAAAAAGAATATAAATAACAATTAAGAAAAAAGAAAAACATACAGTTCTGAACCAAATAAAGGGTGATTGCCCTTTATGCAGAATTGCAACTCTGAAATTGGCTGAGAAAGTAACACCTTTGCTTTTTGATAGTTCAGTGTACACAAACTTTGTTTCATGCACAAAAATATTCAAAATATTGTGTATAAAATTACCTTTAGGCTATGTGTTGACAGATAAATGAATTCTGTGTTTAGACTTGGGTCTCATGTCCAAAATAACTTATTATGTATGTATATGCAAATACAGGCATTCCAAAATAATTTAAAAAATTAAACATTTCTGGTCTCAAACATTTTGAATAAGGGATACTCAACCTGTATAGTTAAATCATCTTGAACAGCAGTTTAAAACTTTTTTAAAAGAGTCAGTAAAGAAAGAAATGTGAAATGCTACATACAGGACCAAGTAGAACTCCATTCTATAAAGGCAACAGGGTTCTTCACCACTAACACACAAACATTGATGGACAGCCAATGTAAAAACGAGTTTAGATCAATGGATTTGATTCAATGTAGTGCAGACTCGTATATATGTTCTTCACCTTCCTACATGGAGCATCAGTGCTAAGCCATTTTGTACCCTAATCTAACAATTTTCATCCCCCTCCCCCCAAAAATGTGTACATCAGTTCTCAAAAATGAATGTAGTATAGAATAAAGTGGAAAAGTACAACACTGAAACTTGTAAATTTATTTTGTGTTGAAGAATAGAACAATTTTAATTATTTTTCTCAAATATAAAAATATTTTAGCATACAAATTATGTTGAAAATTCTTGTGAATGTCAGTGTTAAAATTAAGGTTTAAACTCTTATAGGTTTCAGTTTCAGGAACATCAAAATCTCACTTTCTATGTATTTTCCGTTGTAAATTTGTTAGCAATTTCTTTAGGCCAAATGCTGATGCTTTAACATGTTCAATAACTGCAGTTGCCAAGCCAACTAGTCTCCTTTGTAAGATTGTTGAGCATATACAATTTCAGCTTTGAAAAACAATGTTCTACACTTGCCACGGGCACTGAAAGTGTGAGAAGGGCCTAAAGAATAAGAGAAAAATAGGATCCATTATTCAGAGGTTTTTGTTGTAATATCAAGAAAACCACGTCTTGTGGTGGCATGGATTTTGAAATCTTTGAGATAATGTTTTAAGTTCAGAGAAAATGTCTTCAGAATAAATATTTTTTGTTCCCATTGAGCATCAATTATTTTTCCTAAATCTTGTAGGCTACAAATACCTCTCCAGTAGGTTTTGTTTGTTGATACAGTCAGAAGCGGCCCTAGGTAATTTTCAATGGTAAGCAAACAGTATTTTGGCACCCCCCAACCAATCATTGATATATATATTTTCTGTTCGTCATGGGAGTTCTGTGTGCCATATTTGGTTCAATTCTATCATTGGTGGAGTTCAGAATGCTCTTTGATTGTAAGTGAACTATACATCCCAGTAACTACACTTGCCGCACTTGCTCCCTTGCCTGGCCCGCTTTGTGTCCGGAGGCGTGCCTGAAGACCCCGGCGTGTGCACCAAAATTCACCTCTTCTCCTGACTTTTTCCTCAGCCATTGGGACCAAGAGAGAGAGAGAGAGAGAGAGAGAGAGAGAGAGAGAGAGAGAGATGTAGATGCCCACTGTAAAGATCAACCTGAGCTCTAAGGAATAATGCTTCTAATATATTCCCCAGCACACACAACTCTCACGTTCCTTCTACTGTTATATTGCTCTCATCTGGTCACCAATGTGAACTAAATTGAATGACCCGTTCGGCCGATGGTACCCATTTGAAGGAACAGAGTAGAAGACTTTGTCTTCTTAGGCTCCAACTGGATACCTGTCACAAAGCTCTTTCTGTTTTTTTAAGATATTACTGCCACCACTCAAATAGCTTTTGAGAATATAACTTGATGGTATGTGTGAGGTAAAGCTTAGTGTGCCACAGCCCTTTCCTTAACTCCCCCTAAAGTGTCTGAGGCGAAAAGATGTTAGAATTCTACTGGAACAGGCTTAATGAAATGAATCACTATGAGGACTTCTTGTAAAGTTGAACTAGAACAAAGTTTATTTAAATATATGAGAACAAACAACTAGCTTCTTCTTTGAGTTACAAAATCATATATGGTCAGCACAGCACAATTTCCTAAACATTTACTAAGACTTAACAAGCTTGCTGAACTTCTCAACTGGGTATCTGTTCTTCGACATGAGCAATTTCCCTCAGCGTATCTAGATCCCACTAGAATACTTTGATCTTTAGAGTGTATAACAACTAGTGTGTTTTCCTCTCACACCAGTTCACAGGCGGCTCTTGGCTCTCCAGGCCACTCTATGCCACACCTGCCTTTCCAACACTCTCCCTCAGGAAATCTTCCACTCACTCTCAAATTACCCTCTTCCCTCAGCTTGAAATCCAATTCCCTTCTCTGCTCTTAAAACCCTTCTTTCTGTGTCTGATGTTAAATCATTTTCCCCTGTCAGAAGCTGCCTGCCTCCCTTTTACACTGACAGCTTCAGCTCCTCCCATCTGTCCTAGCCAATCCTGGGGCAGCTAAACTCCTCCCCTCTGCTGAACAGACTCTCCTTGTATTTCCCTCACCAAGATGGAGGCCGGCTTACTGTCTTTTAGGCTTCGGCTTCAGCCTACAAAGGTGTGATCCACTACACCCACCTTTCCTGAAGGTAGGCGCAAAAACAAAGGAGGGAGCGGAGGTGGGAGATACCTCCAGCCGGAGGGGCTCTCTCTCTCTCTCTCTCGCTCTTGGTCCCAATGGCTGAAGAGAAAGTCAGGAGAAGAGGCGACTTTTGGTGCACACGCTGGGGTCTTCAGACACGCCTCTGGACCTGAAGTGGGCCAGGAGTTGCGGCTCCACCCCTTGGCCCATCCGCGGATTGGGGAGAGGAGAGGAGGCAGGTGGAGCGCCAGAGGATCGGGAAAGGGAGCCAGTCATGGGGAAGGGATCGAACGCAGAGAACGATTGAGCGCTGGCTCTGCTCACGCACCCGGTGGCCGGGTGGAGCAGGAATGAGAGGGGCTAGGTGAGGCTCAAGGGCCCGGCCCCTTTGGGAAGAGGATCGCCCGGCAGCGAGGCAAGAAAGCCGAGGCTCCCCCCAGATTGCTAGGGCTGTTGTGAGCTGAGGGGGTGCTCCTCTGAACCCCTGGCAAAAAAAAAGTGTTCTGCGACTGCTTACTTCGCGTAATGGATGAGCCGCCCCTGGATACAGTATATCAACAGTATGGACATTTGCTTTAAAGTTGACTGTCAGTTTATGGTGACCTCATGAATTTAATAGGGCTTTCTTAAGCCACTTTCAGACAGCACTTAAATACACACTAAAGTGGGTTTACGAATGCTGCTTAAGTGTGATTTTAAGTCCCCACACCTCCCCCCAAAACCTGTGATTTCCTGGAGGGTTGTCTAGATGCCCTCCTGGTACCTTCTGAAGGGGCACCCAAACACCCAAAAAAAACCCCTCAAAGAAGCCCTAAAAATAAAAGAAGTTACCAGGTCATCATTAAAGTACTTCTGGAGTCCCCCTAGTACATAGAAATTTTGTGCCAGGAGACGGGGCGGGGGGGGGGGAGGCTGGGTCCGATGAGGAGCAATTTTCCTCCTCACCCCCTTCTCCTGGCGCATAATTTTCATATGCAAGGAGGACTCCAGAAGTACTTTAATAGCAGCCTGGTAATTTCTTAAAATGTTTATGGGCTTTTTTGAGGAGGTTTTTTTTTGGGGGGGGGGTGCCCACTAGGTTTTTTGAGCTCATTGAGCCCAAAAAGCCTGAGAGGGCTGTGTGGATTGGGCTTTGGGATCGCATGGCATGGTCTCTGGGCCCAATCCACACTGGGCCCATTCCCGGAAAGATCAAGATCTATCAAAGATTCAGGTATTACAAGGTATCAAATTAATTTGGGACAAAGCAGGGTTTTCCTGCTTTGTTTTGAATTAATTCAATTTTACTGGAGGTGTCATTTGGACGTCTCTGGTAAAAGTGTGTGAGCTCATGCATTTTGGGCCCTGTCTGGATGGGCTCTTAGACAAGAAATGATCACAGGTGGTATTGCCAGTTTCTTCCTCTAGAATATGCCTTACAGCACTTGGAATTTATTAGTGGTCTCCATTCAATCATTATCCACACTAGCCCATGTAATGAACTGTCCCACTTCCTATTTGGGAAGTTGATTATATAGTATTCCACTTTCCTCAGGCAGCCCAGGGAAAGAGGATGGTACTTGCCTTGGCCTCCTGTAACATACCTTAGTGGCACACATCAGGCATTAAAATAGTGTTGAACTCTCCTTGGCTCATGGAATAACAATATCCAGTGTGTCAAGGAGCTTGGAGGGAAGAGGGGAAGAGAGGATAGTGATTCACATTCTTTCTCCTTCTGATCTCCTCAGTATATTGGACATCATCATATCAGATGCAAGGGGTGTTTGGCACCATTTTGGTGCCCAGTGAGCACCACTAAATTAAATTAGAGAGCAAGTGACAGGAGGTAGGCAAGTGATGGCAGACTGGTTTTGCCACCACTCACTTGTGCAGCCACCATGCAGCTGCTGGGCCAGTTCAGAGGCTGCTAGTGTGGTTTACATGCAGCTAATGCAGATATGAGTATATGCTAATCTAAATTAGCTCACTTCAGATCAGCATTCTATTTCAAAGTTGGAAGTATTGCTAGTTCCTTCCCAATCTTGGAAGCACTTATCAAAATATGTAGGAATCCCTCAACTACTTACAACCCACAAGTTAATCATGGTCACTTAGCTTGTGACTTTAAATCCTTATTTTGTAGAAGATCAAAAAGGATGATGTACCATGTAACAAAGGAAGTCACAAACTTGAAGTTATCAATTGACTGATTGAACTTAGCTTCAATTTATGAAGTAGTCCAGGATATTTTTTTCTTGGATTGTGTCATCAAAAATCTCTACTAAAGCATCTTAAATAATATCAAGATGATACCCCAGGGCAGGCCCGTAGCCAGGATTTCGGGTTTTTTTTGGGGGGGGGGCTAAAAAAATCAATGGGGGTTCGGGGGGGGGCTGAGTTTTGGGGGGGGCTGAGTCTGAGTGAAAGAGGGCCTAGCTTAGCAAACCTTTTGTATCATTACCCCAATACCCACATGCATATGGGATATATTGAGTATGGTGATCAGATCATGATATGAATAAACATAACAGTTTAAATAATGCACCAGTAAGGCCTTTTCGCGAACCACCATGAGAATTTGGGGGGGGGGGCTGAAGCCCCTCAAGCACCCTCCCCCCCTGGCTACATGCCTGCCCCAGGGGTTTCGAAGCATTGATCCAGCACATCCATCTTGTTTCACTCAGTGGCTTAACAGTTACAGTATGCCTAAATTTGATACGTGACTAGTTAGAATTTGCTAATGATAAAGCAATGCTCAGAAATAATTAGAAGTCTGTTGAACTAAACTAAAGAAACTAGTTGGTTCTGAACAACACATTATGGCATCATTGACTGCAACATTTATAAAGTGGTGTGCTGAAGGTCACAAAATAGGAACATGGGTTTATATCCAGGCCTCTCTTTTGTATCTCATTTTCTTTGCCTTTCATGTTACTCCTATAATTATAGAATCACACAGATTCTCAATTGTAAATCTATTTGTCCAAGTTGTCCAAAAAGAGTTTATGTCAGAAAGGTTCCTGCAATCTTTTTTAGTGAAATAAATCAAAATAAATATTTCTTAATAACATCAGGCTGAGATACCCATTTATCTGATGGGAATTCCAGAGTTGAGGGGGCAGCCACTGAGAAGGCCCTATCTCTCATTCCCAACCAAGCTCAAGATGGAGGTGGGATTGAGAGAAGAGTCCCTCTTGAAGATCTCAGGGCTTGGCTAGGTTTGTTCAAGGAGATAAGACCACCCATGTAGTCTGAACCTGAGCCATCTAGGGCTTTAAAGGTCATAACCAGCACTTTGAATTGTGACCAGAAATAAACTAATAGCCAGTGGAGCTGCTAAAAAGGGGAGGGTGCCCGCTTCCTATAGCCAGTCCCAGTTACCCACCTAGCTGTACCTCTTTGGATCAGCTGAAATTTCTGAGCACTCTTCAGAGGCAGCCCCACGTAAGGTGTGTTACAGTAATCCAAATGGCATATAACTAAGGCATGTATCACTGTGGCCAAATCTGGCTTCTCAAGAAATGGGCACAGTTGGTGCACAAGTTAGTTCAACATAACTAGCACCAGATATGCAACATAGAATAATTGAGAACAATTTGGCTGAGTTTACACGAACTTTTGTCCTAGCTTTGAGGTATATAAACTTGTTTTTGATTTTAAAAAATCTGAGTAGTGAATACATGCTAAAATAAAAAAAATTAATGACAGAATAACTTTTTTTTTTGCTGAGAATTGTGACAAAAACAATTGAGAGTTTTATGATTTGTTGCCAATATTTTTCTTGCTGGTGAATTTTGTGCTGGTTAGTGTCATCTTTTTTCCCCTGTAGATACATTCAATTTTATTTATTTATTTCCGTCACTTTTACCCCGCCCTTCTCACCCCCGGGGGGGGACTCAGGGCGGCTTACAAAGGAAGGCACAATTCGATGCCTTTGTCACATATACATACATATATAAGCAAATTAAACAATTACATATTAAAAATTTTAAAACATCACTACACAAAATACAGTAACACAGTAGTAGGCTAATCCTGAGCTCAGCGTTCGAAGTTTCGTAAATCCATTCCGTCTCGTCAAATTCCAGCTCGTCATCAGGTCTTTCTTTAGCTGCCTTGATGTCCAAATGCCTGGTCCCATATCCAGGTTTTCAAGTCTTCTCCAGGTCTGAAAATTTTCTAAACTGGGCAGCATTCTGCTTATGTGAAGACAGAATTACTCTAATGTCTTTCCAGCCTTGTGAACCTATTTCTTGCGGTCCTTTTTATATTATAGGTTGTCACAAGTTATCAATGCAATAGTTAGGCCAGCCATTCGGCAGGGTCACTGTAATTCAAGGCAGTCACAATACCATCTTATTTTGTAAATGTTTGAGAACGTTAACTTTTTTCCACATCTTTTTTCACCCTGTTTTCAAAAAATATTGCAAAATTTTAAACTTACTTTGTTGCCACAAATTTCATTATCACCATGTATGTATATATGGTTTAATCTGTTCTTTACTAGTAAAACTGAATTGCTGTTCAGAAAAATTATGCAGGTCTAAATGGTGTGTCACCAACATGAAATGGTTGGAAAGCTCTGCTGTAGATTATGAATGGGAACTCTGCTACATTCCAGATTATTATTATTATTATTATTATTATTATTATTATTATTATTATTTTACTGACACAAAAACACAGTATGACACAGGAAATGATATATATGACGGATTCAGTATCACAAAATCACAAGTTGAACGCCACCACTACTACTAAAACTACTTCTCCTCCTCCTCCTTCTCCTCCCCTTCCCCCTTCATCTTCTTCTTCTTCCTCTTCCTTTTCTTCTTCTGGCTTGCAAGTCTTCACAGCCAAGCCAATATAGCTAATGGTTGTAGTCCATCAAAATCTGGAAGTCTTAATGAGTCCCAACATTTTTGTAAGTGAAATATATTCCTAAGACTACTCTGACTCTAAAGAATGCTGTATTATGACGGTGGGGAGGTTTTTACCACTATTTTGCTTTTATAGTAAATACAGTGAATTTTTAACAGCCTATCAGAACTTCAGAATAGGGAAAAATCTGGTATCTAAGCATGAATGTATCTTGAACTGTAGCTTCTAAAACTCCACTAAATGAGTCAGAAGCATATAGCTATTGTGAATTATTGTTTACAATTTACAGTAATTTCAAGATGTTCCATTGTCAGGAAAACTTAGTAAATTAGTACTAAGAATTTCTGACTAAATCATTTCGACAGAGTTGTAGAGATAAAGCAAGACCTACCTAAATAAGTGATGACTAAAAAAAAAGATGGATGTCTAAATCACAAACATAAATCCTTTGACATTCTGCTTTTATAGATCTTATATGGAGACTAACTCCATATATCAGAATTACCTTGCAACTGGCAACTCTTTTAAAGGGACATGCTTTCAGTAAAGGAGCCCTGTTATCTCTATAAGCAAAACTGCCAATTGTTTCAGCATTTTTGGCATTTTCAACAAGTGACTTGCAATCATAGTTCAAGTTAATGCAAACTGGTAGTATTAGTATTTTTTTCTACATTTGAATTCTGATACGATCAGATCTAAATTTTCTGAATGAGTCTATGAACTGAAAGTTGGTTACCCATCAGATTTTATACTTTGGTGCAATGCAGTTCTTGGCTCAAAAATATACCACATTCAATTTAATATGTGAGGAAAATTAGAGGAAAAATAGGAATGCATAGTTAGAGAAAATCATGTATGTCTAACAGTTATTATCTTCATATAAATGCGAATTTTATTTTGCTAATGTTGCATTACTACACTGTTGTATATAATATAATGTGTCATCTACATTCTTAGGATTATTTGAAAGCCAAGCTTTAAGAGAAAAATTATGACAGTAGACACTTGTTTAAACTCTTCAGTGTACATATTGATTTGTGAAGTAAGCCCTTAGGTCATTCCTGAAAAGCTTCGGTAACATTTTTAAATGTAAAAATGTACTGTATTGTACATTATTTCTTCCAAATCACCATAATTAAAAGCCCAGAGTCTTCTATATGACCTCACCAATCATTTGTGTTATCCTATATATAGTTTGCCTTTGTATCCATAGATTCTGCATCCATGGATTCCACCATCCATAACTTCAAAGTATTAAAAATTCCAAAAAACAAACATTGATTTCCCCCCAGTAATATGAAAGGGAAACCATTTTATGATGTTATATTATATAAAGAGACATAAGCAGCCATAGATTTTGATATCCATAGGAGCTGATGTTACCAAACACCAGTGGATAACAAGATAACAGTTGATTATAGGGCTTTGGAGGGGTTTTTTTTGTGTGTGTGTTTAGTGTTTAGCTATAAAATCCCTTTGTAACAAGCTAGTTTATTTTATGATGACCCATGTTTACACAAATTATTATTCAAGGAGTGTGGGCACATAGTTATATTTTATTTAATGAGGATGTAATAATGTTTTAGTCTTTTCTCAGGAAAAAAAACTTTGATGATGCTTAAATCATATAAACCCTATAATCTGTTGTACTTAATTTATCATTTCACATTTCTGTTGGACATATCTAAAATCCTCTGAAATTTCTACAAGAGCTTAGATGCAGTGTGTGTATGCGTGTGTGTGTGTGTATGCTAGTGTAAGTTTCTAGAGAATAATTCTGTACAGACTATATTCTGGCACCTACTAATTAAATGTAATTTGCAATTTGACATACTGCTGAATATGTGAAACAATTTACATAACAAATGCTTTGGAATATTCTTAACTATTCAGATTATGCTCTTCAGCAGACAAAATGCATCATAATTACCTTTTTTACTTCTACTTATAAAAATGTTATTCCAAAATAAGTCCCATCATTTCTTAGGGCTGGTATCACAGAAGAGTTGAAATAAACCTGAGCCCAAGGCTCCTTCCACACAGTTGAATAAAATCCCACATTATCTGCTTTGAACTGGAATAGAAGGCAGTGTTGTTTCAGATAACCCAGTTCAAAGCAGATATTGTGGGATTTTCTGCTTTGATATACTGGGTTATATGACTGTGTGGAAGTGACCTCAGTCTTTTGACTATGAGAAAGCCTGACATAAAATATCTCAAGCAAATTGTTATCCAGCCTGTTCAAAAACTCCAAAGAAGGAGAGTATAACACCATAATATATTCCACTATTGAAGAATTCTTACCTGCTATGCCAAGATGCACATTTTCTTTAGGATTCAGGGGTGTGAATAAGCATGCCAGTGTTTCCCTTTTAACTTATATTGGAATTGAGAAGTTGGTAAAGAGGATTCAGTTTCTGGGAAGAGATGAGCTCCTAACCAAATTCTTTGAAATTCTACATTTTCCTGACCATATATTGATATTACATGTAGAAGGGTCTGTGGATAGATCCTTTGATATATCCTACTATTACCATAGATACATGCCACACTTACTGCAGGGCAGGCAGACTCGTATAGATCCTTCTAGTGATAGAATAGTTGCATCAGTTCTTTGGTTACCTTCTGTTCCAGCTTGGCAGTTTTCTTGATAGATTCTCACTCAAGGCTGATCTCAAAGCTTTACCTGGTCTCAGCCTGAATCAATTGGGTCAGCACATCAGTAAATCCCACTAATTCAATGGGTTTGATTTAGTTGACACTAACAATAGGTTTCAGGCTACTCTGTGCATTAATCACTAGAGATTTGTTATAGTTTGAGTACTACTTCCTTCCAGTTTAAAATAAAATATCTGGCCATTCTCTTATTCTTTAGGTAACCAAAGGCAATTCAAAGATAATCTCAAAAAGGTTTACATCGCAAATAGATTCAAGCATGGAGCTTTGGGGCATGGTAAGAATGATCATGCACTGTCCTCCTTGCAATTAAAAAGATATGACAGTGTTCACTACATTATCCTCTTGCTGTTTATCGGAAACCTGTAAACAATGCCATAAATTCAGGAGAACAGTTTGTTCTAATTCTTAACAACAGTTACCTCCCTATTGATAAATCTGCATCTGCACCTTTTTGGGCCCTTTCAGACAGGCCCCATATCCCAGGATCTGATCCTAGGTTTTCTGCTTTAAACTGGATTATATGAGTCCACACTGCCAGATAATCTGGGATAAACAGAAAACATGGGATCAGATCCTAGGATAGATATAGGGCCTGTCTGGAAGGACCCAAAAGTGCATGCAAAGCTTATGAGCACAATGCAAAAGGTGATCGTCATCATGGTATTTATTTTTCTCTGACCAACTTTCATTTGTGAATACAAATGCTTTAAATGAAATGTTCTATCAGCATGCAAATGTATATGAAGTGTGTGGGGGATAAGTTAGTAACATTTATTTAGAGAAATTTGGAAATGAGGTTGTCAAGTTTCTTTTCATATACCTTGTATACAGATCCCAGCTGACACCCATCCCCCCCCCCCAAAAAAAACCTACTTGACTTGAACTAATACCCTAAACAAAGGTTATGACAAAATAAAATAAAAAATAATGCAAAGGGAGAATGTGACCTCCATTCAATACACTAATGAGAAACCTCCATAGCTTCATCACCCAATGATTGACTAGTAATCCATAGCAATGAATGGAATAATATGTGATGGTGGCGAAAACCTTCTGATTAGGAAGCGGTGTAGCACAACGAGGAATGGCCCTGTGTACCACATTAGAAATTCCCTTTCCAAGTCAACAAGGGAACCAAACAAGTATATTCTACAACACATGCTAGCCAATACAATTGCCTAGAATTGTTTTCATATTTTTGAAGATGTCCAAAAATTCTTTCTCATCTCACATCAGAATTCATTAAGAAGCATGGGATTCTGGGGTTTCATTAAAACAAACAAAGACAATCAATAACAGTTCTACAAACTTGTATTTTTATAGAGATGTGTGTGCCTATAAGTTTCATAAAATTGTTAACATTTGTTATACATTCCTTTTCTTACACATGAATTTGTAAGTTAAACCAAGATCACTCTCAAACACTTTATGGGTAGTTTTGTCAGCCTATATCCCTCACTTCCATTATGATGCACGAGTTAAGCATCAAATTGCTATAATACTTTTTTTTTTAAAAAAAACCCTTCTTGCTTTACTGAGGTTTTCCCAGATTTAATTGCTGTTTTAATCTCATTGATGGCTTGCCTTCCAAATGCTGCAGTGTGGTAGGGTGCTTCATTTCAGTGGCACAAGGTTTTGTATGGTGCTGGGATCATATTTCAGTCGTTATAAATCGACTCAGTAATTATAGTTTTCTTATTTCTCTGTGTGTATAAAGTAAAATGATACCTTGCAATGTCTTTAGGAATAGACACTTGCAAATTATTAATGCTCTTTTCAATCCTCCCCCTATATGCCTTCAAACAGGCTGTTTTGTTTGAAATATTTTCCTTAACCAGGAAGAAGAATTGGAATAGTATGGCTAAATGTTTTCAGTTTCTATTTACTAGACTATGGAGATGAATAAAGGCTATCCGTTGCATCCAAATCCATTTATAACCAGTTTAATTCACTTTATGTGTCTCCAGTGATTTTCAGTAAGGAAATGTATGTGTCCAGTAAATGTTTTAGAGGTAAATATATCAATATTATCATTGGTAGGATTTTTGAGACACAATATTACACAATCCATGTGACTTTTTTTCCCCAAAAAATGAAGGCTAAGGTTGCTCTGGTGTATTCCTTTGCTAGGCAGTAATAAACTTCTAGGTTATAATGACATTTGATGCTGATGTATTCCTGTCATTCACTATGTCATTAACTGAACATTTCTTGTGATTATTTAACTTGTTTACATTACCATAATTAAAGCTATAGGGTTCTTTATCCCAGCACTAAAATTAAGGAGAATGGAATGATCACCTTTTAAATAACACAAAACTAACTGCTATTAATGAGAGCTAAATTACCATGTTTCACATTAGATAGAATTAGTCAGAATTAGTTAGCTAATGATCTATAAATTTATATCAAACACAACTTAACAAGATATTACTTGCATAATAAAAATCTAATCTGAAAGTCTAGAAAGTCATTAAGTTGAAACTATATTTCAGTGTCCATTTCTATAATAATGAATGCTTAAGTAAAAAAACAGAAGAAACACACTGTGCTGCAAACAGCCTGTGTCACAGCCTTTGCACAAACCAAAACCCTTATTGAACTTCTGTGGATGTATTTGCCTTCAAGTTGACTTATAGTGACCAGATGACTTTCATAGGGTTTTCATTGGCAAGGAATATTCAGGGTCCTTCCACACAGCCATACAACCCGGAATATCAAGGCAGAAAATCCCATAATATCTGCTTGAACTGGGTTATCTGAGTCCACACTGCCATATATTCCAGTTGAAAGCAGAAAATGTGGGATTTTATGCAGCTGTGTAAAAGATGGCCACAGATATTGTTTTACCCATTTCTTTCTCTGAAACATGGCTTACAGAAGCTGTATTCATTGATCATCTCCCATACTTATTAATTTTTGAAAGTTCTAAAGAGGAAGGGCAATGGTTCCCAATAACCTTGTATAAACTATTTGTTGTCAACAGTAGATCACAAAGAGGTAGCACAAAAGATTAACAAAACTATCCATGCCCCAAACTTACCCTTACCCCTTATCCCTTATACGACTTGTACTTTAGACCCCAGGAGAGCCCTCCAGCTTTCCCATCCCTACATTCCAACCCACATTTTCCTGTATTCTATTCCTTTCTTACTTGCTGAATGATGTTATTAATATGTATGTTAGAAAATGTTAATAAAATATATATTATAAAAAAGATTTTAAAAACCAGTATGTTTGACTCTTGCTTTCTATATAGATAGATAGTGTTGTTGTTGTTTTTTTTAAAAAAATACAATACAACTGTTTGGTTTGTTCCTGACATTGTAAATAAATAGAAAGATAGATAGATATAGATATATCAGTTTAGATTTGGCTATAGCTATAGAGGGAGGGATGAGAGCATTTCCCATCAAATAAGAATTCCTGTCACCGTTTGAATGTTCTTTCAGCCTCCAAATTTCTACAACTTCAGTGAGTGAAACACTAAAAATAGGTCACACCTGAAACATGGAACATTTTCTGATTTTCTATGCCCATGATAGTTTGTCCTGTTTTCATGGGTGGCTAAGCAGTATTTCTAAATGGAAATAGCCTCAATGAAGTTTAAGTAACCATATGGCTAGATATTTGGGGAAATTCCTAACAGAGTATCCAATGTGCCAGCAATTCCAAGCTTATGAAACTGTATCTTTTATCTACAGATTGATGGGATTCTCTCACTCATTGGGATTGAGGCCACATAGCTGGCCCAAACCCTGTGCTTTTGAAGAGGGGGTGGCTACATGCTCTCCAGAGGCTGACCCCAGAAGGACATCTAGCCCCCCCCCCCCATTCGCCTCCTAAACTTACTACTCCAAAGCTCCCAACACATCATTTTGATGCATCAGAAGCTTTCTTTTGGAGACCTGAACATGCAGCCAGGGACCACCGGTAAGTTTAAGGGGCAAATGGGGCTGCGAGGGGAGAGTGGGCATGTCATCCTGCTCCTTAGAAGAACTAGGAATGCAATGGGGATTGACACCCAGAATGCACAGACCCCACAGACCTAGCACCTCAACAGATCTGGGCCTTTCTGTAAGGTCTGGATCTGTTGAGGTGTTTTATTAATCCAGAGTCAAATGGGAAATTCCCGTTCACTTTAGATAAATCTGGGTTAAAATTGTGAATACTCCAATTCCTTTCTTTTAGAAAGACCTACTGTCATGGAATTCCTAATATTGTCAAAAATCAGAAAATCCCCCCCCCCCCCCCACACCAACACAAAAGCTTTGGTTATTTCAAGGGTTTCTTTCATTTATTCATTTTCTCCTGTGTCCTAAACAGCTGCTACTAAAGATACCTATTTTCCAGGCACAAAACCAACTCGTGTCATTGGGTTTTTCATAGCCCTAAAATGTCTTTCTGATGAACTGAGAAAATCATGTGGGTTGCAAGTGAAAGTGAGTTCATTTTATGAATGTCATATGCATGGCAGCTGGATTGGATGCAACAATGAAATTGCCTTAGTGAATTCTCTAAAGGGAAAAAAATATTGCTTTAATTGTGCCAGAGAGCAAAGCATGTTATCTTAAGATGAAAATTGCATAATGATTTCAAAACAATAAAGCTCCAGTTAAGCAATGAGGAAGAATGAATTTGCTCTGAGTTATTTTGCAGCAAGCGTAAAAGCAGAAAGCTGAGATTCACAGAGAGTATCTTACAGTACCACGTACTTAGACATAATGTTCCAGGATTAAGATTTTTGTGTTTTCTGTAGTTTCATTTTTAAGCCATAAAGGACTCTTTGGCTAAGCTCAGATCTGAAGCTGCTTTACAATTTAGACTGACTCGGGAGGAAATTCTGTTTCCCAAACTGGTGCAAACCTCAAGCTTACATACTCAACCCTTACCTTGCCACTTTCACACAACAGAGAAAAGAAATTAAAATATCTGCTTTCCTTCTTAAATTTAGATAGTTCATTGTGGGGAAACCTGGGGGGGGGGGGGGGGAGTGTTATCTTTCTCACTAACTTAATATAACAATCATGCAGAATATTATTTGAGCTGCAACTCCATAACGTTCCAGTGTATTGTAGAACACTGTCAGAATAGCATACATATCTTGTATTTTCTGGCCACAATGGGAATGTCCTGTAATGTTTTTTTGAATGGAGTCAAATTACTGGTGGACAAAACATGCCAATTCTGCTTTGCTATTTGTTGTCTTATCCAAAATTCTGTAAATAATTCATATAGTCAAATAAAGGATGGCAGATAGGTATTAGATGAATAGATAAGACAGCCAGTCCAGTACATATATTATGTTGGCTGGAAAAATACCGTAAGTAGCCTCAGTAACAAATCAATAGTTGGTTGGAATATTTTTTTTATTGTAAAAGAACCTGTAAAATGGAAAACAGCTGACATTTGTAAAATGTTGGCAGTGGTGCAGATGACAATGCCATTTCATGTTTCACATTGTAGATTAAGCTGTGTGTAAGCTCTGCAGCAAACTGTGTCTCTAAAATGTTGATGTTTTATCCTTGTGCATTCAGAAAGTCTCTATAGAGTTTCCATATTCTACTTTTTCAACTTGGATATATAATTTGCACATAATAATGATGAAAATTGCTTTAATTTTCCTTCTAATTATGCAAATTCAGCACATTAATTATAAAAAGATATAAGGCAATCCTGTAGTATCTTTGGGAGTAAAAGAAATTATATGCATCTTCCGATGCATAGAGTGATGTCTCTGTGGGATATACACCGGTGGAGGGGGGGGGGCACTGCAATACAAATGCAAAACACGTGGGTGTGGTGTTGGGGTGCAAGTTCAATCTCACGTATATTTTCACACAGGAAAGGCTCAAAGGTGGAGTTTTATGTAAAAGACAAGCTGTGCAGATGAACATATGAATATGGGGGGGGGGGGGAGTTCTTGATTTTGAAGACTCATATGGGTAAAGTATCAATAAAATGTAGCATTGAAGCATTTATGTGAATTCTACCTAGTTCCTGAAATGTCTAATATTATTTTAATTTCATGCCATGAAACTATTTCCTCCATGCAAACCACTGCCAACAGACTAGAGTTTGTGAAGATATATATGGGTGGGGGGCTGTTTCTCTTTCCTGTGTCCCTTTGAATATTTATTTGTTTGTTTACTCATTTATTTTGTTTAAGGATTACTGTTTAGAGACCTGAATATCCAGGAAGATTGAAGTGTTGTACAATTGGGCCTTTGATGTTCCCATTTGCTGTTATATGCTTTCAAGTCACTTCTGAGTTATGGTGATCCTAAGACCAACCTATAATGGGATTTTCTTTACAATATTCATTCAGAGGTTTGCCATCATCTTCCTCTGAGGATGGAATAATGTGCCTTACCCAAGGTTCTTGGTTTGCACTATCCTTATCCAATTCCCCAAATCACTATACCATGCTAGCTCTCATGTTTCCATTTCTAATATCTAAATTATATTAATTTCTTTGCTAACCCTGAAAGACCTGCCCGCTTTCCCTCAGTTACAGAGGCAAAGTCTCCAACATGACTTTGCTCAGGTAGGAGGAAGTTGCCATTCTAACATAATATTCATCCACTGTAGTGACAATGGACAATATTGAGAAAAAAAATGTATGTATTACTTTAAAGAATGAACAAGCAAAAGCACATCAAATGCGATGAGCTATCTTATTAGTGCTTGTGATGTTGCTGCTTGAGTTGATGTGAAGGCAAAGTTGGCATTTGTGTCTGTGCAAGGTCTTGTTCTTTTCTCTTCATCCATGTTATATGTCCTATTGTAGGTAAGTAGCTGTTTGAGATTTGGGAGAATGATGCTTAACTTCTGAATCCTGATCCAAGTAGCTGTCAGAATTGATATTCTGTCTAGGCAGAGATGTCCTTGGGATATGTGAATGCAATGCATTCTGAATGAACAAGAGAGCTAGAGGGAAAGAGAGAAGCAAGGAATCCACTGAAAGTAATAGTAATCTTATCGTGGATCTCTCTTTTTTCCATTTCTATTTGTTTTAACCACTGGATAGGTATTCTTGTCACCACAGTGCAATGGCATTGGCTACTACTGGGAGATGAGAAAGCCATTAAAGTTCTCTTGCAGCTTGTACTTATAATATTAACATATGGTTCATAATGGAGCTGCTTACTCTATATCAGCGGTTCTTTAAGTGCACCTTGGGGCTCTGTGAGAGCTGCTCAAGCTTTCCCTGGGTGCCCCCACGCTTTTCCTAGCCCACTGGTTCCTTTTCTTCCTTGTCTGTTGCTTCCTTGCCTTCCTTTCTCTTCCCAATATACGGGGCTAGCAATTATTGCAGCATGCTGGCCACATGGTCCTAGTGACCCTTGAAGCACAAGGGGGCAGAACAACGAGTGACCCATTGGGGAAGCTGAGGGGACCACTCCCCTGCCACCACCAAAGGCTGGATGGCCATCTGTTGGAATGCTTTAATTGAGTTATCTTGCATGGCAGAAAGAGGTTGAACTGGATAGCTCCTGGAGTATTCCACTGAAATACTGTTAAGTTTATGTGGGTTAAATTGTTCTTCATTTTAAGTGTTGTTGCTGTTGTTGTTGTTGTTGCTGTTGTTTGCACTTTGTGAATTAGTTCACACAAACACTCTCCATCCATGTGCCACTGCCCTGGACAATGCCTGATACAAATATAATATAATATAATATAATATAATATAATATAATATAATATAATATAAACATTTATTGGGGCTCCATGAGAAACTTTTGCTTCAAAAAGGGCTCCATGGCTAAAAAAACTTTGGGAACCCCTACTCTATATTGAACAAATCTCATCAGATATGCCTGTAGTATGTATGCACTTGTCATATGCATACTTATGTGTACATGCAAATTAATAAGTGCACCTATAAATGTACTAAGTGAAACAGTTCTTAGAAGTACTCCAGAAGACGCAAATCATTCTTATTCCAACACACAACCAATACAAAGGTTAATTAAAAGTTCTTCCAAATTCATCTCATTATGCGCTGTAGCAGATTTTAAATAGCATTTAAGTTAGAGTGACACTACTGAATGCTAGTAAGAGTTTTTCCTAAGGGATTAGAAGCAGAGTTTTACATTTAGATGAGATTGGTTTGTGTAGTCCCAGAAACAGTGCTTCCCCCAAAGGATGCAAATCATTCTTTTGATTCTGTCTACGTGTTTCTCCATGAAAGTGAAGAAAAAGATAAATATCTTCACTAAATGCAAAGAAAATTACATTCCAATAAACACCTCTTATTAAAATTTCTTCTGAAAAAAAAATGAAAGAACCAAGAACATCACATGACTCTCAAGGAACAGTTTCCATAAAAGTAAAATGAGAAACAGTAAATTATAGAGGACTTTAGCAATAAGAACAAAAAAGGATACATTTAGTAAGAGGAAAAAGTGCTGGATTTTGTCCTTTAATCTCAAAGATCATTTCAAGGAATTTATTTTTTTTCCCTTTAGGATGTAAAAATGTACTTCACGCAGGAAAAAAGTAGAATTTTAAGGGGAGGCATAGCATACCTTTATTCATCTTGAAAAGGTGCTCTTGATTGTGCAAATCTTTATATCTTGGTCATACACACACATAGAGTCTATCTATCTATTCATCCCACCTTTCCTCCCTCCCTTTGGCTGAATTGTGAAAAATCTAGGATTCTATTTTGCTTCTTTGCTTACATGACAGGCATAACTTATTTATTATTTATTTTTATTTTGTACATTTGTACCCCATCCTTCTCACCCCGGGGGGGGGGGGCGCTCAGGGTGGCTTTACAACAAGTACTCATTTGAGTCCTAGTGACAATCATAGGCACATTTAAAACAGATCATTAAAATACATTACATTAAAATATTTTATTAAAATCACGGCTGTTTAAAAATCATTGTCCGGGTCAGGCCATTGTCATACATATCACATTGAGTCTTATCCCAATTTCTGCTGCTACTGTCAAATCTTCAATCCCACAACCAGGTATTTAGTTTATTTCTAAAAGACAGGAGGGAAGGAACCAGTCTGATGTCACTGGGAAGGCAGTTCCACAACTGAGGGGTCACCACTGAGAAGGCCCTGTCTCTTGTGGAGGGGGTGACTGGATGCCCTTCTGGGTCAACCTCTGATTGACCTGGGAAGGTATGTAGTCACCCCCCCCCCGGGAAAATCCAAGGTTGGGGGTGGAAACATGTCTGGAAGGGCTCTTAGAGATCATTGAGACATTTCCAGGCCCATTATTCTTTCAACCTGGCTGAAAAAAGTAAATATTATTGTACAGTTTATTGGCCATGTAGACAAAATTTGTAGAGGTCCCTTAAGACAATGAGAAAAGACAATCTAGTTCTCAGACACATTCATTATGATTCTGTCCTCTCAAGCATTGTGAAATGTGGAAAAAGAGGATAAAATTGAGCAAAAGATCCATATATTGCAAACATTGATTTGAGCACCTGGCAGGAATAGTAGAAAGGTGTTCATGGCTTAGCTATTGGATATGCTTTTCTGAAGATGTAATAAATGAGAAACCTTGTTGCTTTTCAGCATATGCTTCCACCATTAGGAATTGCAGGAATCTATGTGTTGTCATGTTTAACAAGTAATAGTACATACAGGTATATTTGATGGATTTCTCAGCTGCTGAACAGGTACTATTAAATACCTCTTCTGATCACTGAAACAGGTAAAGTATAATTATTGTGATGTGCGCTTTAATTTTAAAGTGCCTGCGAGTTATTAAAGATGCAATTTTACAAAACTGATTTTACAAATTAGTTGACAAATTGCCATGTTTACTAATGTTCACATTATTTCCTATTTTTCCCCCTACCAATTTGTTACGTTTGTTTTGCAAATTGTGTTATTGGAACTTTGTTAAAGGTCATTACCATGAGTTAGTATTGCAGCTACTAAACATTTAGGTAAAGTTTGGACAGCAGATATATAGTCAGTCCCATAGATTCCATCGGCCCTATGTACAGAAAACTAGCTGCTAAAATACAGATTAACTTATATCAATGAAGTATTATTATTATTATTATTATTATTATTATTACCACCATCCCACTTTTCCTCTCCACAAAGGTGACTCATCCTGACTGCATTTCTATTAATTATGTATTCAAGTGCATCATCTGCTTAAATAGCTTTTATTTATTATTTATTTACAGCATTTTTACCCCACCCTTCTCAACCCTCGGGGGGAGGGGGGGGACTCAGAGCGGCTAACAAAGGCAGCAATTCGATGCCACAAATCAATAACACCGTATAAAACCATAAATACATACATTGTTAAAACAATAGCAATTAATTATAACCAAATTATCATAACAGTCATTAAATTAAAAACAATACTCAGTCCACAAACCCATTGATAGAACAATAAAACCGTATTCTCATATATATCATCTTGCCAATCCATTTCCAGTCAAAGTGCTGCTTTATATTTATTGTACGAAAGCCTGGTCCCAAAACCAAGATTTTAATTTTTTCCTGAACACCAGGAGGGATGGGTTCAATCGTATTTCATTTGGAAGCGTGTTCCACAGGCAGGGGACTACTGCTAAGAAGGCCCTGTCTCTTGTCCCTGCCAGCTGCATTTGTGATGTTGGTGGGAGCAAGAGGAGGGCCTCCCTGGATGATTGTAAGTTATGAGGTGGGACGTAGAGGCAGATGCGTTCGGACAAGTAAGCTGGGCCAGAACTGTATAGAGCTTTATAGGTCAAAACCAACACTTTGAATTGAGCTCGGAAGTGGACAGGCAGCCAGTAGAGCTGACACAACAAGGGGGTGGTATGCTCCCTGTATGTAGCTCCTGTTAGTAATCTGGCTGCTGCCCGTTGGACTAACTGCAGTTTCCAAATTGTCTTCAAAGGCAGCCCCACGTAGTGTGCGTTGCAGTAATCTATTTGGAATGTGACCAGAGAAATGGACAACCGTAGCCAGATCTGACTTCCCAAGGCACGGGTGCAGCTGTTGCACAAGTTTTAACTGTGCAAAAGCTCCCCTGCCACCGCTGAAACCTGGGGTTCCAGGCTCAGCGATGAATCCACGATCACTCCCAAGTTGGATGCTCTAAAACCCCATATCATATATGTTTTGTCCCTTAAGAGTCTGATGCTTAATTTCACTTGCTGCCAATAAAGGTTATGTGTGCTGCTGAACCATGGTGGATCCTTTTATATTAGCAAAGAATGGGGGGAGGGGTAACATGGGTTGAACCGCTCACTTCATAAACTCTGATAATATCCTTGAAATCATATTTCAGTTACTATCCTTGCTTACACATGAAATGGTATGCTAGGGCCCCAAATATTCCTACTTTGCTTCGCATGATAAACTATTTATGTAAATATTCATGACATATTTATGCAATGTGACCTTTATTTTGTCTCTAATGCCCAGCTGTGATTTAAGCCCTTCTGTTATGGTATTAGCCTGTAATGATGTGGAGGAGTGTGTAAAACAGGGCAAGGTCTCCCTGTTGGTGGCTTATGAATTTTTGGAATGAGAATCATTTCATTTTCGGTTGAACAAATATGTTAAGGACTATGTAGTTACAGGAGATTAAGTTTTTTCCCCCATCTCCATTCTATATGCCCTCGATGCTACATACTCAGATATTTTTGCTTCAAGAAGAGTCATTTAGCCTTTCTTTGGATATTAGTAGACTGTAGATACATCGAACTATGACTGTTGTAAAAAAATATAACACAGCATGTGTTGAGTTGGATATTGGTGGCTATGTCTTTGTTGAATATTTATGTTACATCTTTGGACAGTCTGAGTTTGAGTGGGGCAGTTAATTTTGTGACTCATGCAACTTCAGAGCTGATGATCAGTTAATTGGGCTAGAATACACAGTTAAGGATATAGAATACTTCCAATGTAGCATGCAACAAAATGTCATATTATGAACTGCCTTTCCTTTAGTGTAGAACCTGCACAAACAAGAAATAACCTATCCAAGTATCCAACAATGCAATACCTCTTTATCTTCTGTTTCTGCTTTGCTTCAGATAACTCATTTGATTTATGTTTTTTTCCCCATGTAGCCAGTGCCACTACTTTGCATTTTCCCACACATCAAGGTTTGCTTTCTTTCATTGTATCACTGAATTATCATTGGACAACTAGGATGGGAGCATTTTGTAGTCTTGGAGGTTATTTTGCATCTGTAATATTTTTCTGTTATGCATGAGCGGTGCAATTACAGTTACTGTGTATACTGGAAATATAAGAAATTTTTGGTATGTAATATCTGTGCAAGTATGCTTGTTTTTATAGATTGCAGAGAAATTCATAGATAAATGATGAAACAAGAGGCTTGCAAGTGAAAATGCAGAAATAAAATAGAGATGATATTCTAGTCAAAAACTGGATCAGAATATTCCTGAAGTATGAAATCAAATATAGTGAGCTGCAAAGATTACTGCAGATGCAGACTGTGGCCAGGAAATCAGAAGACGCTTACTTCTTGGGAGGAGAGCAATGTCCAATCTCGATAAAATAGTAAAGAGTAGAGACATCACACTGGCAACAAAGATCCGCCTAGTCAAAGCCATGGTATTCCCTGTAGTAACCTACGGATGTGAGAGCTGGACCTTAGGGAAGGCTGAGCGAAGGAAGATCGATGCTTTTGAACTGTGGTGCTGGAGGAAAGTTCTGAGAGTGCCTTGGACTGCGAGAAGATCCAACCAGTCCATCCTCCAGGAAATAAAGCCCGACTGCTCACTGGAGGGAAGGATACTAGAGACAAAGTTGAAGTACTCTGGCCACATCATGAGGAGACAGCAAAGCCTAGAGAAGACAATTATGCTGGGGAAAGTGGAAGGTAAAAGGAAGAGGGGTCGACCAAGGGCAAGATGGATGGATGGCATCCTTGAAGTGACTAGACTGACCTTGAAGGAGCTGGGGGTGGTGACGGCCGACAGGGAGCTCTAGCATGGGCTGGTCCATGAGGTCACGAAGAGTCGGAGACAACTGAATGAATGAACAACAGCAACACTCAGAGCAAAAAAAAAAATCCATGGTCCAGGATTCAGTGAACTGAACATGATTTCCCCTTGTTTGGATAGAGGGCAGAACTTTTGAAGCCATTTTACTTTTTACTTTTTTACTTTTGCCATTTTACTTTTGAAGTTTTGAATAGTCTTAATCAATTAATCAGAGTTACAAACAGCATATTTCTAATCTGAGTTTATAATTAATGTCAGAAGTAATGAAACTGTGTTTACCAAGTTTTCTTGGCATAGTATCTGTTAGGCTTATGCATTTCAGCTGAACCTTGAGCTGTTTCTGCTATCTGGGTTCGGGGGGTACATTCTGCTTTCAAGCGACTCCCAAAAATGGGTGAATTTGGCCCACAGCCAGAAAATGCAGCTATATCCAGCCCATTGGCAACAATGGGGGGGGGGGAGGTTTCGTGGACTCCCCTTGCCATCATTTTCAGGGCTATCAGGATGAAAATAGCCACACTTGGAGTACACATATTCCACTGCTGGCCTGTCAAGTTTCATAATGTTTAGGTCATCCCCTGATTTTTAGGAATTTTCTTTCTTTCTAGAAATAAAATGTCCTTAAAAATTCTCAAAAAGATATCTCCCACCGGACCCATCCTGTAACTTCTCCAGGAAAAGCAACATGGCACAATTCCTTCCTGCCAAATGTCAAAGATGCACTACCACATCACACAGCCCACCCCTACTACACTTTCTTTACTAATAAAAAACAACAGTAATCTCTTCCAAAGCTTTTGCAATTTGCATTTCTTGTTCTCACAACATACTGGAAGAGGCCAGCAGCCCACCATCCACAAGCAAGCAATCAAGCAGCATGTCCTCTTATTAGAAAAACACTCCTGTATGATCCAGAAATTATTAGGTATTGCTGGTAAGGTTGGGTAGGTAGGTAGGTAGTTTTTCTGAGAATGAGGCTCTGCTGTTTGCTGGAATTCCTATAATTATTAATAAAATTATCTTTTAAAAGTACTACTTTGATTCAAAAGAAAAGGGAGGAGACAGAAGAAGCTAAAGGCTTTAGTAGAGGCTAAAGGGTGACTCAAAGCTCAGAGCCACCTAAAAGAAAAGCACACCCACCCACAAGTCCCCAAGTGTTGCACACCCACCCACCCACACTTTCCAGTTCCCAGTCCTACTAAATAAAGAATCAAGAAAATAAAGGAAAATAAAGAAATATCAAAAAGATTCAATGCTAGAAGCCAAGTCAAAAGCTAAAGCTGAGAGTGAGTGGCAAGGCAATCAGGCTGAAGCACCTCTCTCTAGAGGCAGGATGCAACTGAGAAATGGGGGCACACATACCATTAAATAGACACAGCTTGCATAACACATTTCATTGCTTTTATTCTGATTGGCCCAGCAGTCAGGGTTCACAGGGAAATGTGCAAGCATGTGACAGCCTCTCCATGAGCTTCATGCACCTGAATAGAGCAGAAGGAGCTGTGATCAGCATCCATGTGGACTGGCTCTGTTGAAAAAAACAAGAGTTCTTGCCATTACGGGTGTCTGAAGAAGCTGAAGAAACGGAAGGAAAATGGCCACAATGAATCCGTGTACAAGTCTAATGTCTATAGAGATGCCGGAATTATCAACTAGTAAGCAATTGTTCTTTTATCATTTTCCTGCTTTTTGTATAAAAAAACTCAAAGATTTTAAAGGATTTGTTCATAAATATTTTCCCAAGACTTATGACCTACATTTTTTTTGTTTTTTAGCTCAGCTAATAATAGTTTTAAAGGAGCTTGGATCAACCCATTTCATGAAAAAGCTTGTTTAAAACCCCATTCACCAATTATGCTGCTTTTGATCATGTATGAGATAAAGTGAATATAATGGATTTTGAAAGCTCTTATTAGAATTGTAATGTGGGGAGGGGGGAATTTTAAACTTAAGCTTCACCATGGAAAACTATCTGAAAATTCAACACAAACTGATTCATCAATCAAGTTCCAAAGACAACTGCTTTCCTTAACTCCCCTTGTGCACTTTCCTTACCTCCCCTTATTAAAGGGGCATGGAAAGGGGAGATGAAAAGCTACTAAATTGGATTGTAGACTGTAATGATTCCTACCTTTGCTAGGCCGCAGCCTGGAAGTCAGTGAGCTGGCCTCCATGTTGGGAAGGCAGCTCAGGATGGCGGACATGATGATATAGGCAGAGAGGCAAGGGGAGGAGTCAGCTAACTCCTGATTGGTTCAGACCCAAGGGGAGGAGTTGAAGGAGAGTGTAAATAGGCTGTCAGTTCTGACAGAAAGGAGAGAGAAGGATTTGATTTAGCAGAGAAAAGATTAAGATTTCAGACAGGGAGAAGAGAGTTTCTTAGTGAGCTAGGAGTTAGCCTGTTAGGGAATAATTAAGAGCAAGTGCTTCTGTATAGTTTGACTAGGGCAGTCAAAGTGAAGGCTTGTTTACTTGTATTAGGACAGAATACAAGTGGGTTTATTTCCCGAAAGGTCAGAGTAGTCCAGGGGAAACCTAGATACTCTGGAAGGCATCCGGGGGCGGCTGGTCAATGAATCTCACCGTTACATATTACAGGGTAGAGTGAGGAAAGTAGCTCATGTTAAGGAAAAGATACTCCTTCTAAAGAAACCATTTGCTTAATAAGTCTGTGCTTCAGAAACAAATTACGCTTATGTACCTCTTAGTAGTCAGTTGTTTGCTTCAAATACCTCAATAAACCTGTTCTCTAGTTTACTGTTAATCTGCCTCAGCCTTGTTTCATCATATAAAGTTAAATCCAGTAATCCTCCACATCTCTACAGTTCAGTCACCAGAAAGGGAGCCAAAAAGAAGAGCCAGTATATTGGGAAGCTTTACCTCAAGTACAACAAGACAATTCCTCTAACTTTAATTTAGCAAACCTACCATTACACTCGCACGATCCACAACACACATTGAAGTGCTTTGCAACAGGGTTGTGTTAGCGTTCTCGAAGAACCTAAAAGAGTATAACCCTGTACTCTGATCTTTTAACGTGGTGTTCAGCTGAGAGTTATATAGCAGCTGAGGGAACACGTGAGGCTGTGTGTGTGAGGGGAGCTGTTAGGGACATATTAGTATAAGATCTTCAGTGCTCTGTTACAGTGGTAACCAGCAAAGAGATTTACATTTTTGGGTCAATGTCATAAGGATCCCCCCACCCCGATTTAAATGTAAGATTCTTTTACATAGACATATTCAGCCACGTATTACGAAGACTTCTATTACCTTATTTAATTAAAATACTACATATGAGGCAGTCTTTAAATTCAGATACATCCATTTTGTTTAAGAGTAAGTCTGTGCTGATAAAATCCCACAATGACCTTTTATGATATTTAGCATTTTTCATTTCCTTTTGAGGCCGTTAGAAATTCATCATAATTTTTCAAGATCCAGACATTTTTGACACTATGCTTGACTTAAATTGGATGTAAATGGTGACCATATGAATCATACCAAGAGTTCGTTTTGTTCTTCCAAAGGATCTTTTTTGTGCATGAGTCACCTTGTTTGCAGTAATTGTTTTATGCAGTTTGGTGGTAAAATTAGGAATGGCAAAATTCCCTGAAAGTGGTGAATGCAACAGCTCTGATAAAACATTCTCCCCACACTGAAAGCTCCATGTAGCAAAGTTACAACAGAACAGTATGTTCAGAGGTGGTGTAGCACCTGAAAGTGACAGTAAAACGCTGGTGTCTGTGTCCCTGCTTCAACATGTACCAGAGACATCTGCATATGCTCCAGAATAAAGCTCAATTATTACAGAAAAGAAAATTTAAAATGCAGAACAACCATCTATGGCCTGTAGTATTTCTGCCAGAATTGGCCACTTACGGATCAGGCCTGAAATCAGATATCTTTTGACTTAGTACATAGTTGACATACCAATAGAATATTTTTGTCCCAACTTGTTCTTGTGCATTACTTTGAAAACTTTGCCAGAACCCATATCTGAGTGATTGTTTTGTAATGTCCAGATCCATATCTTTTCACATAGTCTGGTTTTCTTAAAGAGCATTTATTTTATATGTCGTAAAAGGCAAGTCAGGCAGAAAGGACCAATTTATCTCCCATACATAGCCTCTTTGGGTCCCATTCAGGGATAAAAGTGGGGTGTAAATAAAGATTTTATTATTATTGTTATTATTATTATTCTAAATTTTGCACTGTTGCATACTTTTTCTGAGGGCTTTTTTTTCTTTCAAGGAATGAATCACAAATCTGAAAATGTACAGATTTTTTACTGCAAATATCTTTGTGTCCTTCTTTATGCAAAGTATGCAAAGGATTAAATGATGACCCTAGGCAGTACTAAAATTGTGAATATTCATTGGGTGTATTGTCGAAGGCTTTCATGGCTAGAATCACTGGGTTGTTGTAGGTTTTTTCGGGCTATATGGCCATGTTCTACAGGCATTCTCTCCTGATGTTTCACCTGCATCTATGGCAAGCATCCTCAGAGATTGTGAGGTCACAGCCTCTGAGGATGCTTGCCATAGATGCAGGTGAAACGTCAGGAGAGAATGTCTCTAGAACATGGCAATATAGCCCGAAAAAACTTCCAACAACCCATTCACTGGGTGCATATTATGATGATAAGAATAATCAAAGATATTTCAAAAATGGAAGAGGAATGAATCAAGTGCAGGGAAACTCTGATGGGAAGAATCCTCAGAATAATTGGGGAATTATTTCTGTGAAATGTTTTCACATTTTTTGTGCAGAAAAAAACAATGTTGTTTCTTGCACACAAATATTGCTTTCTGTCCTGTGCAAGAAAATTGCAAACTTTATGCATTATAAATTCTGCAACTACAGCAATTTTGTACAGCAAACTACATTTTCTGCACAGTAAATGTTTCCTTCACAATAAATATTTCCCTTGTGCATGGTGGTTTCCATGCAAAAATATTGTGTATAAACTTGGTGCACAGTAAGTTATCAGCTATAACTAGTATTTGAAATATTCAGTTTTTGGAGATATTTTTACAGCAGTAAGAAAATCACTGCTAAAATTATTCATTTCTTTCAAGTAGAAAAGGACTGAAGAATTACATCCCTAGCCCTTGTTAAGTTAGAAGGAGCACAAAAGTAAAATTATTTATTCAGTTTCCCTAAGAGGCATGATCATGTTTTTTCTGGTTATAGAGGTCATACACTGGAACCTCAGCTTACGAACATCTCAACATCTGTATGTTTTGATCTACTCGTCATCGCTCAGCCTAGATTTTGATTTAACATCTGATCGCCATTTTCATGTGCAAGCAGCCCAGAGGGAGTGCTCGCACAAGTGCCAGGCAGACCATGAGTGCCAGATTTAACACGAACACCAAAGAGAGTGTTTGCGCCAGATGGAGCATGCACACTCATTCCAGAGGGAGCACTCACATGAGAGGAAGGTCTTCAAGGGAGCAGCCTCTGTACCTCATGTCTCAGTGCCTCTGCCTATATGCCATGTGCTCGTCTCCACTTTGGGAGATTACTGCCTGCTTGCCTCTTCTCTGCTTTTGGAGGTTGCTGTCTGCTTTGAGGAAGTATGGGTTAGTTCATTTTGTATGTTTCTTATTCCTGGTATGTTTTGCTTCAAGAAGAGCAAGGGCAAGAGAGGGAAGTAGTTTGGAATTAGTACTGTATTGTACAGTGTGAATAAAATGATTCTGTTTGCCTTGCTCTCACACTAACCAACACACATGTTGTTGCCTCAAATGTGGTTTTGTTGCCTCAGATCTGGTTCCCTGCCACAACTTTGGGCTTCAACCATTTGTTTACTCTTGCATGTGAATGTTCTGGTTTTACCTTGCTCTCACACTGTCCAATGCAATTCTTGTTGCCTCAAATGTGCTTCCTTGCAACAACTTTGTGCTTCTACCATTTTAAAGTTGATCTTTCTTTTTTATTGTTCTATGTGAATGTACATTTATACATTGTTAATTATAAAGTACATTTTATTATTTAAAAGCATGTGACAAAAATGGTGAGGTTTTTTTTGGGAAGGGTCAGATCAGATTAATGCAAAATTTCACTTTGAGATAAGAGTGTTTTGAGTTAAGAGCTTGATCACAGAAAAGGTTAAACTTTCAAGATTTAAAGAATATGTGAAGATAGTAAATCTTAGTAAAATGTTCACATGTTCAATGTTGACACACACAAAATTATGTTGTTTTAAATCTAAAATCTGATGTGCCCCTTCTTTTGTTTTATTTTGTATAACAGATCAACTCCTGCAAACTGCTTCAGTAGATGGATGAATTTTCAAAGCTTTCTTAAAATTCATTATTCTATTTGAACAAGTTGCAGTGATTTTGCAGACCTTCTTACAACACGCCACAAACATTCTAAGACAACTATAACCTTGTGACAAAGTCTGATTTGAACCTGGGTTAAAGCGTTCTCAGGTCACTCCAGAAATTGACAAGACATTGATAGGCACGGCTGGGATACATTAAATCAAAACTAATCCTTAAAAGCCAGTAAGTCAATTCAGACCACAGAGTTCCCCAACAAAGGTCAAGGCAATCAGGTGTAAGAAAAAAAATAAACAAAGCACAACCATATCAAGATAAGGATAATCCAGAAAAAAGATTATACAATTCAAGTCCTACATAACAGAATAGTTGATCAGAACTACAGAAGTCCAAGCAAGATTATACAACTATTCTATGAATGACTTTAGTTAATCTGATCTACCCATTTTACAGCTAGTTTGCTTACAATATCAACCATGGCTCAGGTGGAAGCGATTCAGGTTTTTTTTCTACTCAGAGCATTTTTCCTCACCGTCTTGAGTGAAGCACTTGGAAGGGCAGCTATTTCTTTTCTATTTACAGATACAAAGTTTGAGCGCTCTGCTAGAAAAGATTTCTCGTGGAGGCATGGAAATAATAAAGACACATAATAATAAACTTTCAAGCCTGACATAAAGAAGCTTCTGGTTTTAATCTCCAGGGAGGTGTATTGTATTGAAGTTTAAGAAGATACATGCTTTCCACTAACTACTTGCACTCCAGTTATTTCTCTTCCTTGAAACAATCAAACATGGAATGCTCACATCTTTACCCTCGGGACAGGTGAGAAATGTACTTCACCAAGTTTTAAAAACTGATTTGCCCTGATCACAGAGGCAGATGTGATTTATAGTTGGGCATATGCTTATCCTGAGCTTGCAGTGTGCTCCAGAAAAAAAAAGTTACATTTACTCAAGAACAATGATAACTGCTCAAAGAAAAATGTGTACAATTCTAATACATTATTTAGTAAGTGGGTACAAACATATAAAACACCTGCATTTGGAAATTAATACATATCAGAACTGCAGAGGTCCAAGCCTATTATTTTCTAGTGCTGACAATTTCACTTCGCTGTATCTTTTCCTATCCTGATGCATTACTTGAGGAAGATAGTGTTAAAAATGAGACACTTTTCTTTACTTTATGAGATATCTCTGCAACCATAGATACAAACAATGGCAGATGTATTGAAACAGATTTTAGCCTCTGGTGCTGAGCTGATTTCTAACACCCTGCTTTTTAATGAGATTAATGACAGGTTTAAAATTTCCTTAAAGAGGATGGCAAAATTAATTGTAATATTCATGAAAGTAATGATATCTATCTAGACTTAATTCCTAGGTATCATGAGAAAAAAGCCCAACCGAGGAGAAATAAAAGTATAAATAAATAAATAAATCATTTTAAAATTCTCATATAGACTTCTGATAATTTCTCATTCCTTTTCCAGAACTGTACAGGAAGAAACTGAATGAGTCACTACTATACACATTTTTGGCATATGCAATTTGAGATAGGACAGGGAAAATCCATAACTCAAATTTCCTACCTAGATTCTGCACTGATACTTTCTTATGTGTATGTTGTGGTTGTTAAGGGAGTGCTGTTGGTAGCCATAGATGAGTGATGGAACTCTTACTCTGCATTCAAAAGGTACTAGAATCAATCTGTCTGGCATTTCCAGAGTGAGCTAGAAAGAAACCTGCCTAAGGGATCTGGAGGGTGTCTAGTCGGTACAAAAATGCAAGAGGACATACACCAGTGTATCCGATTCAGGAGGTAGAGGAGAGGAAGGAAACCCCTCCTTTCCCCCACCTCCTGATGTGCCATTTTCATGTGTCAGGAGTACTCTACAGAGGAGCCTCCACTGCCTGCAGGCCCCTTCAGTAAGTTTTCTTTGGGAGGGGAATGGGGGGCTAGAGGGGAGGGGTGGACACACTCCTGTTCCTTCAGGCTCCAGTAGCCCAAAGAACTGGGATTGCTATGGGGATTAAGCCCTGGGATTGTGGAGGCAGTCCTGGGAGTCAATCCCTACAGGCCTGGAACGTGGAAAGATTAAGGTTCAGATCTTTCCAGGTGTCAAATCAATACAGGATAAACTGAGAAATTCCAGTTTACTCCATATTAATAATGCATTGTTTGAACACCTCAGGTAAACATGAGACAGATCCTGCCTGGAAATGCCCTAAAATGGACAACTTGTCAGTTAGGTCTGGTTAATGAGAGCACACAATTCCATTGTTGCAGCAGGTCCATTGATTGCTGAACGGAATCTCCCCTCAAAGCATTAAAAATGATTTCCTTAAAAATTGTGAATCGGGGGGGGGGGGGATCCCACAAATTCAGGAAATATCAAGAAGTAGACAATGTGATGATCTACAACAAATGTGAACAGTTGCCTTCTGACCATTCTCAATGTCTTCATCTCACCCACACCTCAGCTCCAACCCTTCTTATTTATATGTGGAGTTTTTTTATTTATTTAGGTAATTTATACCCCACTCTTCAGCCACAAATGTTCTCAGAGCAACTTACAAATCATTACTTTGCTCTCAGGCTTACAATATTGTCACATTATTGCACCTTGTGAAAAATTCCTATAATAACCCAGCATAGTATTTCAATATCAGGAGAAGAATTTGCTTACATCATTTTAAAAAACATCACCGCAAAAGGACAAATGTTATACGGCTGGAAATGTATTATGTTTGTGGGCATCATTACAGTGTTGCATTGTTCATGGTATTCTCATTGCCTTTATAATGCAATATGTACCACTTGTCTCCTAATATTTTGTTTGCTTTCCTCACAAACTGCACTGACAATCAATCTAACCTAAAGATTTTCACCCTTCGAAATGGGAGAACTTAAAAGAGACATGCTATTCTTTACTTTAGAAGACTTGAGTAATTTGACAAACATAGCAACAGCTCTTTCGTTCGGAGATACCCAACTTCAGCAAGCACATTTTTCAAAGAAGACAAAAAGAGGACAAAACAAGCCCCCAAATGAAAGAAAACTAAACTAGCTGTCACTTATGATCAATTCTTATATCTTATATAATAAAGGATTTTAAAAAAATGCATTCAGGTGGAGAGATGCATTTCTAACTTCTGTACTGTAAACTCCCTCCTCCAGTTTTAATAATATGGCAAACTCCACACACTGCTGATGTGAGGAACACAGAATTTATGAGGCTTAGCTGTACCCAAAATCCTGCTTTAGCACCAGCAGTAAGAAATTTATTTAGGAACTTGAGTCATGGCTCAAATTTAAATTAAAGTTTAAAAAAAGCTTCTTTCAATATGTGAGCTTTCATAGATTGAGAAAAGCTTGATTCAGGAGAAATGACATTCAAGGCATCTCAGAATGTGATTTTCAAATTAACAACATTACATAATAAAAAACAAAGAAAAGCACTATTATGAATTTATCAGTTAAAAAATTTAAAAACACATTTGAAATGCATTTGAGCAAGCAACGAAGACAACATAGAGATGGAGTTTCCTTGGCTGGAGAACGGCTACTGAGGAAGGTGTCTATTATGTCCATCAAACATATCTCTGATGATGTGGAGGAGCGGGGAGAGGTAAGAGAAATCCCTTTTCTAACAACCTAGTCTTGTAAGGGAGGATATGACATAACAGAGCTTTAAAATTTTAAAAACAGAGTGCAGGCTAGCATATCCCATGTTCCCTATCACCAAATTAAACCAGCTATTTGATGCCAACATTTTGGATCAGCTGAAGCTTCCTATTACTTTTTGTTCTCAGTTGCAACCCTGTACTCACCAGAAGTAGCTGGGACTCAGAGCAACTTCCAAATTAGCAATAATTCAATGCTGCATTGAGACATAAAAACATACAAAATACAAAAGACATTGTGCATTAAAAATGTAACATAAATACATTTCAAAAAGCAGTTAAAAACAGCACATGGTCCCAAAATCATAGTTCAAAAGCTGGTGTATAAATATAGTATCATCATCATCATCATAATCATCTTGTCTGCTGTGGACTCATCTTGTTGTGTTTCAAATAAATAATAATAATATTAATAATAATAATAATAATAATAATAATAATTCACAAGTGGAATTTGAAAAAGGAAATGGAGGGCCTGATTCTGGCAGCCCAAGAACAAACCATTAGAACAAATGCCATCAAAGTCAGAACTGAAAAGTTGACAACAGATCCCAAATGTAGACTGCAAGATGAAACAATAGATCACATCCTCAACTGCTGCAAGAATATTGCGCAGACAGACTACAAGCAGAGGCATGACACCATTGCTAGATGATTAATTGGAACTTGTGCCACAAATGCCATCTGCCTGCAACAAAGAACTGGTGGGATCACAAGCCGGAAAAAGTTACAGAAAATGAGCATGTCAAACTCCACTGGGACTTCCAAATTCAGACAGACAGAGTTCTGGAGCACAATACTCCTGACCTCACGATCATGTTAAAAAAAAGTATGGATTGTCTATGTTGTGATCTCAGGTGACAGCAGGATTGAAGAGAAACAACTGGAAGAGCTGGCATGATATGAGGATTTAAAGATTAAACTGCAAAGACTCTGGCACAAGCTAGTAAAGGTGGTCCCAGTGGTGATTGGCACACTGGGTGCAGTGCCTAAAGACCTTGGCCTGCTCTTAAACACAATCGGCACTGATAAAATTACCATCTGCCAGCTTCAGAAGGCCACCTTACTGGGATCTGCATGCATTATTCGCCGATACATCACACAGTCCTAGACACTTTGGAAGTGTCCGACATGTGATCCAATACAACAACCAGCAGAGTGATCTTGTCTGCTATGGACTCATCTTGTTGTGTTTCAAATAATAAATAAATAAATAAGACCAATTAAATGCAGGGTGGCATGCAAGATGCATATAAACAAGGGTAAGAACACTGCAAATAGATGCAAGGCAAGTTTCAGCCTGAGTCTAATACAAAAAGTTGTCTTACTCTGGTTTCCATGGAGCCTCACCTCACATCCTCGTGGCACAAGACAATGATGTCTGAGAAGATGGGAGATTTGAAGAAGAAAATCCCTCCACCACCCCCACCCCATCTCCTCAGGAATCATTTTCTTGCACCATGAGGATGTGAGGAGAGGCTCCATCATGGTGAGGAACCCTTTTTCATAAGTTTTAGAGGGCAATTTGGAGCTAGTGCAGAGGAGGGCACCAGGAGTCCAACAGTATGGAATGACTGTGGAGATTGACCCCCGGAAATGCATGATGTGTCCCGAAATGCATGATTAACACCCCACCAAAAGAACAATTGGAGATTAGGAAAATATCAGGATTAAAATTAGGATCAAAGAAGCTAAAATATTTAGGAATATGGGTATACAAAAATCCAAAGAGTATAGTTAAGGGGAATTACAAACAAAAATGGAAAGTAATAGAGAAGCAACTTAAGAACTGGGAAGGGAAAACATTAACAAGAGTGGACAGAATAAGGGCATTGAAAATGTTCATAATACCAAAATTATTATATTTACTCCAAACGTTACCAGACACAGTAGAGAGGAAAACATTAAAGACATGGGACAGAAGAATAAGAATATGGGCAGTTGGTGGAAAAAGACCCAGAATAAGGGATAAATGGTTAAATGCAAAAGAATAAGAGGGAGGCTGGGGGATCCCAGGTCTGGAAGTTTATCATGATGCATTTCAAATCCAAAGATTGCTGGAAATACAGTATATGGAAAAAAATGGGTAAATATGGAGAAGATAATAAATAATATTAAAGGAAAAGAAATAATATTTAGGGAATGGAAGAGGAGAGAGGAAACAGAACTTAAGGAACCCTTTAAAGGAACAGTAAAAGTGTGGAAAAAAGAAAGAAGAAGTTAAATCCAGGTAATGAGAATAAGATGGCAACTATATGGCAAATGAATTATAATAATGATGAAATGATAGGCAGAACATTGAGACTGATTGAAAGCAGAGGAAAAAGGTTAGTAGAGGATCTATATACAGAGGATGGAAACCCCGTAGAACAAAAAGAAATTCAGAATCGGATAGGGTCAGGGAATTGGATTCAAAGCTGGGCTATAAGACAGGAAAATTTTAGACGGAGGGGGAAAATTAGAGAACAGGATAGTCCATTTGAGAAGGTGATTAGGAAATGTTTGAGAGGGGAGAAGAAAGTGGCAGGAGATCTGTACGACCAAATTATAACAGTAAAAGAAGAAATAATAGAGGAAATTTTCCAAACATGGAGATTGGATATGGAAATTGAGAGGGAAGACATCCAAAGGGAAATAAGTAATATAGCAAAAGAAAAGTATAATGTATTAAGGGAAGCAAGAAGGAAAATGTTACAAAAATGGTACAGAACTCCTGCACAACTTTCACGCTTTGTACCAGGGATAAAGGATAGGTGTTGGCATGGCTGTGAACAAAGAGGGGTGTTTAATCATATGATATGGGAATGTGATCAAGTGCAAGAATACTGGAAAAGGATTGAAGGGGAAATCAATAGAATGTTAAACTTACAAATAGTAATAATTAATAGAAATATACTACATGCACGAATAGCAGGAGTGAAGAATATACAAAAGGAAAAAATGGTTGACAAATTAATCGCTTGTGCACAAATTGTTTTAGTGAGGGGTTGGAAAGACAAAACAAAATGGACGCTGATTAATTGGTATAACTATATAGTGAATATGTTAAATGTGGAAATAACAAATTGCAAATGGAATAATATAGATAAAATTGAAAAGGTTACAATAACTAAGAGGATGTGGGAACCAGTTCGGAATTATTTAGAGAATGTGTTAGGATGTGGAGCAGAAAAATTAAGACTGAGACTGATATTTCAAATGTAACTTCTGTAGTTTGATGTATAAATGGCATGTACAAGGAGGGGAGGGTGGGAGTGGGAAAAACCAATAAAACAATAAAACAATTAAAAAAATGTGTCCTGAGAGTCAATCCCCATAGGCCCAATACCTCACTAGACCCGGATCTTTCCCTAAGATCTGGATCTAATGAAGTGTGTGTGTATTCCTTGAATTTTTTATTTTTTTTCTCAGAATATACACTTAACCATGTGGATGTGTTCTGCCCCCACACTTAACTATGTGGAAGTTGAACTGGCTGTGCAAGGAACAGATTGGAGACTATATAGTTGAATCAAACAAAAATTTATTAACTGACAAGAATTTTAGACTTTCTTCCCTCCTGAGTCTTTATGCGGAGAGGTAAAGTCTTTGAGAGACACTTGAATCTTTATTTTTTCTTATTCTCTCTTTCTTGTATGGTGTTTAACAGTCTCTATGATGGTCTCAATATTTAACTCTGGACTTTAATAAGCTCCAACTGGATGTGCTATTTTTTTAGAACTTATGTTCTTCCTCTCTCTTCACCTTCCAGTTATGAAAAGGTTGACTCTTCCAAGAACCAGATGTGCCATGCCTGAGGCTCTGCCCCTGAGGGGATTCTTAAAGGGGCAGGGCAACAGAAGCTTCAAATGCAAAGAGACTATATAGACTGACCCCCCAGAAATTGTACATGAAATATTAATCCCTCTAATAAAAAGGCTTTAACTAGGGGTAAGCAATAAAGGTCTTTATGGGACATGACAGAATGCCTCTGATAAAAGTAAGACAAGTCTCAGGTTAAAGGCCTGCCTGGATGAGCCCATAGTGTTTATTCAGGGTGTTTGGGGAACATAAAAAACATGAGCAAGAACAGAGATCACAGAAGTCAATGTCCCACAGTCTTTGTTTAATGTCAGTTGTATGTTATTGTGTCTGATGTTCATGTTTATGTTCATGATGGGAATGATGTTCATGATGATGCTCATGCTGAAAATGGGGGTAATGTTCCTGATGATGGGCCTGGGGATGAGGGTTTCCTTGGGCTTGAGTTCAGAAAAGAGGCTTCAGGAAGATTCACAAAGCCACATTCTTGGGAGAAGCCCTTCGGCGCTTTTCTCAGAACAACTGTCTGACCATAATTTGTCAGGTGCAGGAGTTAATGAGGGAAAAGATAATGAAAGCTTGGACAGAAAGCAAAGTTTTAGTAAACAGAGGCAGAGTCTTCAGAGACTGATGATCAGTTCAGCTACAGCAAAAGAGAGATAACAAACCTTTATCTGGTGGGAAGGTCAAGAAAAATGCTTTCCTTTCAGTTGTCCCAGCTTGCCACATCTGATCTGTAGCTTATTGCCACTATACAGAGCTTTAATAAAGCCTAGAAATCTTTTATTGTCCAAGGTCTTGTCCATTATTCCCATAATGTATTTCTAGCGATGGAATCGAATGCTGATTTCAAATCCACAAAGGCCACAAACAGCTTGCCCTGTAGCAGTCAGACATGTGTCTTGGCAAGACGAGAGACCACTAAGCAATGATCAATAGTTGAATAGTTATTTCTAAATGCTGCTTATGCCTTGGAGATTGTGTTGTTTGATTCCAAGAGGGAAGAAGAACGTCTCATACACAGATAGTGTGCATAGAGTTTTCCAATTATTGAAAGCAGGCTGATCGGTCTGTAGTTCCCTGGACCACTGGGTAATCCTTTCTTATAAATTGGAACCACAATGACTTGGTTCCAGCTAACAGGAATTTTGCCTGTGTTATTGATCTTAGTAAATAGGATGGCTAGAAAAAGTGCCCACCAGTGTTGATTAGTTTTAATGAGTTCAGCAGGAATATGATCAATGCCCAGGGCTTTTCCATTCTTCAGCTGGTGATTTAAGTTCAGGACAGTGTCAATAGACACTGGGTTCCCAACAGGTGAGTCAAGAAAATGGACATATCCTGGTCTTTCTCAGAATCTGGTTTAAGGCAGCTAGTCTCGGTGAAGATAGATCTAAATTTATCTTCCCATACCTGTGCTGGAATTGTACAACTTGGAGCTGTATTGTGAGAAAGTTGTGTTCCTGATAAAAGCTGTCAAAAGGTTGTGGTGTTCTTGTTAAATGAAGCAATTAGCAGTAGGGTCCATGTGTTGTGTTCATGTTACCATTTCTTTTGCCCTACAAGGAACTTGTATTTCCTTTTTAGTTGAAAGATGGTAAGGATCCAGAATTTTTGTAGTCAACTCAAGTATCTCTTAATGTTTTTTTCTTCAACTGGTACCCCTTACCAAACCAGATAGGGCCCATTGACTAGATGTCTTTAGCTTGAGAACAGCCTGGCTTCAGAATTTAAGTTAGATCTTCCTGAAGAAGATGGATTAGACCAGTGGTTCTCAACCTGCAGATCTCTAGATATTTTGGGCTTCTACTCCCAGAAATCCTAACTGCTGGTAAATTGCCTGGAATTTCTGGGAGTTGTAGGCCAAAACACCTGGGGATCCACAGGCTGGGAACCACTGGATTAGGCCTTTGTATACTGCCAGGGTGGGTGCTGCTGGTTGGTCCAATAGGATTACAGCTTCCACTGCAGACTTTCCTACTACAATTACAAATGTCTGAACTCCCAATATAGCACTTGGAATGTGGACAGCAAAATAAAGTCTATTTTTCAACTTCCTGCTTAGCAAGAAGGAATTAATGAGGGAACTCCAATGTTTCTCTTTTTGGATTGGGTTGAGCTGATACTGATTTAAAGAGCAGTGTCTTATTAAATCAATAGATATTTCTTCCTCACAAGGAAAGAGACCATGTAAAATTTCTGTAACTAGCATTACAACTGCTTGAGAATACAGAGAATACCCGGAAAAATCTAATTAGACAAAATAATCTTCAAATAGCTATGTATAAGTTCATTTCCAGCTGCTTTGCTATGAGCTAATGGTATCTGTAGTGGCTTGTATCTATACCGATTACAATCTTGCTGCAACTACGTGGCTCCAGGGGAAAGACATCAGAATGAAAAGTAATATATAGAAGATGATAACACATTTTAAGCATTTGGATAATTAATATCAAAAACTGCATTACATTCTTGCATGTCGCCTTATCTTAACCTGGTTTCGTTCACAGATAGTATCACACTGTGATCTGAACTGCATAAACTGATTTGTGGCAGAGTTTGTAGGATTTCATATCTTGAAGGAAAGTTTGCTTTCCCAATACACTTGTGAGAAATGTACAAGAAACAAGAGACCCAAAGATTGGATAAGGAGAAAGGGAATGTATACTTCCCAACAGTTCATAAATGACATCTGGACCACAACATCAGGTGGCAGTCAAGATGGAAAAAAAGTCATTAACAAGTAACAACATGATGGAACTGAGGTAACAACAAACTGGAAAGAAGAAATATATAATATTAGACACTAAATAGAATGTATACGGACAGAATCAGAAAGAAGTCCCTTTTTTTTCTCTTCTCGTATTTTTGGAATTTTTTTGGCATTTTTGGGTATTTTTGTTTTTTTCCTTTTCTTTCTTTCTTGCACATATTTTTTCTAATCGTTCACTTGTATTTAGTCTCCTTTCACTACCAATTTCCTACTTTACTATCTTCTTGACTATATTCCCCCTCTTTCACTGTATCCAATAAAACTTAATAAAAAAATTATTCAAAAAAAAAAAAACAACAAGTTGGATAGATGAAGACCAGTCGGGCTTTCTCCCAGGCAGACACATAGGTGACAATGTGCGGAACATACTAGATGTCATTGAATTCTACAAGCTACACCATGAAAGAGAACTGGCCCTAATGACTGTCGATGCTGAAAAAGCTTTTGACCACCTGAGCTGGGATTTCTTCAAAGAAATATTCAGAGAATTAGATATAGGATACAGCTTTCGAAATGCCATTGATGCCATCTATAGAGAGCAAAAGGTGGTACTCTGGATAAACGGACAACCTTCGAAAGAGATATTAATAGAAAAAGGCACTAGACAGGGGTGCCCACTGTCACCCCTGATCTTGATTATGGCCTTAGAAATCTTACTAAGAAACATAAAGAAGGATGAAAATCTGATGGGCCTAAAGGTAGGAAGACAATCATATAAATATCGAGTCTTTGCAGATGATTTGATCTGTATCATAGAAAACCCAAGAGAGAACATACTAAACTGGCTGAAGAAAATAGAAGAATTTGGAAATCTTGCAGGATTTAAGATGAACAAGAAAAAGACAATGATCCTGACAAAGAATATATCCAAGAAAAATCAAGAAAAGCTAAAAGAAAGCACTGGAATACAAATATCCATGAAAATAAAATACATGGGAATACAACTAACAGCGAGGAATTCTCAGCTATTGAAGAACAACTATGAGGCTAAGTGGACAGAGATAAAAAAAAGACCTAAAAAACTGGAACAACCTAGCACTATCCTTATTAGGAAGAATTGCTACGATAAAGATGAACATCCTGCCAAAGTTGCTTTATCTCTTCCAAAATATTCCAATATTAAGAAATAACAGACTATTTAATGAATGGAATAAAGAGATACTAAAATTCATATGGAAAAAGAAAAAACCGAGAATAAAGTACAGACATCTGACGGACAAGAAAGACAGAGGAGGGCTAGGTCTACCAGACTTCAAACTCTATTATGACGCTTGCGGGCTAAGATGGATAAAAGATTGGATTTTACTAAGGAAAGAAAGAACACTGGAATTAGAGGGTTTCGATCTGAGAACAGGTTGGCATTCGTATCTTTGGTACGACCAAGTCAAAAAGGAAAAGAACTTCAACAATCACTTCATCAGATCGGCACTAATGAAAATCTGGACCAGATACAAAGCCAAACTATACACAAAGACCCCTCTGTGGGTTTCCCCTCTGGAAGCTGGGCAGAGAAGACTACTAGGGTGGTCAAAGTGGCCCACTTATAAAGATGTACTAATAAAAAAAGAGGGCACGTTACAATTAAAACAAAAGAAGAAATTACACAAAAATTTAATACCGTTTCATGGTTTTAATATATTCAACTTAAGGAACACTTTAAGAAGGATAGAGAAGCAGGCTTCATCGAAAAAGATGAGTTCCAAGATAAGATCTTATTGAAAGAAAAAATAATAAAAACGAGGATCTATGGCAAGCTACTAGACTGGGCAACAGAGACTGAGCTAATTAAGGAAAGTATGATAAAATGGGCTTCAAACATCGGAAGAGAAATAAAACTCAAGGAATGGGGAAAACTATGGACTAAGAAGATCAAGTACACATACTCGACTGATCTAAAGGAGAATCAGATCAAAATGATATTTAGGTGGTATATGACACCTCAAAAACTTAGTATAATGTACAAGAACTCCCGGAATAAGTGCTGGAAATGCGACACGCAGGTTGGAACATTCTTCCACGCTTGGTGGACTTGTCCCATGGTGAAGACTTTCTGGAAGATGGTGCAGGAGACATGTGAAAAGATATTCAAAATAAAGATCCAATTATAGCCAGAATTCTTCCTGCTAGGTTTAACGGATGAAGAAATAGAAAAAGATAGAAACAATGACATCCTATTTACATCTCTCTCTACTGCAGCGAGAATGGTAATAGCAAAAAAATGGAAACAAAGCGAACTTCCAACGAAAGAAGAATGGCTAAACAAAATTCAAGAAATTAAGGGCGTGGATAAATTAACGTTTGCCCTCAAAGAATATTATGGCAGACCTATTATCAAGACAAATTGGAAATTGGTGGATGACTTCATCGCCGAAGAAAACAAACTGAAAAACTGGTGAAAAGAAAAGGAATAGTAGGATATAGGAAAGCAATATAGATGAGACAGGAATTAGAAGAAAAAAAGTTACATTAAAAAGCACAATAGAAGTGGAGCGAAGATTTTTCTACAAGTATAATGAAACAGAAGAATAGAGGAAAAATGGAGAAGAAGATTGGAAGCTGAAACCCCCCTCTCCCCACCTTACTCTCACCACCCCCATCCTTGTAGATCCTGCACCTCCCCCCCTCCCCCATCCCTGTTTGGAATTCTTTGTATAGACTTGGCCAAACAGCTCCCAAACCCTCCCCTCTGGTTTTATGTATAAGCAAAAGAGAAAATGTATTTAATAAAAATTATTTTAAAAAAAACAAGTAACCCCAATACCCCCATGCATAAGGGATATATTGAGCATGGTGATCAGATCATGATATGAATAAACTTAAGTTTAAATAATGTACCAGTAAGGCCTTCTAGTGGACCACCATGAGAATTGGGGGGGGGGGGGGCTGAAGCCCCTCAAGCCCCCCCCCCCCGGCTACATGCCTGCCTCACACTCACCCCCAGTCTCCTGACTGGATTAATTGAGTACAAACTTCTTTTGCACTTTGAACTCAAATTGCAGTAACTAAAATGAGTTGAGAATGAAGGAAGGGAGGGGGAATTAGGAAGAGATGAGAGAAAGTGGAGTATTTTAAAAAGTGGGATGGAGGAGTATCAATTGGAACTTTCCCTGCCAAGTAGAGACAGTTGAGGCTCCTTTGGATCTCTTTTCCCGACTTCATCACATGGGGCTTTTTCCACATCCTAATATTCTGCTGAGATGAAGCCATCACATGACACAGGCCTACTTCTGGCAGGGCTCTGTCCCAGCAGGGTGGTCAGATGCAGCCCTGAGAACACAGGTGACAACTACCCATATTCTTGTTAATTAATCTGGGGAAAGCACATGAGGAAGCCAGAATCAGCTGGAAAACAGTTTCCCTTTCTGCCCCACAGTTCTCCCACGCTGTCCCCTGGCTTAGGGATGATGAGATCCTTTGAGAGCTATAGTGGGATAGAAATAAAGAGGAGGAGGAGGAGGAGGAGGAGGAGGAGGAGGAGGAGGAGGAGGAAGAGGAGGAGGAGGAGGAGGAGGAGGAGGAGGAGGAGGAGGAGGAGGAGGAGGAGGAGGAGGAAAAAATGGAATCCTAACAGTTAAGGTGTATACTATATATAAGGTTTATACCAGCTATTAGGAATTGTGGGAGCTGAAGTCCAAAACACCTGGAGGAGCAAAGATTGAGAAACATTGATTTAGAGAATAATTCACTGCCATACCTATGACTGCACTGATATGATTTCCTTTAGCAGTTACACAGGCAAATGGTTCTGGCAGATTCCAGGCACAGAGATTCTATGTAACTGCTATCTCCTGCTGAGAAATAACTACCACGTGTTCTGAAATTATTTAGAACATTCACAACAGCTGCTCTTAATCATTCTCATAACTGCTCATGATGACTCACTGAGGACTTGTAACTTCCAAATGGGATCTCGTTTGACTAGTTATGGAATGGAGATAATTACCATTTGTTGTTTTTGTTGTACAGGATTTCAGAGACAGAACCTGAAAATAGGTGAAACAGGCATATCATTTAGACTGTTATTTCAAATGACAAATTCGTTTCTGAAACACCACTATGATATCACTTTCATCAACAGACCTGTTACAATGAACCTGTGTCAAATTAGTTGATTAGTAATTGGTAGGAAAATTGAATACTTCAGAATACTTTCCATTCTGAAGATCAAACCATAGAATTATATAACAAGTTAGGTCCCATATTGATAATTTCAGACTACGCTTTCAGCACAGGAACAGTTTGTGACCTGAGAACATAGTTTACTGAGATGGTTCACTTTATGATGTCCTATGACTGTTATTCAAAGTGCACTTTGTACTATCTCCCACCCTGCAATTTAAGCAACATATTATTTACTATTGCTTTGACAGATCTGGGCATGAAGCATATAGCAAGTAAGCAAGTGTAAGGCAAATCAAAATAAAAATTAAATCAATTAGCAATTATCATACATTTCATTTGGGGAGTTGTATTTGTCACAATGAAGATGAATATAAACACAAATGCAAAAGCCTTTTGTCTTTGACCAAGGAACAAACTCAGTCATTGTGTTGTAGTTCAGCGTGTTGGTAGTGTTGCTACTCCTGGTAGCAGGGAGAAAAGGTCTGCTCTGGAGTCGGAGGGAGAACAACAGCGAAAGTGCATTAGGGAAATCATTATGGCCCCAAGTGATACTGACACGTTTCAAGGCTACTCAGATTGTGAAATGGGGGATGGGGAAGAGAGCAGAGGTGTAAAGAGGGCTGTTCGCGATCCGGAGTCCGAAGGGGAGTTGCAGAGGAAGCGCATCCGGGAAATACTTAGTGCGCCAACAGAGGATGAGGATTTCCGGGGGTTTGAAAGGAGTTCTGGGTCTGGGGGTGATATGGAAGAGGAGGAGGAATTGAATTGGACCCGTGTTCAACAAATAAGGGACATTTGCAATCAACCCACCTCCAGTGAGGAATCTGAGGGGTTCACTGAGGATTGGCAGCCAGGGAACTCTTGGCAGGATCCAAGTCTTAGCAGACGCTGGCAGAGGTGGAGGGATGGGCGCTCGGATTCAGCTGCAGGGTTGGGGGCAGCTGAGAGCGATGAAGAAAGGGTGGGGAGCTCATCAAGCTCTGATGAGGAACTTTGAGATAAAAGTGGGTTCTGTTTGCATGATACTTTGCAGAAGGCAAAGCATCTTTATTGGACATAACTCTTTGTACTGCCAACTCTTGAATTTGGGTCCTTGGGCTACAGCTTCGTGTGTTCCTGAATTCCTGTTCCTCGGTGATTCCTGCATTCCAGCGTTTGTTTACCAATGGCTTGACCACGGACCAGTTTGACTATCGTTTTTGGCTTTGTAGACTTTAAACTCTTATAACTTTGTGTTTGAACAATTCCTCGTTTTGGGACTTTGTCTTTCCACTGTCATCTAATTTGTGAAAAGGAAGAGATGAAATTGGCACTTTCTGAAGCCCCCCAAAATAACAAGGTTTGTAGATGACAGTGTTATAGTAAATCATTTTTCATCTTTTGTTTTTCCTATAGCATAAGGTTTATTGGTAGGAAATTTTTCATCTTTGAAAGGGTTTTATCCAACCCAGTTGGATATGAGAGTTCCATGTCCAAAAGCATGTGAGAACTCCATGGATATATATCAATTAGCTTTTTTAATATTTCCCTCAAATGATTCTGAGATTCAATGTAGAAGTTCTCTCCATTTAATGTTATATTGATCCAAGTGTATACTGCATTAACATTGAAGCCAACCTATCAAAATAAATGTCAGTCCTCAAATGTACATAAGCAATTTAAAAATCAATTGTGCAGGCTTCTCGAGTGAGATGTATTTGCTACGTCTCACTTGCATACAATTGCATACAACAACTCTTCTGTCACTACTCTTTCAAGTGTGTAAATATATGTTGTTGATTAACCTATTAAAATTAGAGCTAAGTACTTGTAAAAGGTAAGAAAATATTGGTGGGTAAATTTCTTAGAATACCCTTAGTAAAAAATAGTCTGTTGTATGCTTTAATTTTTCATACTTAATTTAAGCACTGACTACTTTTAACCTCAGTAAATGGAAAGGTTTTTTTTTTGTTCTTATTCCTCTGTGAGTTTGATGTTTCATCTCCGTCCTGTTATATGTTCATTGCAGATTTCCTCAATAGGAAAACTACACCAGAAGCTGTGTACTTTTGCTATTGGTATATTTCCCTGTGGATGTTTGTGCAAGGGGCATTCCTAGATACAGAAGAGAACCCGACAACCAGGAATAATACGAGAACTATCAATAGAACCCGACAACCAGGAATAATATGAGAACTATCAATATAACCAAGTCTAACAGCGTAAATCGGCTACTGTAGAATTTTAATAACTGGTGAACTGCTTTTAATTTTATCAAAATATTTTAGTGATTCTTATAACTCTGAACATGAGTTAAGAGCATGAAATATCGCATCCATACCTACATGGTATTTATGTGCAGTTGGGAATGATGAATGCTTAGGGAAGTCCTCTTGAATATTTTTGTTCCTTGCCACTGTAAAATCATGGGCCCCATTTACACAGGCATATAATGCAGCTTGAAACTGCATTATATAGTTGGTGTAGACTTAGAAAAAACATTTAAATGGAGTTAAATTGCATTATATGAGTCTACACTGACATTATATAGCAGTTGAGATGGGGCTATATTCACCTTATGAATAAAGGAGAAAGAATGGTGGTGTCCATCTGTTTCCCAAAAAATAGCAACCTCCACTATTGTCAGATAAAATTGTACATGGTCAGTTGAGCAAATCCTCCCAGCTTTCTCTCATTCTTCCTTCAAATATTTCAATCCTAAACTATTTCTCTGGAAACCAAGCATGGTTCTTCCAAAGCAGCCGAGTATGTGTTTCCATGTGGAAAGCTTTAGTAAGACTTATATTCCTCATCCAGCCCTCTTCATCTATATGAGTGGTTCTCAGCCTGTGGGTTTCCAGATGTTTTAGCCTTCAACTCCCAGAAATCCTAACAGCTGTAAACTGGCTGGGATTTCTGGGAGTTGTAAGCCAAAACACCTGGGTAAAGTTTGTATCCGAAGTGATATTCAACACTTCAGCCTGGCCCATACCAAAAACTTTAGAATTAAAACTTACCCAATACATTTTCATTTGTATTTTGTAAATCTTGGAAAGCTCTCTCCCAAAGACAGCTTCATTTTCATGGCAAGCAAGCAAAGCCAAGCCAAAAAGGCTCAATTCCTCTGTAATTTAATGGCCTCCCACCATTAGGAAAGGGAAAGGAGGGAGAAAGTAGAGTTCCCTAGGAAGAAGCACAGAACTCTGGGAAATGTAGTTTGGGAAGGTGAAGAGCCCTATGCTGGGGAATTCAAAAGGCCCTGCCCTGAAACTACATTTTTCAGAATGCATCAGCATCAGAAAGCCCCAGTCAGGACAGGGGGAGATTTGCCTATCCATAACCAGCCAGAGTTCCAATAAATTGGTTAATATACTACACTATGATTTTTTGTTCCTGGGCTATAAATGTCATTACCTTATTGGTTCTATCATAAAACATGGGGACAGTTTGTCTTTATGGGAGGGAGATCATACTATAGCGCAATAGTTTTCAGTGAGTATCTCATTATCGAGTCTTAACCAATTCAACATAGTTTGTGCTACAAAAAAAAAGTTTCCAGAGTAGAACAACTACTTTCAAAGTAAGGATCACACCATTAAACAGGAAATAACACTTTCAAATTAGGAACATATATTCTTTATTATTATTTATAAAAACTTTGAAAATTCTCCCAAAATCCCTGGATAAGTGAAACATTCTGAATTTTGGTGGGCTAGTGGTAGTAAATGTCTTCTACCACTGTGGCAAGTTTCACTCCAATAACTGTAAAAATGAGGTGGAAAGGAGTCCTTGAAGTTTCCCTAATTATAATTATGTGCAATTACTATAACGAAAAAGTAATGAATTTTGTTTCTCTCATTACAGTAATGAATTTTTCACTAACAATACTTTAGAAATACTTTAGAAACATTTTTAATTGAACACACAGGCCTAATATTTATATATGCCACTTCTGGTCCCAATATAGAACTAAGATCATCTCATAATATGAGCTAAAGCAATGGAACACACACACACACACACACACACACACACAGGAACAATAATATTAATAGCAATAGTTAGAGTTGGAGTCTATCTTTAAAGCAAACAGGAAATAACCATTTTAAATTGCTGTCCAAATTTTATGCTGAAATACAGTAGTGAAACTTGCTTTCTAACCAGACGTGCATATGCATGTACAATCACATACACTTTGTTAGTGTTTTAAAAAAAAAGATTCAGTTTCTTCTCTGTTTTAATTACTTATTTTATAGATTGTAACAACACTGCAATGCTCTAAGTGCCCAGATTTATTGCAAGGAAAATATTCATCTGAGCACGTACATTACTATTACTGTAAAGGATAGACCGATTTTACTTTATCAGCAATGGAGGGGGAAGGTCAATGGCAATGATGCATCTTTTTCAAGATTCATTAAGGTTTGTAATGGAAGTGTCAGAGTATGCTATTCTAGACTTCTTTCTTTTTTGGACGATGAAGTATAAACTTAAGGGAGAACTTCAATTCCTAGAAATGGGCCACACTATTAAGATCTCGTCATCTATCTTCTTTTTTTATGATCTTCACCTTGAAAGCAGTTGTGACTCCTGAACCATTGCCAGCTGTTTGAGATTAATAAATATATTCTTACAAAAAAATACAGATCACCCCTCACTCAAGGATTTTCCTAAATGTTTATAGCTAATTAAGCAAATTGTCATGACCTCACAACCTCTGAGGATGCTTGCCATAGATGCAGGCGAAATGTCAGGAGAGAATCCTCTAGAACATGGCCATATATTCCAAAAAAAACCTACAACAACCCTGTGATTCCAGCCATGAAAGCCTTCGACAATAGTGTAACAACAGAAGTGAAACATAACAATGGAAGCCCCTCAAGGATGTAAAAGCCCCTCACTCTTGATTTTCAGAAGCGACTTACAGTTTCTCAAGTCATTCCTTAAATGAAAAGAAAAAAAAACCTCTTGATTTTGTGACATTTTCCCATTTTCTTCCCATCTGTTTTTCAAATTCGGTTTCATGGTTCTTCCTCATGGACATTGATGCACATTTCATAACATGAACAATTTAAAAATATTTTTTTCCTTAATGTATATATCTGTATGCAAATTTATAGATAGACAGTTTCCTGTAGTAGTTCCAATGCCATGCCAGGAGAATATGATTTCAATTTTTAGTCAGCAATGGAAACCCACTGGATAACCTTGAGGAACTCATATTCTTTTAGCTGAGATGAAGTTAAGGGCAAACCTCCTACAATGATAACTTGCTAGGAAATCCCTAGGACAGTCACCTTGTCAGAATCAGTTTGAAGACACATAACAATAAGACCAAAACATGTTTTTGCACAGTTTCAAAGATTTGCAACATCATTTTTAGTTGTGCACAGTTATTTGCATATAATATTTGTTTGCATATGTTTTGCAAGCTATCCTATAGAGAAACTGATATATAAATAATTAGATATAAATAAGCTATATATAAAGAGATATATCCAATTATGAAAAGAGAAAAGTAAAAAAAATCCACTTTCGGTTTCATCCCAATATTGGAAAATCACTAGCAGTTTCACAAACTGCTGTGAAGATACACACTGGTACTTTCATGTACTAAAAAAGTTTAATTTTACACTAATACCAGATAATTTCCTTTTATATCACTGCTGTGGTTATATAGGTAATTCTATAGACCAAGCACAAAGATATCATATAGTTAACACTTGGTCTTCCTGCCAGTGAATTTTAAGCAGAACATTCTTAGGTGGAAAAAGTCCCTGTTGTCCTCCTCCTCCTTTTTAAAGTTCCGTAGCCTTGCAGCTTGAAGGAATGTTTAATTAAAATCAATACAAAAATCTCAGAGAAAACAAATTAAAAACTATAAAATAATTTTATCTTGATTTCATTTTGAGGTCAAGAATAAACAGCAAATGCACAATTCTATGTCCCTTGCTATTGAAAGGAACATTGGCAGTGTTTTTTTTTAAACTCCTCAATAGATGTAAATAGTTTATGAATGTAGCCTTTCAAAATGTGACCACAGGTCCCCCAAAATCTCTAAATAGTGCATATGGAATGGACATTACTGGGCACAAAACACTCCTATAATTGTTGTGACAATCCAAACATTTGAATTTAAAATGGAAAAGAGATGTTTTAAGCATTAGGAAAGCAAGTGTTGTATTTAAGTAGCTGGGGTTGTATGCTGTGGAAATGATGGTTGGAATGGATCACTATGGTGTTTGGGGTTTTGTTATGTTTTAGTAAAAAGGTTGGAAGTCTAGACCTTCAGTTATTACAGAAAAGGGAAACCAATTGGGAAAAGGCCTAATAAAAATAATAATGTTGTAGGTTGTTGTAGGTTTTTCCGGGCTATATGGCCATGTACTGGAGGCAATTTTTCTCCTGACGTTTTGCCTGCATCTATGGCAAGCATCCTCAGAGATAGTGAGCTCTCTTGGAAGTAGGAAAAATGGGTGGAATGACCAGGGTGAGACAAAGGACTTTTGTCTGCTGGGGCTAGGTGTGAATGTTTCAGCTGATCACCTTGATTAGCATTCAATGGCTTGGAGGTGCCTGGGGGGAATTTTATGAGAGTGATTTTATGTGCCTGTTTGTTTCCCCTCTGTTATTTTGCTGTTGTAATTTTTGAGTTTTTTAATACTGGTAGACAGATTTTGTTCATTTTCATGGTTTCTTCCTTTCTGTTGAAATTGTCCACATGCTTGTGGATTTCAATGGCTTCTCTGTGTAGTCTGACAAGGTGGTTGTGAGAGTGGTCCAGCACTACTGTGTTCTCAAATAATATGCTGTGTCCAGGCTGGTTCATCAGGTGCTCTGCTATGGCTGATTTCTCTGGTTGGAGTAGTTTGCAGTTCCTTTCATGTTCCTTGATGCGTGTCTGGGCGCTGCGTTTGGTGGTCCCTATGTAGTCTTGTCCACAGCTGCATGGTACACGGTAGACTCCTGCAGAGGTAAGAGGATCCCTCTTGTCCTTTGCTGAACATAGCATTTGTTGGTTTTTCTTGGTGGGTCTGTAAGTGGTTTATATGTTGTGTTTCCTCATCAGTTTCCCTATGCGGTCAGTGGTTCCCTTGATGTATGGCAAGAACACTTTTCCTCTGGGTGGATCTTCATCTTTACTCTTGTGGCTTGCTCTTGGATTTGCAGCTCTTCTGATGTCTGAGGTGGAATATCCATTGGCCTGTAGAGCCCAGTTTAGGTGGTTCAGTTCATCTTGAAGGAGGTGGGGTTCACAGATTCTTTTTGCACGGTTTGACAAGGCTTTAATTGTGCTTCTTTTTTGACTTGGGTGATGGTTGGAGTTTTTATGTAGATATCTATCCGTGTGTGTGGGTTTTCTGTAAACGGTGTGACCCAATTGTTGATCTGGTTTGCAGATGACTAGGACATCTAGAAAAAGCAGTCTTCCTTCATTTTCTTTTTCCATGGTGAATTGGATGTTAGGGTGGATGCTGTTAAGATGTTCCAGGAACCTGTTGAGTTCTTCTTCTCCATGGCTCCAAATAGTGAAGATGTCATCCACATATCTGAACCATATAGTGGGCTTTTTGGTTGCTGTTTCAAGGGCTTGTTTTTCAAAGTGTTCCATGTAGAAATTGGCTATGACCGGGCTGAGAGGGCTCCCCATAGCTACTTCATAGCTACTGTTGTACTTCACGGTGTCTGCAATGCAGGATTTTTTTTTAACCTCAAGAGATTTCAAGAAATATCTCTTTTTTCTATTCACTCTGGTAAGCACTATTAAGTTGAACACAAAAGAACAGAGATACTAGTAGATCCTTTATCTTCAAATGGTTATTCAATCATCCTTCCAAAGTACAGCCAAGATTATTCGATGGTTACTGTTACCTCTGAAGACATTCTTTCATGTTTAGAAAGCCACAGTACTCATTTTCATCTTTCTTTGTTGGAAGGAAAATAAATGTTCCTTTCTTATAAGGAAAAAATAACTTGAAATACAATTTTGGGGCCTTTTCAGTTCTGACACATAGGGCAGAATATTGTGTTCTTTCTTTCCATATCTTTTCTTATGAATAAATAAAGATTTTTTTTTAAAAAGAAATATCATATATATCATACAGCATTGCTTAGTTCAACATTTGTAAGTGTGAGCAACAAGAAAAGATGTTCAGTGAAATATTGACCTTGTGGATAATTTGAATTGCCAAAATTTCACAATTAAGGGGTCCCTTTTTCTCGAATCCAACGTCCTTGTAGCTTCTTGGTTCACTGCATGGTAATTTCCCTGACCTTTGTGACTGGAAAAAAGATTTCAGAAACAGAGGAAAACACAAGTAATTTCTTAAGTTTTTCTGAGAAGCAAAACACCATTTATTTCAAAGTTCTGAAACTCTGTACACATGTGTAAACATGTAAGCCAATACTGCTTAAAACAAATTTCAGATATAGTAGTTCTTGAAGATCATGTATTCTGTCTGTGGATCAGTGACTTAAAAAGGAACAAGTTAATTTTTTCTCCTTTGTTACAATTCTAGGATAATATAATGACTTACATCATGTTTCCTTACTAGAGATGAAAATAAAAGCGATTTAAAACAGTGACTTTTTTGAAATACTAAATCCAGTCTTGGATTCTTTAGCTTCTTCTGCAAGACTGTATCTAAGTTGAGATCATTCCCAAGCCCATATTTGATTCTTCTTAATTATAGTTTTGAGAAACAAGGCAGTGTTGGCAGATTTTGATGTTTGCAACTAACCACAGTTCAAAAGAAGCCACTTGAAATCCTAAACTGTTTTGTTAAAAACACAAGGAATGGTTGACGATTTCATCCTCATGGCTAGACTTTGTTTATATAATGCCTAATCATGGTTTGGTCTTACGTCCAGATTTACACAATGTTTCTGTTCTGTAAAGCTGAACTAATCTAACCTTCCCAAAGCACTTTGAATTGAACTATCATAGGCAAAAAAACCCCAAAACCTTCTAAACAGAAATATCAGTAAGATCGGAGAAAAAAGCATATCTGGGCATCTGCACTAGACCTTTTCCATACCATTATCCGCCCCTTTTCTGAACTGAAATTAACTGTTATTCAGTCCCTAAATAGACCAATCATGAAACTTAAAGTGCAATAAAAAACTGTAATTAAGGAACAATGAACAACACCGATTGTTTTGATCCTCCTATCTTAATCAATTTTATTTGTTGTATTCATGTAGTCTTTTATTTTTATTCAGTGTTCAGTCTTGTATTTGTTCAGTGCCATGAGGTACAACCTGCTCATCCACAAGGAATATGTTCCTGAATTTACAGTGGGAACAGGAAACCACTGATAATGGCAAAAAACTTCTGGCAGAAGCATATCATAGAATCATGTGGAGGACCTATAATTTTCTAGAGATAATATCTTTTTGATATGGGTCAACAAAACTGAGGCTACTGGAAGTTATACTGTATTTCTTTGCTGATTTTTGAATTGATTTTTTTTTTTAAAAAAAAAAAAACCAAAACAAAACATTTTCATTGCTTTAGGAAAAATAACTACTCCAGGAGCTAAAAAGCCCAGAGGCTTCCAGAAGCAAATTTTTATTTCAGAATGGGGGATAGTGTCACCTGTGGCCAGAATACCCACCAAAACAGATCAAGTTCATACAAAATGTTCATTAAAGTACAGGGCAAACCCTGAATCAGGTTTCAGGTTTATTTTTAATGAATCAGAAACAAATAACGTGGTTTATTTGATTAGACTTATGAATTAATTTCACTAGTTTCATTGCACAATTCCCTGAAGAGGAGCTTCTCATGTTACATGCTTTGTCCTGGGAAATAATCTTTCTTTTCAGTCATTTTGTCAGCATTTATGATCCTGTTCACACAGGATCCAAAAATGGTCAAAGTAGGATGCATTCAAAAGTCCAGGATGTAATTGAATTGATGTTTGCCTTTCTGCTTACCTTTTTATAGTTCCATGTATGATATATGCAATTATAATAATATAATAGCACAGGAATGAAAAACATTCTAACAGGAGCTTTACAGTCTCTTTTTTTGTCAGCCAGTGCAAAATTTCCTGGATGTGCAGGGAAGAAGGTGCAGCAAACATGGCATGGTTATGCTGAGCCAGCACAGATTAGACTAAATGAGAACACAAGACCTATAAATTTAACAAAGTGTTCATTTCTAAAGTGACTGCTTTATACTGCTGCAAATGGAAGGAAACAGCATCTTGTTCCTATCCCTTTCTCGTCAAGCACACAAATAAAAACTTTAGCAGTGAAAGGTTTCATTTAGTGCCTTTGAGCTCTTAGCTCAAATGCATTGTGCAAAAAATGGGAGGGGTTTATTTAGGGATGTAGCACTTTTAGTACAAATTTTCTGTTAATTTTTTAAAACACATATATCCTTTTTATGTAGATTTGGTCCTGAAAATAGTTGGACTCACCTGTCACATATTTCTGAAGCACACATTTAAAGGTGTTCAAAATTGGAAAAATAATGTTTGGTTCTTTTTAAACTTTGTTTTGTGGAGCTGGCTTAATGGTATTTTCAAACTGAACTGATGGGAAATGAATCAAAATCTGTTGCTTATCATTTAATTGCTACTGTTACGGGTATCATTCCCCACAGAGGCTTTTATTATTTTCTTTTCAAGCCTCTATTGTCCCCTTAGTTAAAATGCATTTAGTCAATCAATCAATCAGTCAATGATTTATTACAGTCTTTGACCAGCACAGAATAGAATGGGGCACAGGTGCCCAAAGAAGGGAATCGCAGTTCCCAAGTAGGTCAGATAAAAAGCAGATTAAAAACATGTTATAAAAGAGACAGATTAAAAAGCAGACTAAACTTACAGTTTAAAGTGCATGTATGAATCTAAAATAGGGGGCGGCTAATAACAAATATCAGACAACTGGGAAGCTCTAAAAAGGGATGAGAGGGGAGCATTTACAGCATTTCAGTTATTACAAATCATTCTAACTATATTCCCGGCAGGAAGTTGCCTGGTGGAGTCGGTCATCAGCCGTCTAATGTTAATTGCTGCAGCACAGAACTTGGCAACACTATAGGTTGTCGCAGAGCAAGAGTCCGAGAGCAACAGGGAGGTGTAATATCTTTCACTGCGCCCTGGATGTTTTAAAAGCCATGGAGTGATGAAATTAGCTCTAATGTCTCTATAGAATACACATTTAGTCATTTTCTGATATTTGGACCCTGTTCCTTTAAGCCCCCCCCCCCCCAGAGGTGGGGATTGCAGTCTTCTAGGCCACCTCAGCAGCTCCTTTGCAGCCATTCGAGTTAGTTAGGTGCCACAAGTCTATAGGCTGCAACATATTCCACGTTTAAAGTTTAGGAAACTCCAGTTTAAATTTTAGGAAACCCCAGTTTAAAGTTTAGGAAACTCCTGCTTAAGGTTTAAGAAACTCCAGTTTAAAGTTTAGGTATCTCAGTTTAAGAAGTCAAAATTTTAAAAGGAAACACAGAACCAATTAAGAGATTATCAATTAAGTTCTGAGATCCCATCTGTTCTTTTTTAAAGTTTTTCTTTATTAGTTAGACCTGGGAGGGGTTAGTATAGTGATCTTTCTTACAATTAAATTATTGTTTTGTTTATTTTCACACCTGTTTAGTGTGAGTTTCTAACTCTGTTTTCACCAAGAATTGGGCACCCAAAAATTAGCTTGGGGACAGAACCAAAGGCCTCATCATTAACTTTAAATATTTGCCTTCTTTAGAAATGCTATAATACTTTAACAGAACAGAGATGCTTATTAAAACAAGTTTGATTACTTAACAATATAAAAAGGAGCAAACTGATTGAAATTGTTATTTCATTCTTTACATAGTTTTTTTCAAAGAAAATATTTACCATTTTGTATCAAAAAGTATGATTGAATGGTAAGGCAGATTATAACCCTTTTCCAAAATCTTAATTTATTATTATTATTATTATTATTATTAAACTTTATTTGTACCCCGCTAGCATCTCCCGAAGGACTCGATGCGGCTTACAAAGGCCAAGGCCTCAACACAACAACAGACAATAACAATATGATGCAAAGCAAATTAAAAACATAAGCAATAACAAAACATTACACTATTATGCAATAAAACCAGGGCCGGGCCAATGATGGGTACAGGTTAAAAAAGGGCTGGGTGTGAGAGGTGGTATGTTGGAATTCTGGCCAAGTGCAATGTGCAGAGAGTCTTAAACTCTAATAAAGTGCTTCTGGGACATAGTGCTGGGGGTTATCCTATTCTGGAAAGGCACATCGGAATAGCCAGGTCTTCAAGTTCTTCCTGAAGACTACCAACGTGGGTGCTAGTCTAATGTCTTTGGGGAGGGTGTTCCAAAGTCGGGGGGCAACCACAGAGAAGGCCCTGTCCCTCGTCCCCATCAAACGCGCCTGCGACGCAGGTGGGATTGCGAGCAGGGCCTCTCCAGATGAACGAAGGGAGCGCATGGGTTCATAAACAGAGAGGCGGTCACGCAGGTAGCAGGTCCCAAACCGTTTAGGGCTTTGTAGGTAAGCACCTGCACCTTGAATTGGGCTCGATAGGTAAACGGCAGCCAATTGAGCTCCTTAAACAGGAGGGTTGACCTCTCTCTGTAAGGAGCGCCAGTTAACATCCTGGCCGCCGCCTGTTGAACCAGTTGGAATTTCCGAGCCGTTTTCAAGGGCAGCCCCACGTAGAGCACATTACAGTAATCCAATCTAGAGGTGACCAAGGCATGGACCACCCCGGCCAATTAAGGTTGATGGGGTTCAGATAAAAGATTTAGTGCTTGTTTCCTATGAAATGCCTAGTAGAATAGCATTACAGGAAGAAAATCAAATGTGAGGATAAATTGCTGAAGAGGAGGAACAGAAAGACCCTACGAATGTGTGTGAAGTATTTTTAGCCCAGTACAGGCAGTCTCTGAGTTACGAACAAAATAGGTTCTGTAGATTTGTTCTTCAGTTGAATTTGTCTGTAAATCAGAACAAGTACATTTTAACTCCACTCAAAGATCTATATACAGTATTTTAGCTTTGCGGTGTTTGTTTTGCAGTCTGTGCCCCTGTTCAGAAGATTTCACTTCACTTTCCATCCCTGTGAAAATTGTATTTTGAAAAATTTGGCTTGTTGTTGCAATAAGGATTGGTTATAAAGCTTTCCCCATAAGATCTCTTTCAGGAGTGAATTTCCCTTCCTAGAGCTAGATTTTTCTCACTTCCTGTTGTCTCACCCCCATTCTTAACTATCAGTTATTTATAAGTTGGCTGGTTGTAACTCAAGGACTGCCTATATATGTTCATATTCAGAGAATTTTGCATAGTTGTGAAAATAGGGGTGCTTTCACATGACATAATTATAGCACTACGATTCTTGTATTTCAACTGCCACAGCAACATCCTATGGGTTTTGTACAGCAGAAGAGTTTCTTGGTAGAGAATTCTAAGTTTGCCTTCATAAACTACAAATTACAGTATTCTATGGAATATTGACATGAAACTTAAAGTGCAATATAAAATTATAATTGCATTGTGTGACTAGGTCTCACTTTTTAGGAGAGTGAAGAAAAAACAAATGATCATTCCTCTAAAGCTAGACAGAGAGATATATCCCCCCGACCACATTCATTCATAGATTTTAGAAGTAAGTAGCACTTTTGACATGCTGTTTGCAGTTCAGGCTGGAAGTATACAGAGAAGGATTATGGAACAGGAAGGAGAAGAGTAACTAAAAAAACAATAGTCAGCTGCTCTTTTCAAGTCAATAACTTTTTTCTTCCTTTCCTTTCAAAACGTGGGATTTATCTGATTATAAGGAAAGTTAAAAAGCTTTTGTGTAGGACTAAGAAGCTGGGCTGGGTGAACCCAGCAGAAATCTTTCACCATTTCTTTGTTGTGAAGTAGCTGAACAAGTGGGGTGTTAGGATGCCAGGAAATGGAGCCTTAGCAGAACTCTGAATGAGTGATTTTCGTTGTAGGCAAATTTCACAAAGACCAATGCGAGATATTACATTTGGGTAGCAATAACACCATGAAACATCTTGAAATGACAGGAAAGACATTAAACATATAAGGAATTAGACAGGAAGTTTCAGAGTTGAGTCAAGAATGAAGATGACAAGTGTGATCAGAGTAGAGCAGGTAAGGAAGATAGCTTCCGATGTGGCTCATTAAATAGGCAGGGATCAGAGGGTTATAATAATCCATAGAAATGCTAATGGGCCTTTTTTGCAGACAGGAACTGAGAAGATAAGACATTTTTTAAAAGGTGGAGAAGAGAAAGTGACAGACATTGGGTGATAATAGAGATAAACTTAAAATGATGCCATAGTTAAGGGTTTTGAGACTTTGTGGGATGGTATAGGTGTCATCCAAAAGTAAAGAATCAGAGAAATATGCTAAGCTTAGGCTGCATCAATCTAGCTAAAGCTTATATGTCATGATGGCTTGAAGGCTTGTAGCAAAATATTAGTGGCTGAAGGAGATTTTTGGGTCAGCTTTAGCTGGCTGCAAATTGCCCCAGGGTTTGCTTTACCTCTAATTAGGATATTTGACAAACTAAGTCAATGTGAAATTGTTCAATATGATTATGATATCTATGAACTTCTCTGTGTCATAATTGAGTGGCATTTCAACAGAAACAATGTCCCTCATGGTATTTTTTTAAAAAAGAAGCTAGTAAAATGTGGGCTAGACAATGCTACTATTACATGATTGGGAATTGGTTAAGTGGCCTAACCCATGGCTCCTCTTCATCCAAGAGAGAAGTGACTAGTTCTACAGGGTTTTCCATGAACCCAGTGTTATTTAACATCTTTAACAATGACTTGGATAATGGAATAGAAGGCATTAGGGCTGGGCGGTTTCATTTTGTTAATTCGTAATTCGTTAAAAATTCGTTATTTTTTTTATAACGAAGCAATAACGAACCATTCTGGAGCAACTTAAAAACGAAACGAATTTTTAAATTTGTTTCGTAAATGCTTCGGATTCGTTATGTATTCGTTTCGTTATTGGTTTGAGGTATTTTCGTTATTATTTCCGCATGTCTGGGGCAAGTTTTATAGTTGTTTTTTGTTTAATTAGTGAAAAAAAATTATAATATCACACCAACAGTCAACAACAGAGGGAGAGGGAAGCTTCAGAAGTTCCCCCTGTCCCATTTGGAGGTTTTTTAGCGTATTGCGCGGTCGCGTCCACCATTAACAAATCGATTCGTTATTGTTTCGTAATTGTTTCGTTAATGTTTCGTAATTTTTTTTACATTTACGAAATTTCGTAAATATCGAACTTTTTAAAAGAAAAATTTCGAAATTCTTTTAAATATTGAAACGCAAAAACCCCCCAAAAATGAATCGATTTTAGAAACAAATTTTTCCGTTGTTACCCAGGCCTAGAAGGCATACTTATCAAATTTGTAGAAGGCACCAAATTGGGATGGATAGGGAATACTCCAGAAGACAGGATTGGAATCCCAAATAACTTTCACAGATTAGAGAGCTGGGCCAAAACTAGCAAAAATGAATCTCAACAGGGAGAAATATAAGATATTACACTAAGGGCCCTTCCACACAGCCCTATATCCCAGAATATCAAGGCAGGAAATTCCACAATATCTGCTTTGAGGTGGTTTATCTGAGTCCACATACAAATAATGTGGCGTTTTCTGCCTTGATATTCTGGGATATATGGCTGTGTGCAAGGGCCCTAAGACAGAACAAAATGAAATACATAGATACAAAATGGATGACACCTGGCTTGAAAACATACATGTGAGAGGGATCTAGATGTCTTAATAAACTACAAGCTGAACATGAGTCAACAGTGTAATGCAACATTTTAAAAAGCCAATACGATTCTGGGCTGCATCACGAGATGTATAGTGACTACACAGAGAAAAATCACAGTTCCACTCTAGTCTCCATTGGTTAGACCTCACCTGGAATGCTGTGCCCAGTTATGAGCACCACAATTCAGACAAGCTGGAATGTTCAAAAGTCTAGAAGCCTTGTCCTATGAGTGGCTTAGGGAACTGGGTTTTTTTTTTCTTGGAGAAGGTTGAAGAAGGGACATAATAGCCATTTTTAACTATCTGAGAGGATATCATATTGAGAAGTTGACACACCTTTCTGCTATTCCAGAGATCCGGACACAAAGGATTTAAACTGCATGGAAAGAAATTCCATGTAGATATTAGGAAGAACTTTCTGATAGATAGATCCATTAGTCAGTGTAATATGCTGCCTTTTAGTGTGGTGAGGTCTCCTTCTCTGGAGGTTTTCAAACAGAGGCTGGATGTCCATCTGTCTGGAATGCTTTGATTGTGTTTTCCTACATGGAAGGGGTTTGCATTGGATGGTATTTGTGGTCTTGTCCAATTAAATGATCTGTAATTCATAACTGGTACAATTTCCCTTTGTGCTTTTTTTTTTTTTTTTGGTCATGTCAGGAGTGACCTGAGAAACCGCAAGTCGCTTTGTGCTGATAGTAAGCATTTTATAAATGCTGGTCAAAATCCCTATAGATTATGTAGGTACAGGTTTCTCCAAGCACTTTCTGGTATTTGGAAGAATATGATTCTGCAATGTGAACCATTTTGACAAGTACCACTTGAGAGTTAATTTTAGTGTGTTTTCATAAATGTTGGTGGGTTTCCCTTTGCTGTTTTTAAATGAACCTATCACATAGCTTGTTAATTATCTAAACATTCTTGATTGATTGAAATGAGAAGTAAGTGTTAGGTAATAATTTACATCAGGCTCAAGGCATTATGCCTCTCCATGGGGAATACCATTATGAAATGCTTTGGCCAGTTTATCTGCCCTTTGTGTAGCTGGCTGCCTCATACTGTCTTATTATTTGAACAAGTAACTAGAGTATTATTATGCAAAATCTTACAACAAGGTTGTTTTAAAACAAAACCAATTTAGGCAGACAGGGTGCAAGGTTATTGAAGTACATGGGCAATTTTCATGCAGTTACAAGTGAATCAATGTTTCACTTTGTCGGAACAGATATAATATAAAAGCAATTATTTGATGGGTTGCTGTAAATTTTCCAGGCTGTATGGTCATGTTCCAGAAGTATTCTCTCCCGTCATTTCATCCACAACTATGGTAAGCATCCTCAGAGGTTACTTGATGCTCATTTGTTGGTTCCTAACATGCTCTTGTGAGAGACAGTAGATACATTATACATTATGGAGTAGGGCATGTTCACAAAAGGGCTGGCATGCTGTCTGTGTACCCCAGCCTCCCTTCTCTAGTAGGAGACAACTTTGTGAAGAGAGGATAGAGTTCCTAATCAAGGTCTTCTACAGATCAAGAATGCTAAAAGTCAATGTTTTGGATATTATTGAAAATAAATATAGTAAAGTCTCTCTTTTCCCTAATGTTGTCACCTATGTGTGGAGGACAGTGGAACTGGTGACTCAGGGGGACAAGGCTAATATTTTCCTCTTCATATGCTCAATCCCATAAACCCTGAACAGAGCTGTTATGATTTTTGATCCAATTACATTGACTAATAAGTGTATGCATATGGATGATAAATTTGGTATTTTAGTGCTGTTATTAAAGTGATAAATGATTGTCTCATTAACAAAAACTACAGCAAATACATTTGCATTCAGCTGATAAAGGCATATTCTCAGTGTCTATCTGTATCTGAGGAGCAAATAGGAAATGACAAGGGACAGTGTTGTCAGGTTAGACTATGGATATCTTTCGCCAACAAATCTTTGACATAACTAGAGCTTTGTTTGGCTACAGGGCCAAGATCACCCTTCTGAAGTATTTCTTTTCCCTTAAGGAGAAGAAAGTAGATATGGTTCAAGGCATGTACGTTCCAAGAGTTTACATTCAGAAAGTCTCAGTTCAGAATCCCAAATCTGAAGGATTTGAATTCTGGTTTAAGCCAATTGAGATGGCATACACAATTGTATCTTTTCAGGGTGACTCAAAAGTGAACCTATCACAGGATTTCTTGGCAAAATTTGTTCAGAAAGAGGTTGTTTTTGTCTTCATCTGAAACTGAGATAACTTAACTTGTCCAAAGCTACCCAGTGGGTTTCTATTGTCAAATGGAAATTAGAACACTAGTTTTCAAAGCTGTAGTCCAATGCACAAAACCATTACCCTATGCTGGTTTTCCTTCTGGAGATGATACTATGTTGGAGCTGGCAGTGTTCTTTTAGAGGTAAGAAAAAATCTTGCTATTTATTTAGGCCCCTTCTACTCTGCCATATAATCCAAATTATTTTATTTATTTATTTATTTATTTAGAATATTTGTACCCCGACCTTCTCAACCCCCTGGAGGGGACTCAGAGCAGCTTCCAATCAGCAGCAATTTGATGCTTCAATATATACATAATAAAAAACAGTCAATAATTATAAATAATTAAAAACATTAAAACAATACAATTAAAATCTACTAAGAATTACCACTCTGGTGGCCATTATTTGCCAAAAACTGGTTCAATGCTCCATCAAACTTATCCATAATCCATTTCCAAGCCATTGTCAACATTGTTATTGTCATTGTCCACTTAATTACCCAAAGGCCTGATCCCACATCCATGTTATCAAAGCAGATAATCCACATTATTTGCTTTGAACTGGATTATATGAGTCTAGACTGCCATATAATTCAGTTCAAAGCAGATAATCTGGATTTTATATGACAGTGTAGAAGGGGCCTTGGAGGAGAGCTGATTACTTGCTGATCTTTCAGTGGAGACTTAGGCCCCTTCGCTTCCATCCAAATGATCAAACAGACCTTGTTACTAAGCAATTTCTCAGAAAGCAAGAATCCTAATTTTGAAGACTCCATGAATTTGAATGATAGCACACATCAATTCAGTTCTCCTCAACTGCATTGTAGATAGTGTTGATTAAAGAAGTGCCCACATAGTATTTTACAACAGAAATAATATTGGCATCTATGCTGAAAATCATAGCTACTATTTCTCTGGGAAATTGGTGACTGGAATAGCATATTGACTTCTAAGAAATATATTAATAAGCAGGTGCACTCATCAACTAGAAACATTAAATCTCACTCTTTTAGATTAATATCTGTAGCTTGTGTAATTGAGAAATAAATCTTCCTCAAAGTTGTACTGGGCATCTGCTTTAGTCATCAGTTTACTGAGTCATCAGACAACATTAGTCATATTTGTCAGTGTCTTTAAATGTTGTCTGAAGCAGTCAATTTATTGCACATTTCTCTTACACCTGTTCGATAACTTCTGACTTTAACAAAATATTAACTTGCATATAACTAATAAAAGTGATGATGACAGCAGGTTATGATGTGAACACTAAATTCAGGTTTAAATTATTAACTTACATTTTTCAGTCATTGTGCACTTTCATCATTCGCAAAGTAAAGCATTTGAATGCTTTGAGAACAAATTCTTAGAATATGTGTAACTGAGAACATGATCCAATCAAAGTTCTACTGTTGTTCATTCCCATTTATTCCTCTCTGAGACTATTAGGTTTTTCCTTGGCACTAAACCGTTCAAAATTAGCTAGATTTTTGCTAGTATTTCTGCTTTGTACACTTAGAAGCTATCCTTTAGCTTCTTAGTTATTTTAAGCTTGCTTCGTTGCTCCATAGAGGAACATAGAAAATGCTTTATAACACACTAGATCACTGATGTTGAGAGTGTCCAGCATTGTTGACAGTATTGTAAAAACTCCCTGATAGCTATTGCAACTTTTGCAGGCAAAGTTTAATAGTTTGTATCTTGTGTCTTACACTTGTTGGGAAGGCAGAAATTGTATAACATCCCAGGCATGAATTTCTCTTGGTGAGAAGATGAATTTAGAAAATGATTTCCATCTAGTTCTCCTTATAAAACCATTTAATCATCACTGACTGTGTCGTTGCTCTTGGAACCATTTGTGCACAAATACTTATAAAACTTTGCTTTGCTTGCTGAGACAGCATGCTAATGTGCACAGTACAGAAATTGGAATCATTCAAAGGACTTCTGAACAAATAATGGCATCTGTATATTCTCATATTAATTGTCAGTGTTTCAGAAAAATCTTTGTGGTACTTCTTTACCTCTTAGAAGTGTTGACTTAGCAGATTTTTGAAATCTTTCAAATTAATTTCTGATCTTCGTATTTATGAGATCATCAGATTTCCAATAATAGCTGATGGGCCCTATGTGTCATCCCACAACTCATGTTCTAAAACTAAGAACACCTCTCTTCCCCTTCTATTTATTTTCTTCCCTTGATTCCACTTAAGCTGCTATTTCTGTGTCATTGATTACAATTGCATGTCAAGAAACAATTGTGATCAGTTACGCAGAATGAATTGCTGAAGTTTAAGTCAGATAACTATGAGGGCCCTTCCACATAACCCTATATCACAGAATATCAAGGCAGGAAATCCCACATTATCTGAGTGTGGACTCAGATAACCCAGTTCAGAGCAGATATTGTGGGATTTTCTGCCTTGATATTCTGGGATATAGGTCTGTGTGGAAGGGCCCTCAGTTTCCTTTCTTCAAATTAGGTGGTTTCTGGCACCAATAACAGGTGACTGATAAATCATGATCACCTTGTTATGTCACAAAAGTGCATGTCTGCAGAACATTTCATTTACTGTAACAGTCTATAGTAACTTCTTTATTTAGCATATTCCACAAAGGCTGTGTGTTTTTTTTATTAAAAAGTAAATTATGAACAGTTTTCTAATTAGCATTATGAATTTGTATTTATATGCTTGTTACATTTTACAGCTCACTTCATTTGCATGAAGTAATGAATATCATTAAAATATTTTTGAGATAGACCTCTATTACACTTCAAGGGAAGGAGGGCAGGAATGTAAAGGAGGATAATGAAATACTTAGTGGATTTAAATGCATATTGTGTTTCAGTGACTAGTTTTGTAAGGTTTTTATGATCAGGCTTCAAGATATTTTCTTAATTAAGCTGAAAATGGCATATGTTGCTTAATATTAAATTGTTTATTTACACATGAAGGATGTCATGCATCTTTCTGCCTGGGTTATGTTCTTCATTTCCAATATCTGTCAAGTTTCCTCCTTATACTTATATTTATTAATACAATGGAAAACACAGATGCATATCAATTATTCATCTCTAACTTTTATGTGAACCAAATTCCTATGTAGTAAAATACTAATGATACTAATGAACCTAGTTAGAAAGGTGGCTATTCAAATTAACAGATTCAGGAAAAAATCAGCTTCAAGCTATCTGATTCTAAATATGATATTTGATCATTTATGTGTGCATGTGAAAGACAGTCCCTATGTTATATCTGTCAATATAATTGCTATTTCTATATAACTGTTTCACATATTATGGTAGTAGGGAGATCATAAAATATAGATATTAGCTGTTTGTTCTTCTTTCCAATAAAGCTGACTTTTGTGGCATAATCATATTATAGCCCCTTATGATATCTTCAGCTTCATTTCTGCATGCTCTCATTATAAAGGGTGATGAAGTCAAATAAAATAAATGGCGAACATTAGGAGCCCCCAGCATTTTATGATAATACATTTAAGATAAAGCAAATGTGTGTATGTGTGTGTTTTTTTTTAAAAGTGTGATTTCATGACTATATATTGCAGCAGTTTCATAAATAGTTTCTAGTTTTCTTGTCTCAGTAGGAATAATAGAATCCAACATTATAAATTCTGTTATGGGATGACCTGGAGTTAAACAAGACAAGCAATTCCTTTTCTTTCTAATACCTATTTTTGTTGTTTTGTCATTGGGTTGACATATACCTAGATAGCTTCTCTTATCTCCCTCATTTCACTTGCCTCTTTCTGGTATGAATCCAATTGGTAGTCCCAAATACACATGTTGTTTATTTTTGTTAGTCAACACAGGTTTAGTCAACATTTTGACTATAACTTCTAGACTCATAAATAATTAGGAGTGGGGCTATCAGTACTATCTTACTAAAAGAAACTTGCAGCGTGCATCTCTAGGCAAAAAAAAAAACTCAGACAGAATCTTTAGACCCATGGAGAGAGAGAGAGAGAAACAGACAGACACAGACAGGCATTTACTTCTGGAATACTTTATAATTGCAAAGCTTTTAAAGAAAAGAAAAGTGAGTATGTTACTGAGAGGGAGCTAAAGGACCTCACTACACTGAGGGGAGGGATTTGTCATGAATCCTGTGGGGCCCGACATGGAGAAGCTGTCACTTCACATCACCCATCCTGCTCCTCACCTCATCCCACGGGAAAGGCATTGCTGACCAGCTTCCCCACATTGTTTCCTATGGAACAAGGGAAGCCTTCCGTGTTGCCAGAGCTGCCTCTTATGATACTTTGACTTCACTTTAAGCACAGAGCCCCACTGGAAGTAGATCAACATCATGTGATGGGAGCTGGCAGACTATGTGCCTCAAATAAAGTCAAAGTGTTGTAGGATGCCTGTGTGATGAAGTGATAAGAGAGGGTATTCTTGCCCATTCCTAGCAAATCACTGCGAGGAATTGTTATTTTATACCATCACAAAATAATAATCTTAATTCTTCTTTAAAGGGAAAAAGCAGTAATAAATTTGTCTTGCTACCAGAGGACAAAGTAATCTGGTTTGAATATCAAGTGAACACCTGGATTTATAGTAATTGATGAGTTCTACTAAAAGGGAATCACTGTGGATATATGTGGACCTAGTAACCACTTTACTGCTGTGTATTTGGTGCTTAAATATTTAATGGTGAAGGAAAATGATTCACAGCAAAGATAACTCAGAAATATATTAGCATTTATCCCCAAGGTATTGGTGATATAGCAGACTGTCCGATTTATTTGGGCATTTTGTATTTATCTCCTAAGTGTCTTCATTCAAAGGGGATTTCTGCTGAATTTGTTCATCATACCCAGCATCAATCACTTTGATTAGGGTCTTACTCGACAAGCCCAGCTGCTTTTCTTCCATGGCAGCTCCATATGTTTGTTACAGCTGTTCCCATTTTTAAGGTAGAACATGACTGCATTGCTCTCATAGTTGGTCTCCCTGTCGGAATCCAGCTGATTATGCCTAGATTTTCCTACAAAGTGGAGAAACTGCTTTTATCTAGCCTCAATGACATAAATGAAATTGCCTCTCTGTAATATTTGATAAGTAAGAGATTAGGCAACAAACATTACTGCTGCAAAAATAGAAAAAGAATGAAGGTCGTAAGATCCACAGGAGGATTGATGCAAAAATTACTCCAGGGAAATGTAGATATCCTGACACAGAGATAAAAATGATGTCAAATGGTCATCTGTTTCTTCATAGCAGTCGAGTTATATTACACATGAGATGGCCCTTTTAGGAAAATGCACAGTGAGCTCAAAAACAGTTATATTGTACAGAAAGAGCAGATATAATATTGGTTTCAGGAAAAGTTTCTAACATGATCTATTTTCATTAGTACATTTTCCTGCTAAAGGACATTTCAGCTTAATTTTAATCCTTTAAAGTTATAATGATTAAGCATGTTGTTTTCAAATGCAGCTAGCTAGGATTCCATTAGCTTTGGATTCTTGCAATAGGAAGCAATGCAATACAAGGAACATATTTTTAAAGGAATGAGGGGCAATGCTGTCAATAAAAAGAAAAACAACTCAAACATTGCATTTAAAAAACATAAAGAAAAATAAATTGTCCTCACTGTAAAGTAAGGGAGGGAAGATTGTGGCCATTGTGCAACTGCAATTCACCAACAACATAGCCATCAATGTTGCTTTGTATTTCAGAAAATTTTGGCAATTCAGCGATACAAACAGTCAAAATAAACTTGGAAGGACCCTCTGAAGCATTAATGAATTTAAACATAAGGCCTCAAAACTTTTGGAATAATTCAGAAAAGATTTGTTGATTTTTTTTTCCAGTGCAGCATACTCCATCACCCTGCGGTGGGAGGGGCAGGAGAGGGGTTCGGGCTTACATGATAGACAAGGGTAGCTGCATGCTTTTTTTCCTTGCCAGTCAAAGAAGAAAGGTATTGTTATTAATAAAAGCCTGCCAGTTTTTTCCCAAGCAAGCAATCTCTCCATGGGGGTGATGAGGCAGAGTGCAGCCACAAAGGCTGCATCTCATGCTCTTCCTCAGCCAATCACAGGGATGGTTTTCTCCTGCCCTGTTTTGAAGTAGTTTTGGACTTCAAGTCCCATAAATCCCTGTTGCCGGCTGCTGAATGGCAGCTGCACCTGTGTTTTTTTCCCCCCGCAAGCTGTCTCCTTCTCTTAGTAGAAGAGAGATTTTTAAAAAAAATCCCCCCCCAAAAAACCAAAACCCAAACCAGTACATGAGCAAAATGTTCTGAAACTTGGAAGGAATGATGCCCTGCATATGCTGTTTCATTGTCTAGAGAGTCAAAGTGATCCCTCCTGTAGTTTTTTTTTTTTTGAAGTTAGTTGTAAAAACTTTAAACATTTTGCAAAAGTCAGTGCATGAGCAAAATGTCCTGAAATATAGGAGGCTTACAGTTGTAAATGTGTCCTACAAGTGTCTCAAGTTTCATCCTGATAGCCATAACAATGATAGAGAAAGGAACCTCCATTGTCATCAATGGAGTAAAACAATAACAAAATGAAAAACTTTGGAAATTTGAATATGACACAAATCTGAAATTGTGGTTGACAGAGTTCCCAGACAACCGAAAATCTGATTTTCCTTTTTTTTAAAAAGAAAATCTATCGCAAGTTGGGATTTGGGGAATATCTAAACTGGAACATGACTCATTTTGATAGTAACAGCACATTCTGCACATTTGTGAAAATTCATTAGCAATTTTGAGTTAGAAGGATACAGTCATAAATGGGAGGTTTTCAAAAGTGATAAAATGTCTCCTCAGTGTGTCCATGTAAGGAAAATACCTGTTGGAAATACATAAGAACACAGAAGAAAGTATAGCTTGTGCCAGGCCACTCTATATAGTCTAATCACAGTGTGTAAGCATTATTTATTTATTTATTTATTTTAACCCATTCTCTCCCATTCCAATGCTTTATTGGAGACTACTTGGAAACTTCTTTAGTTTTTGCTAGATTATTTTAATTATTGGCTAAAGTTCTCTCTTTAAACTTTTGACTGCCTTGTATACAGTTGGATCAGTGGGTGGACACCTCAAGGGGAAACATACAATGGACATACCTAAAGAATGTAACCTCAAAGTACCTAACCAATGAGGAACTGAGGGAGAGGACTTGAAGTCAGGAATAGGGAAGAAATATCTTTGTTATAGAACTATATGATGTTCCTCTGTGTTTGGGAGACAAACAAAATAGCTGTTTTGTGACTAAAAGCCTTGTTTTTTATTGTTGTTCACCAAATGGATATTTCTAACAATAACAACATGGTAAGACCGTGGAGGGGAAATGCTTTGTTCACATAAGCCCCACCCGCAATTGAGCGAAGCTTAAGACATGTGTAGGGGGGGGGGGCTTTTGAAGGCCCTCATGAAAGAGACAGATTTGGTTGGGGCAGGCCAGCCTTGCTGGCCAAACCACATGATGGGGACAGAGCAGCAAGCTATCTGAGGCTGCTCCTTTCCCCTCCAGTCTGTCTGCATCAAGTAGAGGTTAAATAGGCATGATAGGCACACACAGCCTCTTTTATAGGTTGAAGGGTAGACTCCCATAACAGTCCCTTTAAGTTTTCATAAAATGGGAGCTGCCCTTGGGGCTGGAATGAGAGTTCTCATTCTCAAAAATATCTGAGGTTTGGGAGGGAGTGCTTTCAGGATGGCCTTCCAGCTATAATCAGCTGAGACCTGCAGCCAAGGAATTTAGGTTGGCCTTCAAGATCCTTGGTGGATGCATGTCCTTGGAGGTGGTCAAAGGGAGTGGCTCAGGGACAAGGCTCACTTAGGTGGCTAATAACTCAGGAGCTATGTTTAACTCAGGAGTTATGTTCTCCTTAAAATGTTTTTCCCTTTTACAGGTTATGCCAAGTTCGTTTAATAAGTAAGTCAGGAAATTGCCCTTTAGAACCATTTTACTCTGTCTGGCCTCTTTATTTCATGGTGGGAATTCAAGAGCAAATTATACATAGATTTAAAGGGCAATCCTATAGCTTTGCTGATCTATAAATAGAACAGTTTACTTCACATTGCTCAGAATTGCAGAATTGCACAGTTTGCATTGTATGTCACAGTTCCTTAGAAGTTAAAATTGCCAACTACTTACCTAGCAATAGCATCTATCCCATTGCCATATATTAAAATGCTTTGTGCTTTTTTATGCAGGGACTGTATTGCTGTAAAGGTAGATTACAACACATTGAAGCTAAAAGTAAATCAGGCAGCTTTTAAAGCAAAGTAGGCAAAGAAATGAGTATTGATTGGGTATGACATGGTTCTAAAGCTACAAATAGCTTGAAAACTAGGCAATTTTCCCCTTGTTATTCACCACAACTAACCGTTGGTCTAATGTGAAGAACTAATGTCATCACAGGAAGATAAATGTATGGAAGAATGTTAATCAGTGGGCTTTTTTGATTTTCCAGTCCACAGCAAAAATAATCTTTGTGACATAACAGGAAACCCAGAGACCAAGAAGATAACATTTCAATGGAGTAACCAACTGTTTTACCACAGAGTGGACTCTTTGTCCAAATCAAGTTGAACAGAACCATTGATGCAAATAAATAACACACTACATCACGTGCTTTGGAAGGCTTTCTAACACATTTCCTATTTTTACATATATTATTTAATTCTAAAAATATTTCCACATACATTTTCTGTCTATTTTTAAAGAAATAGAGACAAATGTTTGAAGCTATTAATCAAAAGTGGATTTAGATAAATGTTTTTATCAAATGTCTCAACTCAGCAGTTTTTGTTCCATATTAGGAATAAATCAACAAACACATAAATAAATTAAAAATTTCTTCTTCACCAACAAGTTCAATATACATGAAAAAAAATCAGCATCCTAGGATGCTTCTGCCCCAGTTCACTAATGGAGCCTGATGCTGCCCCTTAGATGATGTAGGCTGACTTCCAGTGGGGCTTTGTGGGTGAACTGGGGTGACAACTTGGTAGAATGCTGCACCACCAACAGGGTTGCTATCATGTGATTAAACTGTGCAGTGACGCTTCCCCACATATGATGGGGAAGCATCAGCTGCTGACTGGGGCACTGGGATTGCCCCACTACCGCCCTTATTTTCCACGGAGGCTGGCAAATCGCAACACTGTACCTCATCCATGTGATATGGTCCCTAGAAAACCAAATATGCTCCTGATTTCTCATGCCAATATGCTTTGTAATTTTTTGGCAGTATCCAAATATTGGAGAAATGTGATGGAAGATTGTAAGTTTGCTATATTTTGAAATTTTGTACAGACCTTCATTTTGACCTCATTTCTGAAACATGCAAAAACTGATAATTAAATGCAGCTCCTAGAAACATTTCTGTGTGTCTTGGGGACTTGGAAACTTTAATTATGCAAACAATACAAACTTTTACTTGTTGTAGCTACAAATATGTATGGATCCTCAAAATTATTTCAAACTGATCCAACCCAGTTGTGCCCAATTATTCTCCTTACACTTCAGATTTTAGATAAATATTTGCCATATTTGTGCTCCACCCTGAGTTCCCTTCGGGGTGAGAAGGGTGAAAATGTTTGAAATAAATAATCAGATACACATTCCTAGTTAGAAGTTAGAAAATTTGATGATTCACAGTGCAAGTGAAAATTTCTACATTAGTGTGCTGCTAAGATGCAATGCCTCTGACAGTGCCTTGAGAGGAAGATATTGTTGATATTTTATAGGCCTAGCCTACAATTAGATTGTGTGGAAAACATACTAGTTCTCAAACTGGAACCAGTGGAGGGCAAGTAAAGGAAGACTTAACTTGTCTAAATAAAATCAAATTTCCAAGGCTGCAGGAACTGCTCAAATGCTTGCAGATATTTATTTGTTTATTTACTCTATTTATACCCTGCCTTTCTCTACCTTGAAGAGGACTCAAGGCGGATTACATAGAAGCATGATTCAATGCCTTAAAACACATACAATTCCAAAAATTAAAATTAAATTAGATTAAAATGAAAAATATATTAAACACTTACATGCATTACAGTCCATATTAAAATGAATTGCATTTCATATTAAGATGAAATCTCAGGACCATCGTCAGTCATATTTGAGAATCCTCAGCTACAGATAGCATGGTGTTTGTCTCTACAATGTTAGGACCAATACTTTTTAAAGCTTTGTTGTACCACCAGACAACAATCTCTCTCTACTCCTTCTGAAACCACTTTACATATGCTGCTTTGTTGGGTTGCATTACAGAAATGAGATCACATTGTACCTACCAACATGTATTTCTAAATTCAGACATACCAATGCTGACTGTTGTAATGTTATAATGGATCACCTCACTGCCAGGCAGAAAGAAATATGATTGTTTGATATTGAATGTAAAAAATCAATCCCACAGGTCTTAAATGAATTTTCAAGGAGAGATAAAGTATTGTTAATGGAGGGAAAACACCTTGTGCCAAGAGGACAAGCACAAGAGAAATTGTATTTCAAAAGTGGTTTTGTCCTATAGCTGCATCACATTCTTTCTCTCTCCCCATCCCATCCCTCTTACTTATCCATCAACTTTTTGGATTCTGCTGCCAGTTATGACTCTCTTAGCTTCATTTTACCCAGAGTGATGTATAGCACATGTATCATGGTTTGGTGATTAAATTATAATTTCTTTCAGAGGTTGTTTGTTTAACCCAAACCCGTAAAAGCTTATAGAGGACCATAATATGATCCAATATACATGAAATAACTCATAATTTACATAACAGAAATAATAATGATAATAACAACAACTCATGGGTCCTAAAAATTAACAAGAGGCTCAAATTTTTCAGGACCTCAACATAGAACTGAGGGTACCCCATTTGGTGTTGTGACCTACAATGTAAGCAGTGCACTGAACAAACAACATAAACTAAACCTATACAGGACAGGACTTTATGAAGTCAATAAGATAAAATGGTAGGGGGAAAATGCATTTCTGTGTTTTTAAACAGAGCCAGAGATGAAGGGGAAGCCTTTACCTTTATCTGTATGTATCTGTGTTTCATTGTTTTGAGGCATTGAATGCTTGCCTTGTGTCTGTATGTGCTAGAATCCACCCTGAGTCCACTCAGGGAGATAAAACAGAATACAAATAAAGTTGTTATTGTTAAAGCAAACAAATAAAACAACAACAATAACACTACTTAGTTCATGCAACAATGGAAAATCACATGTCTGCCCTCAAATTGTTTTTGACTTATGGTAAACCAAAGGAGGACCTACCATAACTGGCAGCAGAATTAAAGAGATGAATGGATGAAATTAGTTTGAGGAGTTGAAACCCTACTATTTTATTTATGTATTAATTAACCCTATTTGTACCCTGCCTTTCTCTACCCTGAAGAGGACTCAAGGTGGCTTACATATTGCCAATTATTCAACGCCTTAAAACACATACACTTCCAGTAATATTAAAATTAAAATTAAATTAAAATTAATACATATGAAGCATTTAAAACATTTAAAAACATATTTCTAGATATCCTTTGCTTGAAGATGGGAAGGTTGGAGCGTATATGATAGCCATGTTTAAATATTTGAAGGAATATCACATTGATATTTTGTGATATTGATATTAGAATTTAAGACTGCCGCACACTGCACACTGCACTTGCCCTATAATATCACCTGTATTGAGGCCTTGGCCTTTGTAAGCCGCATCGAGTCCTTCGGGAGATGCTAGCGGGGTACAAATAAAGTTTAATAATAATAATAATTGAGAGGGGGCAGGCTTCAGACTAGTACATGAAGTAATTCAAATTGCACATCCATTTTATATTTTATAAAACCCCACAAGTTTATCATCCAGTCAAAGCTGGAAAATCTGCTATTAGAAGATGGCGAATCCACTCTGTGTTTTTACAGCAGATAGCCTGATGCTAATAATATGTTTGAATTCCTTGGATAGCTATCTGCAAAGAGCACTTATAAAGCACCGCACTGATTTGCTACCACAAAGCAAAAGAGCCACAGGCTATGCCCAATTCCACCTAAAATCCCATTGCATGGAAACAAAAATATTGAGATGAGGAAATATCATTTTACGTTGCTAAGATCAATTACATTCTTTTGTATGAGTGCTTCAGAGAAATAGCTGCAAAACAAAATATCCTATAATTCACTGACCCAGATTCTGCAATCAGCTGTTAACCAATATTGATTTTTGACACAAATCCTCATTAAATGCCCTGTGTTCACAGGATATGCCCAGCTGCCTAGCTTAGTGTAGGTTTTCTTTAATTGCTAGAGTGACAAGTTGCTACATACCGTTCATTGATTTTAAACAATAGAAATGAGCTTGCTTGTATTGATAAAACAGAATAAATGGCAGTATATATGCTAATGTCTTCTGTTTAAAAAAGAAAAGCAGTTTTCTGCTGTGTACTTTAACAAATCTCTAGAAATTTATAGCATATTGTATGGACCATGTATTGATAGATGGATGGAGCTTTGAAATTATTTTGAATTGAATTGACAGTTTTTCATTTTACTGTTACAGAAGATAGCAAGTAATGCTAACATTTTCTAGTATATGAGTCATGTACAGAATTCTAGTACAAAATCTTTTTTAGATAAAGCCTATTTTTAGAACACTGACGGTCTGAAAAGCCTCTATTTATGAGAAAATATAAAAATATGCAAGGCCTACTGTTTCTTTCCTTGAGGGTATACTTTCTAATCTGGGTAAGTAGGGCTATCTCACATCCATGTGCATTCCACCAGTATAAACATTGCCTCTGGCCTTTCTATGTGCTGTCATACTTCTCAGCCCTTTAGAATCTAAATGGACAATGACCCCAAAATAAGAGCAGATTTAGTTGTTCTGAAACCTTTGGCCAACAGGTGGTGCTCTGCAAAATTAATTTAGGACAATGTGAGTGGTTTAATGCAACATATCCAAAATGATCAATTGCCCTTTAAAAAAAAAAAAAGATAAGGCAGAAAAAAACTTAATACAGGTGCAAACCATTAACTCAAATCAATCACATTGCTATTATCATTATGCCGTGTTCCAGACAGCTGGTTTATAAAATAATGTGCAATGTGGAACCATGTGGCAATGACTACTGACTACTCTTGCTGCTACTGATAATAATGGTGATTTATATTTATGAATTTTAACATGACCATTTAGAGAAAATATTTTAATACAATTCTCAGTTTATTTACAATGAGATAAAATTGTTGAGAGAAATGAATTCCTGCTTCACTGGCATTTTGCAGAGAAACATGAAAGAAATATTAATCGACTGTTTTGATAACCATAGTTCTCAAAACACTCAAGTTCTTACTTGAAAGCGAGAATTTAAACCACAGTGAAATGTTGCAGTCATCCAGATGTTGTGGGACTGTTGCTGCACAGCGTAACCAAAGATCAGGGAAGCTGGGAGTTTCAGTATAGAAACACATAAAAGTTTGCATAATTTCCACTGCCATTTAAACTGAACTGGTATGATTTCTCTGTTATGAAGGTATGGGCAGTTAAAGGATTCATTTAGTCCTGTGCAAAAGGACAAATTACAAACAGAATTGTATTCCCTTTCTGCCATTCTGCTGAAGTGGAGGCATGCTAGTTCTAGTTCTCTGCTTTTTCTCTTTTGATCAAGTCTGCTAGAAGAATACTTGTCCTGCCTCTCTGAAAAGAAACTTCTAGAATGCTTTACCTGGGAATTTCATTAAAACATGCTCACAATCTGGAAAAATACAAGGGTACCATGCAATAGTGGCACAATCTTTCAAACAAACATAGAGACAATGGGAAGAGATTTCTTAAGGAAAGTCTTGAAATTCCTCTCCCTTGGAGAAAGGACCAAGCCATGAGATTTCAAAACATTACTGTCAAGGTTTCAAGTAGGTATAATTCACTGTGACATGGGTGAATGGTGGTTGCCATTTACTGTTCTGTCTCATGCAACAGAATTTCTTAGGCTTACATTTACTATGTAATCCAAGTGCCAGATCAAATGAAATGTTGACCAATATGACTGCTAACTTGCTATTGAAATTATTATTACTAAAACCAATACAAAATAATTTTAAATCTAAAAATATATAAATATTAAAATTGAATTAAACATTAAACAATTAAAACCAATGTAACTGTTGAAACCTTGAAAACCAGAAGTATATGTAAACATACCCTCTTTCTGCTACTTTCTTCTCACATTGGGGGTATATGTACACTTATATCTACTGGCTAAACTTTTCACATATGTAGGCATTTTTCAAGATGAAAATATTTTTATTTTCTGCTTATGAAGCACTTTATGGTGGTGCTTAGATTTGAAAGGTGATGTTTGCAGTGGGAAGTGAAGATTTATATGGGAACAGAGAACTGAAAAAAAAAACAGTAACTCTTGATTATACATGCAGGTTGTGGGGGCAGATGGAGTTTGAGCTTTCTATACTCATCCATATCATTCATGTGTGGAAATGGGCACTTCCACATTCAATGCAGAAGCAAACACTCCCTGTTTAGGAACAGCTTATACTCTGGAAATTAATAGTGTGTGCAATAGAAACATGATTCACACTAGCACTCTATTTTCCAATATTCTATTAAAACACCCTAAAATGGAATTTTAAGGTTTATTTCAGTCTTATGATTTTGCTTTTGAGTAGACACCTGTGATGTATCATTGCTAAAATAAAAGCGTAGCCATTAATATTAGACTGTAGAACATTTGGGAGAACATTACAAATTCTTTCATGGATTTTTGTAGAGTAGCATGAGAAATTGCCAGCCTAGTGTTGATAACAGGAGCTGGTATGGGGAGCCTTATGAAGCTAATTTAAAGTAACAAATGGGCTGTTTTTTCACCATCTTTTGAGATCACATCGGCTTAATTGAATTTACTAAATAACTGTTCAGGATATTTAGGCACTATATATTGGGGAAGCACTTAGATGTCACAGTGGTGTGTATTATCCATGAAAAGAATTATAACCAAAGCTAATCTAGAAGGACTTACAAGGGTTGCTCCATATAGCACTCTTTTTTTGTTTTTGTGCATCAGGCAGGGACCTGTTTCCTAGCAAGAGAAGTATTGTGCTGTGTGATACATCTATGGGGTTTTTTTTTTTTAAAAAAAGGACTAATATTAAGCCTATTGAGATACAGGGAGTGCTGATAACATTAATTTGCAATTGCTTTGCAAATAAGAAGTTTAGAGTTGCCATTGCAGATAGAGATCAAAAAGTTATTGATATCTGTTCCAGCATCATTGCAGCTCTTGTGAATAGGTTGGCATAATTATGATTTCAAATAAAGATTAGAAAATAGATTTTGGGCTGATTAATTTTTGATGCCCATGGTTTCAAGAAGTTGGAAATTTTATTTCCACTTACTTTGCTACATGTCATTATCATGGGTTTTGTGCAAAGTTTTCTTTTTGGTAAGGCTAGAAATAAAATCAAATAAAACAAATAATAGTTTTTGCTGACTCTCACATTCCAGTTACAAAACTAATAATTGAGAGTGACATTTTCTTTTCATACAATGTACTGAACAAATATAGAGGGAACCCACTGCATGTAAATTAATCTACTTTACATTTCTATTTCACTGATATATCATAAAGAGTCCATTTGATGTGTGTGTGTATCACAAATAAAAGTGAAAAATATAGTTCATCTCCATAAGAGTGCAATTGCCACCACTTTTTCCATCTGCTTTCCATTGTGACTTGGGAGGTCACCATGATATCCATCAAATGAAATTACAGCTGGCCCTCCACATTTGTGGGTTTGAACTTTGTGGATTTGATTATTCACATGTTTAACTGAAACAGCTCCCCAGGAATATCTTGGTCCTCCAGTACAATTCACTGATTTTCTTCCAACGTAGGATTATACTGGGAGGACCTAGAAATTACTAAAATAGTATTACTTCAGGTATAAGGTAGCAATCTTTAATTCACAGTTTCTCATTTTTATAGGGTCCTATGTCCCTAATAGCAGCAAATGTGGAAGTCTGATTGTAAAGTAAAGCATTATCTTGAAGTATGAAGTTATTCAGATTGGAACTAATGGAAGCTGGCTGTTATCCTTTTGACCTGGGCCCCTCAATACATTTTTTCTATAAAAGAAGGGTGGTCCAGGGAATTTGGAGAGATTGAGGACTGCAAAACCAGCCCTGGGACTAAGTGTTCCCCAGGTCAGAATTTGCTCACCCTTGTCCTAAGGGTAGGTCAATATTATCCTAGGAACTGAGGATTCAATGCAAAAACATGGTGCCTAAGACCAACCCATTGTAATGCTACAAGGAGTAGCTCCTAGTGATGTCATCAACCTTGTTAAAATTATGGGGCACAGAGTATGTCAAATAAACAATAAGAGCAACTCTAATAAATAATGAAAATGTTAGTACACACGTTTCAAGGCAGTGTTTTCACCCTGAGATTCCTCCCTGTTGCCCTGAGAATAGAGAAGAGTCCTAAGATCTGGGAATGCTATTCAAATCATCACTTTCAGTGTGGAGGGGGGTGCTTTGTGCTCATACCCATGAAAGGTCCACTCTTTTTCAGTAACATCTAAAACAGCGGTTCTCAACCTGTGGATCCCTAGGTGTTTTGGCCTACAACTCCCAGAAATCCCAGCCAGTTTACCAACTGTTAGGATTTCTGGGAGTTGAAAGCCAAAACATCTGGGGACTCATAGGTAGGAAACCAATGCTCTATAAACATAGTCACAGTCATGTAGCACTGCTATTATGGTATGATATGGCTGTTGTTGATGATGATTATGTATGTCTCCCAGCCGAGGGTAAACGTATCACAAAATTTTCTTAGCAAGGTTTGTTCACAAGAGGTTTAACTTTGCCTTCCTCTGAGGCTGACAGAATGTGACATGCCCAAGGTCACGTATAACGAAGTAGGGAAAAAGTAGGGAACTTTATTCTGGGGGGAAATATATTTATTTTATTCGATAATAAAAATCCCAATGCTGCTCAACCAAAATTATAACGCATGGGCACCTCCCAAAATATGAACGCGCGTGCTCACCAAAAATATGAAACCGTCAAAAGGACGAGGGAGTATGGTTGTTGAAACAGCTGTATGTTTAAGTTTCTCTTTATTTTAATTGTTGAAATATATCCCACTGATTATACCAATATCAGGGGAGATAAGAGCAGAGAAGGGGAGAGACACTTCACATTTAAAAGGTAGGAACTAGGAAACACTAGAACTGAGAGACTTAAAATGCTTCTGCGAAAGAATTCCACTGCCACCATTCCAGTATTAATCAGGCTGAGGTAATATTGTGCATTGGTTCTGTAACCCACACTGTTCCACTATAGTTTCTGAGAGGCTGCTGTGAAGCTGACTTTAGAAATACTTTGACCACTAAGGTACAAACACTGAGGCTGGTATAAGTTAATAAAAGAACAAAAATGTTTATTGAACAAGCTTGAAATAATTCAGGTACAAATGCTTAATGGTTTCAGAAAATACTGGTATGAAAAGCTTGTGGTTGCATTAGAGTAAAATTTTAAATTCTTCTGGGTTACAAGTCTTCAAAGTTCCACCACAGAAAATTACTTCAGGAAATTAATCTCTGAACGTAACTCCCAAAACTGCCCCTTAGGAATATAGTCAAAAATACCCTGAACTAGACTTCCCTAGGAATTGAACAGTCCACTAACTGGGCACTGCTCCACCACAGTATTCTAGCTATCTAATAATAGCTACTCTGAATACCTCACAAAAGACTAACCCAATCTTCTTCTCTAAACCCAAACTCGCTCTGAACTAACACCAACTCTCCAACTGCTCTCTAACAACTCCAACTCCAAACTGACTAACTGGGACTTCAAGCCTCTGTTTTTAAAGGACACTTTTTTTTCCCTCTAGACCACTTAGGCTCCACCCCCATCTTTCTTGCCAATCCTAGCCTCCTTATTTTCCCTCTAAGACTTGAACACGCCTCCTCAAGGAAAACCTAACTAAAATGGTTTTCACCCGGCTCCCTTTTCTAAAATGGATGCTGTGGTTTCTCCAGGCCCACTCCCTTAGGCTTCAGCCAGCCAGCTATGGTAAGGGATTCATTACATCATGCAATGGTCAAGCCAGGATTTCAAACTAAGTCCCTAGAGCTATCCAATACTTAGATCACTCATCATCTTGGTGCTTTAAAAATTATTATTTCTGAAGCATATTAGCAATCTATATACAGGTAGTACAACCTTGCACAATTTTGATATCTATGCTATAGATAATGATGAAAGAGTGAAATAAAATGAGAGACAAGTATCAAATTGCTCTTAAGCTATATCACTGCAAGTGTGTGGGGGAGTGCTTACGTATGTTAGGAACATTTCTAGTTATGTATATAAACCTTTTCTTTTCCCTGGAGAGTACTCAGTGATGTAATCCTCCATCTGTGGCTCACTGCAGTAACAGCACAGAAAGAAGTTGACAAGCTGTTTGCCTTGAAAGACAACTAGAGCAGACCATTGAATCCATTTCTAAATGGCATCCCCATGGAACAATGGAACAATGGATATGATCTTTACAGCTCCAAGAAAAATGCAGAGAACAAAATCAACCTCTGTACATGGCATTCAGTGACCTTGCTAAGGCATTTGACACAGTGAATCGCAATGCTTTCTGGACCATCCTCCTAAAAATCAGATGCCCTGACAAATTTGTGAACATCCTGCAGCTCCTCCATGATGGCATGATGGCAACAGTCTTGGTCAGCAATGGCTCCAATGACCAATTTAAGGTGGAATCAGGTGTCAAGTAGGGATGTATTATTTCCCCAATGTTATATTCCATCTTCATCATTATGATATTGCACTCTGTTGATGAAAAGTTTCCAACCAGTGTGGAAATCATCTAGTGGACAGATAGCAACCTCAACAGGTTGCTGAGAGCCAAAACCAATGTCACAATAACATTTGTTATAGAAGTCCAATACACTGATGATAATGTAGTCTGTGCTCATTCAGAAGAAGACCTACAAGCCACTCCAAAGATTGGCCACTCACTGGACATTGTAAAAACCAATGCATTCTTTCAGCAGGCATCAAACCAGTCCCAAAAATACAGTTTAATTGTGTAACATTAAAAAATGCTGACTATTTCCACTACCTTGGCAGCCACCTCTCTGCAAAAGTCAACATTGACACTGAAATACAACACCGTCAGAGCTCTGTGTATACATTCATTTTTCTGAATAAAGGAGAGAGTGTTTGAGGATCGGGACATTTGTAGGGATAACAAGATGCTTGCTTATAAATTTATTGTCCTCCTGACCCTGTTATAAGCCTGCAAAACATGGACCATCTACAGATGTCACACTCTTCTAGAATGATTCCATCGGTGTTGCCTCCGAAAACTTCTGTAAATCTCTTGGGAAGACAGTACAAATGTCAGTGTGCTAGAAGAAGCAAAAAAGCATCCTCTGCCATCAACTCCACTGGACGGGCCACATTGTCTGAAAGCCTGATCACTGTCTCCCAAAGCAGTTACTATACTCTGAACTCAAGAACAGAAAATAGAATGTTGGTGGACAGGAAAAGAGATATCAAGACTGGCTTAAAACGAACCTTAAAACCGGCATAGATACCGAGAGCTGGGAAGCCCTGGTCCTTGAGCTTTCTAACTGGAGGTCAGCTGTTACCAACAGTGCTGCGGAATTGAAGAGGCATGAGTGGAGGGCAAAAGGGAGAAACTTGTCAAGAGGAAGACATGTCAAGCCAACCCTTGTCAAGACTGCTTTCCACCTGGATACAAATGTCCTCACTGCAAAAGAACATGCAGATCAAGAACAGGACTCTACAGTTAACTATAGACTCACTGACAAGATCTTAAACTTGGAAGGCAATCATACTCGGTCACGTGTGATAGCCTGTGATGATGCTGAGACCCCATCTATACTATTTGCCCCTTAACCCCTGAAATAACGAGACAGACAACAAAGGTATGGATTCAAATTGGGCAACTTTATTGAATGTTACCTATTTAACTTTACCTGAACTAAACTAAGTGTCAAGGAACTTGGTGGCAAGCTGAGGCAGCGTCCCCAGCTACTGAGTGTGTGATGTCAGTGTGCCCTGGATCCCCAACCGGGCAACCTGAAGGTAAAAGTCTGTAGAAGCCTGTGTCCGATTATTGATATCAGCTTCTCTCTTTACTGGGCCAATTGATGTCCCCTCACCCATTTGTTGACTTCTAGGTGAGTGTTTGTTGTACCGTGCCCCCCACCCTTAATGGGTGCCATGTGTATACCTCCATGTCAGTGTTTTCCTGAACTATTTATGCCACAGATTGGGGGCAAATGTCCATTTCGCCCCCATCCCCCACCAAGCCCCTTAAAACTTCCTGAATGCCTAACTGCAAATCAGCTAAAAATTGTGCGTTGCCCAAATGTACTAAATACCCAAATCTGTGGGGTGTACACCCCCTGAATGGTAAAACTGTGCTTCGTCATGTGTAATGTCTCCATGGTGTAACAAAATCCCCTACCCCATACCAAAACCGTGCGCATGGGCCGGTTCACGCGCTTTTCAGCCTGCTCGAGCTTCCTGACGTCACTGCCTCCTGGCCACCGAAGGCGTGAATGATGGCCGACTAAGCGATGTGAACCCGGGGCCATGCCCACCCGATCTTAGGAATGTCAGCACGGGCTTGTAGATACAGGGCCCTGCCGATAAGCAGGCCCAGATCGTTACCTCCGATATGGAGCACCGGCACAATGAAGGCCACGAACACCCTTCCACTCGCCAATGCAGTGGAAGCGCAACCTGGCCCAACGAAGGCCACGAACACCCTTCCACTCGCCGATGCAGTGGAAGCGCAACCCAGACGCTGGCCAAAGGACGAGTTCCCGGCGTATCTCTCCGCCCAGTGGACATAACTCTGCCCACAAACAAGGATACTCCATCTATGCACCAGCCTGGCAGTCTCTGCAAAATAAACAACAAACAAACAAACGCCGAGCGAACATCTCGCCTGTAAACATCCTATTTCCCCCCCCCCCCCGCCAATTGATTTAATGGCCACACTATTATAACCCGGGTGAGCTGCCCAATATGCCGCCCCTATACGAAAGGAATGAGTGCCAAAATTTTATGGGCACCCAAACCCCCATCCTCTTCTGTGCCCTATCTGTGATGGCCCAAACTGACATATTGCGAGGGGGTGGAATCCTGAAGGCAAAACAAATATCCCCTTGACACAACCTTACCTCGGGGTGATAAGAGGAAACCCCTGTCACCCACAATTTGAAGGGATTGAAGGAACATGGGCTAAATTGTGTGGAAAACCGGGGACCCAACACAGGAATGTGAACACCCTCTAAAAAAAACCTTCCCATAGGTACTTAACTGCCCCCCCCCTATCTGGGTACTGATCCAGCCAAACCTTCAACTGATGTACTTAGTTGGGCTGGGGCCCTTGTGAAACTGCGGCCTGTCCAGAAGGTTTCTTAACGAATTGGGTGTCCCTAGTATTACCTCTCGCGGCTCTCCCCTTGGGGCAATTTTTGGATGGATGGGACCCATAACAAATAGAGCACGAGTGCGCGTATCGACAGTCCTTCCGTGAACAGGCTCCCTGAGCCACAAATTCCCAGCATAAAGGCTTTTGACGCTGGGACTGCAGCTGGGGAGCCCCCTGCCGAGAGGGCTGTCCCGCTGTGTTCTGAATAGTGTGCCCACTGTCCGCCTTCAAGGCAGAGGAAGCCCTAGATGGATTCATCACTTCAATCCAAATTTGATCATCAATCAAATCCCAACGCTTGTCTGGATGAGAAGCCGCCTTGGTTCTAAACCGCCTATCATATTCCAGCCAAGCGTTAGGAGGGCCGCTAACATAGGCCTTGTTAATGATATTCTGGTACTGCCACAAAGCCGAAGCACTTTCTGGGGCAGCATCAGAAAGCAAATTCGCATACATTGTGAAACAAGGGAGCCAGTTTTCCCAATTCTGCTCAACCTTGCGCTTCTTAATTTTTTCCTTACTGTCCTCATCAAGCTCATCCTTCTCCTTCTTATCCATATCCCTAAAGTATAGAGAAAAGATATCGACATATTCATTTCTCAATATCTTCTCCATTGTTTTTGAAGCCAAGTGGGAACCCAAACCGGAAAGACTAACTGTAGGAGTCGCCTGTGGGGGCCATTTCGCAGTTCCCCAAAATTTGTTTGCTTCCCCGGTTCGGGCCGACTCTAAGGTGACAGTAACTGGCTTAACCGCTTGATTGGTGGCATCATCCTTATTCTCCCTCATCTTGGGGTCCAAACCACCCTCAGACTGAATCCCAGCTGCGACATGTGACTGTGCCCCCACCACCGACTGAGCCAGTCCCTGGCCCCACGGCCATGTAAGTGAAGCGGCAGTACTAACTGATGTGATTGCGGGACTTGCTGATGTGAGTGTGGTGCAAGTACCTGCTGGGACAGCCGACACCAACTGCTCGCGCTCTGCTACACCGGAGGAAGCAGCCATCGACCCCAACGCCTGAGTGGACCCGGCCGCGGCACTGGACGTGGAGGCCAATGCCGCGGGCTGACTGGGTCCGGCCACAGCAGCCGCCAAAGACCCGGACGAAGCCTGCACATCTGGATGGGCTTCGGTGCTGCTGGTGATGATTTGCACAGCCGGAGACACCAAAGTAGAGCCCTCAGCAGCCCCCGGAGCAGCCGATTGGTCAGGAAGCTGGACCACCCTTTCAGCCCCCACGGCCGAAGCCGACTCTAAAATAGAAACCCGGGACAACAAAGATTTAAACAATTGTTTCTTACTCGCCCGGCGGGCAGAAGAACCAGCCCCAACCAAACCAACCCCCCTATTCTTTTCGACTTGATTAACACGCTGCAACAGGGCCTCTAAGTCTTCCATAGAGACGCTGTCATCCTCTGACGATGACCCATCCTGTCGTAAAGGTCGCTTGTGACCCGACTTCTCCACAGGACCCTTTCCCTCAGGGCCCCCTCTGTTCTTCCTTGAAGGCATTCTAAAGAAATAGAAGGGAGTAAAAGGCACCAATGAGAGCCAGCACCGCACCGTACCCTTGCCTCGGTGGCAGCCCTTCAAACCACCCTAAAGCCGAGTGTGAGCGCCCACCACCCATATGAACATAGAATCAAAGAGTTGAAATACACCCCCGGCGCCAGTCCACGTCCCTCCACCGTGCCGCCTCAGCGTCATAGAATCAAAGAGTTGAAAACTACCCCCAAAAAGCCTAAGCAGCAGGAGAAGGGGAATAACCCCTGACCCCCTAACATAATAGAATCAAAGAGTTGAAAGATACATTCCTGTAACAAGCCACCACACCAGAGCAGAACACACAAATTAGCAGAACACTGCCCAACACACTATGCCTATTGGCGGTGTCTATTTCCCCTATACAGTGACAAGGGGAGGGGTCATTTAAACTACAATACGCTCAGAAAAGGCCATTGGCACCATACATTTCTGCCAAAAGCATTCCATATCCCTCATATGGGCACTGAATTATTATTTATTTATTTTACCAAAGTCTAATTACTTTATTTTATTCGACTAAAATGATCAAGGGTCTGGAGAACAAGCCCTATGAGGAGCGGCTTAGAGAACTGGGCATGTTTAGCCTGAAGAAGAGATGGCTGAGAGGAGATATGATGGCCCTGTATAAATATGTGAGAGGAAGCCACAGGGAGGAGGGAGCAAGCTTGTTTTCTGCATCCTTGGAGACTAGGACCCGTAACAATGGCTTCAAACTACAAGAGAGGAGATTCCATCTGAACAGTAGGAAGAACTTCCTACTGTGAGAGCCGTTCAGCAGTGGAACTCTCTGCCCCGGAGTGTGGTGGAATCTCCTTCTTTGGAAGCTTTTAAGCAGAGGCTGGATGGCCATCTATCAGGGGTGATTTGAATGCAATATTCCTGCTTCATGGCAGGGAGTTGGACTGGATGGCCCATGAGGTCTCTTCCAACTCTTTGATTCTATGATTCTATATATTCATTTATTTATTTATTTATTTTATTTTTATTTATTTTTTATTTATTTATTTATTTATTTATTTATTTTCCCCCGACTTGGCCACAAATAAGGGAGGGAATCACAAAAAACCAAAGGAATAAACCTTTGCCCACCCAGGCTGAAGCCATCTCTCATTCAAAGCCCCTTTGGAAATTCCCACCCCATGGATGCTGCAATAAATACTGCAGGAAATCAGCCCCGCTACCAGCTGCCGGCCTTAAGACACTAAAAATAACCCCAAGCCTGAACCCACAGGCTAACCGGGCCTCAACCGCCCACAAAATGGCGGCCATTAAAAAAAACGTAAAAAACGGCCCCAAAATGGCGACCGTTGCCGCCAAAACTTATGGCGCATAACAAAATGGCGATCGCAAACATTTAGCCCCCGCCGAGAGGGCCCAGCCGGGCCCCAGAGCGCACTCCCCGTATGCCCCAGGAAAATCGCGCCCGGAAAAACGCCTCGCCGCGCGCAGCCCTGCTCGCGGCCTCAGCCGCAGCATTAACACAAAAAAAGGGGGGGCAAGATAGCCCAGAGGCCACGGCGGCGCGCCTGTGTACTCCTCGCGCTTGCCGCCTGGCGCTCCAGCTAACTCCGCTCCGGCCTGCTTGACTAGGCCGAGCCGCTTCCCAACGCGGCACGGCCCGCGGAACTAAAGCGCGCCGCCTCAAACGCGCTGCGCGTCACCATCCCGCATCGCAGAGGCGCGCCGCCCCGATCCACGGCCGAAGCCGGAGCGGACGCAACCGGAGTGTCCCGAGCGCGGGCCTCCAGCCCCCACTCCGGGGAAGGAGGAACAGCACCCTCCTTCCCAAAGTGCTCCCCACCGACCTGGAGCACAGCTGACACACGTCTTGCCGTCCGGAAAGTTAAGCAAGACTGAAGGTAAGGGGCTGGCTCACGTGCTAAGCCAGCCCCCGCCCCTCTTCCAGGAGGTTCTAAATGGAACCTCCCATTCTCTCCCTTCAGGGGGTGGGGCAAATTGCTCTCCCCACCAACTGCGTTGGTGTGGAGAGTCCCTTAATGCAGTTCGACACTAGCTTCAAACTATAGTGACTAGAAAATAAACTCCCACAAAAGTGCATGAAAGAAAGACCTTAATGTCATCAGTGCTCTGAAGTTTGTTTGATCACCATCTGGGCCTCATAGTAGTTCCAGAATTTTCTATGTAATCATCTACTTAGTGAGACCACTGATTTGAAATTTTATTAAATGGTGAGTATTGATGGGGCTTAGGTGGCACAAGAAATCTGATATAGATGTTTATGAATAGTAAAATGCTTACTGGCCTCATTTTTTCAGGTGAGATTTCAGAATGATGTTCTCAGGTTTATACTCCCAACATTTTGGGAATATATTTGCTTACCCTTCTAAGAGAAAACATTTCAGAGAAGACAACCATGCAAGTGTAAATGACAGCTAAATAAAACTTTAATAATGCAAGTAGGCTTTTAGCCAGAACTGTGAAAATGAAAAAAAGTCATATTTTTAATTACTGAGCCTTTTTCTTTAAATAGCTAGTTCTATTATTATACTTGCCATGTTGAGAAGATATACAGAGAGATGGACCACCACATCCAAGTATTAGCCAGGCTCACATTCACAGGGGAGAATGAGGGAAGGACAGCTTTTTTTTTCTTTCCCCAGCTATGTATGGGCTATTTTTAAAACACACATTTACTTCTACTGGTTTCAATAGGATCATATTAAGGATGACAATAAATTTTGTTGTACTCACCACTGGTGCACACTTTCCCTTCACTAACCTTCCACCTCATCACATTGGGGAAAATTGCCCCTTTGCAACACTTTGGGGATGGGGCCTGCCTAGTGCTATCACAGGATGCTCAGCAGGCCCACCCGATTGACCCTCCAAGTGCCAAGGAAGCATAGCAATATGCTTCCCTGCCAACTACAGAGAGGTACCGTATATTCCGACTTATAAGACGACTGGGTGTATAAGACGACCCCCTCAACTTTTCCAGTTAAAATATAGAGTTTGGGATATACTCTCTGTATAAGACCACCCATCTTCCAATGGACACCATATAACATTTTTTAAAAAATCAGATTTAAATTCAATATGGTAATTTTAATTCAAATGCTTATGACATGCAGGTTCCTATGAGAGGGACATTGTACCTTATATTGTACATTACAGTTGCTCTTCCTCCCTTGAATTTCATTTACACTCTGGGTCCTTTACATCATGCTGGCAATCAGTTAAAATAAACAGTTGCATTAAATTATCATTAGCAACAATTATAAAAACCAGCTGTGGCATTGGCCTTTTCAGCTGCAGCATCACACTATTGGCTCAAGGTTGACAAAGATTCCTTTCATAGAATCCTAAAGTTGGGAGGGACCTCTAAAGGCCATTTAGTCCAACCCCCTTGAATCTGCCTTCTTTCAGGGAAAGCACAACCAAAGCACCTCTGACAGATGGCCATCCAGACTTAATAATAATAATAATAATAATAATAATAATAATAATAATAGAGTTGGAAGGGGGCTCTAAAGGCCATCTAGTCAAACCCCCTTCATTCTGCCTTTATGTAGGGAAAGCACAACCAAAGCACCCCTGACAGGGGGCCATTCAGACTTAATACTATTACTACTACTACTACTACTACTACTACTAATAATAATAATAATAATAATAGAAGTGGAAAGGGCTCTAAAGGCCATCTAGCTCAACCCCACCTTCTGTCTTTATGCAACAAAAGCACAAAGTATGGTACCTCCTGAGCCTGGAAGTCAGTCAGTCAGTCAGTCTTCCCTCCTTCCTGGGCCCAATTGGGTCCAACGGAGTGTCTGGCCCCTCGCCTCGCTGCTCCTGGAGGCCAGTCGATCTCATTCAAAGCCTCACCGGGTGCAGCAGGGGAGGGAGTGCGTGCTCATCAGCTGTGGAGGCCAGTGCAAGCCTCTGCAGCTAGTGCTGGCCTGCGCAGCCCTGGAAGTCAGACAGACAGGCTGCTGCGAGGGGAGATTCTCCTCCGCTGCCTTGGTTGCATCATCCGCTCACTGCTTTCACAGTGCAGGCCTGCGCTGGCCTGCGTTGGCATAAGCAGCAAGCAGAGGACACAGCCGAGGCAGCGGAGGAGAATCTCCTCTCGCAGCAGCCTGCTTGCCTGACTTCCACAGGCCAGCGCTAGCTGCCGAGGCTTGCACTGGCCTCTGCAGCTGATGGTCATGCCCTCCCTTCCCTGCTGCTCCCAGCGAGGCTTTGAACGAGATCGACTGGCCTCCAGGAGCAGCGAAGCGAGGGGCCAGACACTCCGTTGGCCCCAATTGGGCCCAGGAAGGAGGGAGGCAGTGTGAAGAAGGCTGCCCTCTGGACTCCTTCCTTACACTGCCTCTTTCCTCACTGGGCCCAACTGGGGCCCAACGGACTGTCTGGCCTCTCGCCGCACTGCTCCTGGAGGCCAGAGTCAATCTCACTCGAAGCCTCGCTGGGAGCAGCAGGGGCAAGCACGCTCACTCTGCTGCGGAGGTCAGTGCAGGCCTCGGCAGTCAGCGCTGGCCTGCGCAGCCCTGAAAGTCAGGCAAGCAGGCTGCTGCAAGAGGAGATTTTCCTCCGCTGCCTTGGCTGCATCATCCGCTCGCCAGAGACAACTGTACTGGAAGCTGCAGCAGGAGCACTTGCCATCCATTTCATGTGGCTGAAGGCTGGAAATGGAGGGCCAAGGTGGTCTCGCCAGAAGCGGCAGTGGGTGCACTGGCAAGCCACTTCACCTGAAGATGAAGTCAAGGCTAGTCTGCAGGCTCCACTGCCACTGTCATACATCATCGTCCTCTGATATCCAGAAGACAAGACGACCCCCAACGTTTCAAAGGGTTTTCAAGGTTTAAAAAGTCATCTTGTAGCCCGGTTTTTATGGTAGTTGCAGCTACAATGGAGCTACCCACATTTTTGGGACAAGTAGACTGGAACATACTTAGTTCTAATCTTTTTTTAAAACTGATTTTAAACCACTTTAAACCACTTCATTGGGTGCATTGCAGTAGTAGAATCCCAGATTAGTTTATTTATTTATTTATTTATTTATTTATTTGATGTACTTATTAACCGCCATTCTCAGCCCTTACGGGCGACTCATGGCGGTGTACAGTACACATAAAAAGACAGTTACAAAGGCCAGTATCAACAACATATAACTATACGACAAATACAAACTACATAAAAATCCGCTTCGTCTCTTAGTAGAATCATAGCCAGTCTCATCTTCCTTATACCATTCCAGTTCTCATTACCGTAATGTTGTTGCTTAGCACTTAATTAAATGCCCTCTCGAACAGCCAGGTCTTAAGGCTTTTTCGAAAGGACATGAGGGAGGGCGCCTCATTTATACATCTTATTTTTTGTTATTTAATATTTACTATTTATTTTACTTGAGTGATATTTGTCTTCACTGTTCTAATGTAGCACAAATCTTAAGTAAAATCATACTATGTATTTTCGACATTAATATTGAAAACTGAAATATATACAGAAAGTCTTTACTTTCCGCCATGTGATGCATGAAGTTTTCTGTTCAGTTTATAAGGCACTGTTTGTGCTAGTGATTTTTATTGTGCTGATCAAGATAATGTGCCTCTTTCCCCCATCTGATAGGTGACAACCAGGCCTGTAGCGAGGGGGTGGTTTTAGGGGTTCAACCCCCCCCCCCCCCGAAATGTTTCAGATTTTTTTTTAAAAAACCTGGTTTACTCATGAATTTTAACTGGTTAACCAAATCCCCATGCTAAGTCTATGAGATGCAAAAAATTAAGAGTCCCTCCAGAACTGTAAGCACTATCTCAAGCAAATATTGACAATTTATTCACACTGTAATTACTTGCAGCAATAGCCGATGTAGTGAAGCAACCAAGTTGGGGGTGTGTGTGTTGAATGCTCTCATTAAGGAGGGCGACTTGGTGGAGGTGGTTGACAGGGGTGGAGCTGCAGGCTATTGAAGGCTGCTCTGCCCCCTGCTGTGCTCTTTGCTTCAGCGTGAGCTAGGAGGCAGGTTTCAACCCCCCCCCCCCGATATTTTCAACCCTCCCCGAAATTTTCAACCCCCCCCCCTGAAATTTTCAACCCCCCCCCCCCCCCCCGCTGAAATTGTCAACCCTCCCCGAATTTTTTTTTTGGCTACGGCCCTGGTGACAACACACCTTGTCCTGTTGTCCCCATCTGATGGGGGAGAGAGGGAAGGTGCGCAGGGGTGTAACAAAGCACTCAGTGCGTCTGCCATTTCGCTGGTGACTGACAGCAAAATGGCACAGGGTCTAGAGACATGTGAAGAGTCCCTACAGAAGTTCCAGAAAGTAGATAAGGCAGAACCCTTTGTTATTGTACTAACAAACTAGCCACTGAAGTTTTCTTGTGATGGCTCATTCACAACGCACAATTATAGTGCTATGATTACACTTAAGTGCATGGGGTCATCCCTTCAGAATCCTGTCATATTAAGGGAGGGATATTTAGATATTTCAGCCAGAGAGCTCTAGTGTCCCATTCAGCTATATCCCAAGATGTGATATGATGGAAAATTGGCTGTTAAGATGGAATCATATTGCTATAATGGTATACTGTCAAATGACACCCGGTCTGAGAATATATTTCCTCCATGGATTGATTTCTCTTCTTGCCTCTAGAGGGTGAAGTCTGCCATTACCTGCATACCTTGGGGTGCCTTACTGGACTGTGTGCTTACATGCTAAGTGATACAAATATGGCATTATTACCTGCTAATCTGGCTGCGCACTGCTCTCTGTTCAGCTTATAAAGCACTGTTTGTGCTAGAGATTTTTACAGTGCTGTTTAAGATAATGTGCCTCTTGGAGCCATTTCAAAAATTTCAAATACAAATAATTGAAAGATTTTAAAATTACTAGCAGGAGATGTTTAAAGAAAAGATTTCATTTCAAAATAAACATGCCAATGAAGAACACATTTTGCATTGCCTCTATTCGTTCACTGGATATTATATTTACCTACAACATGCATACCTTCCGTATGGCCGAGACACTAATTTATCTTTATAGTTTGTTTGCATGTCTATGTGGTTCCATAAGCATATGACATAGCAGCTGCTATATTTTGGTTGAGGTCATTAACACCAACTACTTTCATATACACACAAACCACAGTGTCATGTATTTCACATTGATCTAGATTTAACTGAATGGCTGCATGGTATGCAGCTGAAATTTTCACTTGATAGAAGTTGCTATCAACCAAAAGTACTTTGGAAGGCCTTTTGGTGTGAAGCAACAAATAACAGTTCACTAGAAAAAGCTGGGATCGACTATGGAAATAAAATAATGAGTTTTTATCAGAATTCTGTAAAAGTTCTGGAAATGTAATCTAGTCAAATTCAGTTAGCTCTAGGGGTTTATCAGTGTGATTCTATTAATTCTCTACATCCGTGCTCAATTGCCTACATAACAACTCTTTTTTAAAAAAATGCATTTAAAATGCTTTTTTAAATGATCACAGTTGGTTACTAGCTGATGGTGTTAGGAAGGAATGTTTACCCACTGAACAACTGTACTCAGCACAGCATCCCCCCCCCCCACCTTTGGTTGTCACATATTATATCAGGTTATATTTAGTCTCTTTCTTTTCTTCTGTTATTATCAGTCTGGGCAGTTATCCACAGACACTACAATGCAGTTTGGAGTCTCTATAATGAAGTTGAATCACAACCTAAATGCATGTTGCAGCATGTATCAAGCCAGAAACAGTGCATTAAAAACTCACTAGACAGTCCAGAAAAAGTCAGATAATGTACTGCAGGGGTCAAAACTGGGAGCAGAAACCTCCAGAGCACTTGTCAGGTCACTGCTAGTGCTGAATCCCTTCTAAAATTGCTAGAACACAGTTTGCTGGAAGTTAAATCTTGCAATTACTCACCAAATGTTCATGGGAACTCTCATTTTCCACCCCTTGATCCATATTTCCTGTGCCCTACCATGGTCTAACATTGATTCTGAACAGACATGGATATGTGCATCAGTGCATCTCAGTGGACCACTTACAAAAACAATTAATTTCCAAGGATCTGTCTAGCTATGGATACTTCAATTCCTGGGTTTGGTTCCAATCCTCAGTCACTGGATATTGTGGCCACCAACCCAGCCTTGAAATGGTTCTTGGGGTGTTTGCGTGCAGAAAAACCAATTTGTTTGAATCCACTTCCAATTGGATTGTAATGTCTTTGTGGAAACAGTTTTAGTCACACCCTGTTGAGAGGTAAGCATTGGGCTAATTTTATTTTCAAGTTGGAATAAGGCTCACCATAAGTAATGCTGGGAGATTGGCATACAAGGCTTTTATCTATCTTAAAGACTGACATGCCTGCCTTGCATCTAGAAGTTGTGGGCATATTTATTTATTTATCATGTCAGGAACAACCAGTTTGTTTTGTTTGTCAAGCCAGAAACAGTGCATTAAAAACTCACTAGACAGTCCAGAAAAAGTCAGATAATGTACCGCAGGGGTCAAAACTGGGAGCAGAAACCTCCAGAGCACTTGTCAGGTCACTGTTAATGCACTGTTTCTGGCTTGACAAACAAAACAAACAAACAGACAGACAGACAGACAAAACACAAAGTTTGCAAGCTTGGTAGTTGATTAAATGTCCTTTGACCAGTATCTGGCCACTTGGAGTGCCTCTGGTATTGCCTCAAGGAGGTCCTCCATTGTGCATGTAGCAGGGCTCAGGTTGGATTCCATTTCTTAAGATTGGCTCTGCATCTCATGGTGCAGTCCAGCGCCTTCCAAGTCGCTCAGTTTTCTGTGTGCCCAGGGGGAGTCTCTCATTTGGTATCAGCCATTGATTGAGGTTCTGGGTTTGAGCTTGCCACTTTTGGACTCTTGCTTGCTGGGGTGTTCCAGCGAGTGTCTCTGTAGATCTTAGAAAACTATTTCTTGATTTAAGTCGTTGACGTGCTGGCTGATATCCAAACAGGGGATGAGCTGGAGATGTCACTGCCTTGGTCCTTTCATTATTGGCTGCTACTTCCCAGTGGATGTCAGGTGGTGCAATACCGGCTAAATTGTGATAGAAATTATTATGCATATATGGAAAAAGAAAATTGGTATTGATGTTTTACTAAAAATATTTTTAATGTTCTGCTATGGAACTCCATTTCTGTTCTGCTGCTGAGTATGCTATGTAAATATAATCTGAAACAAACAAGTAAAATCCATTTTTTTGGCAGAAATGGACAATACACCATTAATTGCAAGTGAAAAGTAAATTTTGTCATATGTTCCAGAAGCCAGAATTTTTTTGTTCTTCAGTTTCAGCACTCTGACTTAATTAATAAGTATGAGCCAGTAATGTCAAGTACTAGCAGATACATGATCCAGTGCTATAACAGAAAATTATGTGGATTTTTCTCCATTCAAAGCATATGTACCTTATGTATAATAGCTAGTGTTTTGTCAAGGTCATAGATTTATATAGTTTGAAGGGAGATCATTCTAAGAATGCATCAGGGGTAACTGGCCATTAAAAATGTAAAAGAAGATTAAGAAATGTACTATACTTGACTGAACACTCACCAAAATACTAGTCTAAGCAATGGAAAGAGCCCATGTGGGTAAAAATGAAAAATCATGCATAAAGTTGACTCCTTTGACCCAAAATGATTCATCAGTTTTATGGTCCCTTTCCTAAGCAATGGAATTTGGGACCTTCATCTCAGAATTTAGGAGGGAGAATTTACCTGCTGCTATCATTTATACCCTGATGGATATAAATGAATCTACTGAATTCCATGATGCTGAAGGACAGAGGGTTAGAAGAGCTTCTGCTGCTCGGGCCTATCCCACAGTTAGAGAAGTTTTTTCTGAAGCCATAGTAAATATTTTGCATTTACCACAACTCCAAAACTAACATTCTTAGTATAGTCATCACCTGTTTGAGAATATTAATATCTCTCATACTTATTCCCTGTTGATGAATGATACTGATGCACAAGGTTATTAGCATCTTCAGTATCCTTTTGTCATTACTGAATAAAACTAAGACCTCAATTTGACTTCAGGAGGTCTTTGTCACACACAAATGGTTATTCATTGAATGTATATCCCACCTTTCTTCCAAGTTGGAATTCAAGGCATCTTACAGTTTTTATATATAAAGATTAATCTGAAACACAGTTCACAAAAGTTAACAAAGAAGTAAATACAAATTGCTCATCCCTTACATTAAATGCTTGAGAGCAGGAGGGTTTGGGATTTTGGATCTTTTTTGGAATTTGGAATACCTGTATTTTCATAGATGTCTGTCATGAGATTATTTATTTATTTACAGTATTTATATTCTGCCCTTCTCACCCTGCCAGGGACTCAGGGTAGAATACAATGCACATATACATGGCAAACATTCAATACCATAGACATACAGCATACAAACAGACACAAACAGCATACAAACAGGAAATTTAACATTCTAGCTTTCCAGCTTCATGAGGGTATGCTCAATTCTAGCCACTGAGTCCTTGATGGAGTACTTCCCCATTCTTACACACATTGCTGGAAGATTTTTAGTGTCGTAAATTAATTAAATTAGTCTCGCTGCGTAAAGCGGTACCTAAATTTCCTACTTGACAGATGCAACTGTCTTTCAGGCTGCATAGGTCAATGGCAAGATAGACTATTAATGGTAAGGAGCTTACTCCGACCGGGGCTGGCTTCAAACTCATGACTTCTTGGTCAGTACTGATTTAATGCAGCTGACTACTAACTAGCTGTGCCACAGCCTGTCTTGGAGATCTAAGTCTAAACACAAAATTCATGTACAGCTTATACACATATACACATTTGCAACTTATATACATAGCCTGAAAGTAATTTTACACAAATAAATTTGTTTCTGGAACAAAGTTGGTGTACATTGAACTATCAGCAGAGAGCAAATTATCTCAGTCACTCATATGGACAATTTTGGATTTTAGAGTACTTCAAATTTTGGAATTCCAACTAAGAGATATCCAGCCCATAACAATATTATTTTAGAAATGTGATTAAAACATTTCAAATTTATTTAAAATGTTTTTCAATTAATCAGGGATCTGGTACATATATGCCTTTTTATATAGATATTTGGCAAATACTCAGCAAATACAGATGGGAATACAATGCATTGCCTAATATTAAAAAACAACCTTGTACGTATAAATGCTGTTGCCTCAGAGGACGAGAAGTACAGATCCATCATGCCTAGACCAAGCAGTTGATGAACGGCCTTTCCTCCATCCTGACTGCCACTATTGTGTCCTCAGAGGGAGAAAATAGCAGCTAACACCTGCTGGACTTAATCCTCTTTTCCTTGTGTTCTGTGGCTTTTTAGATTGTAAGCAAAGAAGTGTCAAATTAACTATTGTAAAGTGCTCATGTAGAGTGTCATGTACACTCATGACATTATATAAATCAATGGGGAAGAGGGAGAGAAAGAAGCTGGAGGAGGGAGAGGGAGAAGAGGAATGTGCATGTATACTATACAATATATATTGGATGCACATCTGCCTGCCTGGAAAAGTAGTGGTCCCTGACATGCATATAGCTGTTGGGAAGGGAGGGTTCAGACTGTAGAATGAAATATTGCATGTCATTCAGGTAGAACCAGTTGTGTTCTTGCATTGGATACCCTGGAAACATGGTAGAGCATTTCTAAGAAAGGGTGGGATGTCTTTTGCAATTGCATTCTGTGATTGAGAGCAGGAAGACATTATACTCGAACTGTAATTTAAATATCACTGCATATGTACTTTCCAAAGCATCATCCTTACTAAATGAGAATTGAACTGCTCTGCAGATACTGTGATTATTTTACATTGAAAATTCTCCTTTCCTAAATAGAAATTAATCATACCTCAGTGGATGCTTCATTTAATGACAATGAATTCCATTCTTCCGCTTACCCAGACAGATGAGCCAATCACTGTGGTCAAAGCCAAAAGATACTTAGGAGGATGAACAGGAAATGATGCTTTTAGCTAACACATCAACTATAATAACATATTAATACAAATATATGGATTTCCTCCCATCTTCTCCCTTTTATAAAACTCTATAAAATGAATAGTAAAGACCACATTGAAATAAGTGATTCTGAGTTGCTGTCCTGATTACAAAAAAAGTGAGTTTTCTTTTTCTTTGATGGATCAGTCTTTTTGAGCAAAGCATATTTCCTGGGATTATTTTGTATATTGTGTTGTTGAAGGCTTTCATGACTGAAATCATTGGGTTGCTGTGCGTTATCTGGGCTGTATGGCCATGCTCCAGAAGCATTCTCTCCTTACATTTTCCCACATCTATGGCAGGTATCTTCATATAATTATGTGTACAGTGTTCCCTCACTGTTTTGCAGTTTGCTTTATGTAGACTTGCTGTTTAAAGTTTTCTAAATAAAATAAATATGAATTTATTGGGGTCTGAGTCAGGGAAAGAGGACGAGGAGAGGAGGCTGCCACCGAGAACAAGGGAGGCATGCTGCCGCCTCCTTCTCCGGCAGCTCCTTGGACTGCTGCTGCTGACAATGACTTCTGCGAGCTCTCTGTGCCTTCACCTCTGCCTTCTGGTCTGCTTGCTTGCCTGTGCCATGGGCCATGGTGCCAAGTGAGGAGAACCAGCTGGTCCCCAAAGAGGTGAGTGGGCCCGAGGCTGGAGGTCCAAAGGTGCTGGAGCTAGAGGGGACAGGGTTGGGAGGGTGAGTGCCACCTTCAGTAAAGAAGGCCTCAGCCAAGCAGGCATGCTCTTTCCCTTCCTCCCTTCCTCCCTGCCTGCCTGGCCTTCCCTCAGTGGCCTCACTCGAAGCACGTCAAAAGTGCTGGAGATTTAGGAAGGAGGAAGAGGAGGGGGAAGAGGAGGAGGAAGAGGGGAGGGGGAGCCAGGCATCCCTACATTGCAGGTTTTCACTTATCACGGGTGTTCCTGGAATGTAACACCTGTGATAAATGAGGAAACGTTGCATTCGTTTTCTCTTTCAAACATGCACTTATGTGCGCACGCACCGGATGACAAACACAAAACTTTCTCTATATAATCTACCAGTCTGTCTATCTAGGGGCCTCTTCACACAGTCCTTGACTCTGTTTCATTTTGCCGGCAGTTGCCAGCAAAATTGCAGGCACACGATTCATGACAAGGTACCCTCCCGCCTTCCCCCATCACACTGGAGAAGGAGAGAAGAGCCCTGTTGGAGCTCTGTCCCCATCACAGGGGGGAAAGGGTGATAATGTGCATTGTTGCATTGATCTTTCCCCAGTCAGAGGGGAGAAAGGGCAAAAAATGTGGCTAGCTCCATCGAAGCTGTTCCCAAACACACTTACCTTTCTGTAGTTGCTAAGGAAGCATCTTGTAACACTTCATCACCACTTGGAGGATAAATGGAGTGGGGCCTACTGATCGTCATGTGATGCACTCAGCAGGCCCCATCCCCAAAGTGCTTTAAAGGGGCAAAACAACCTCAATGTGATAAGGTGTAGATGAATGTACTGATACACTTCAGAAGTTTGTGCTTAGAAGGAAATATAGAGAAACAAACCGGATTCCTGTGCCAGTTCCTGTTTTTAGTTACCTCCAAATGTATATACATACATAAATGCTATACATGATTTGTAATAGAATGATAATGAGACCTCTGGAAGATCTAGAAAGCCACCTGAATGCCTTTTATTCCACAAAGAATTGCTTTGTGTTCCCTTGTGAACACTTACAAAGAAAGCAACTTCTTGATTAAAGGTCAACACAATTCTGATTTCAGTTTTAGCCCCCAAGATCCTAAAGACGATTTGTATTTGAATTTTCCACTGTGTCATATGTTTTGTCACTTTGCATTATTTTGAATTATAGTGTTTGAACAAGGAAAGAGGGGTATCCTGCTCTGATTTGGGCAAGGCAGGAGTTTAAATTAATGTTGAATAATAGATTAAAATACATCAACGGTCAGATATACATTTAAATCAAAATGATGTTTCCCTCACAAGCAAGTTATTTTCCCAGCTCTAGAATGAGTAAAGTACAAATAAAGCATAACCTTCCCCATACCTGTGTCTTGATCTGCTCGACTGCCAGAGAACCCTTTTTCTGGATGCAAACACTCATACATTTCTGAAATATAATAATACACATAAAATATTCATTTTTTCTAGAAAGCATGGAAATATGAAGCCACTTATGTGCATTTATATATGCAAAACTGTGCTTCTCCTCCTCTCCCTTTCATTTCCGTTGCTTTCATCATCATCCATCACTTTCAAAAGAAATGCAATATTCTCCACAGACATATATGTAAATTTCCCCATAAATGTTAACGAAAGCAGATCTTTCCCATACAGATACAGATTCCTTAGAGGCCATCTCGAGGAGAGCACCACTTTCAAACCAAGAAAATATATTACTATGGAGAACTTTATCACCTAAATATTATGTATCAAATATCAGCAAAGTCCATAACAAAGTGAATAGCACTGAAACAGTAACATTTCAAGTTGTCATGCTGGTGTGATTTGTTTTAAATGATGTATCCGTTCAAGCCACAAGAGATAGAATCAAACTTCTTGTGAATTTCTCTTCATTATTGTACTTCAACTGCTCAACAATTTGCAGTTACAGTTGACATTTCATCCCATAATTGTCACCACCACATAATAGTCACACCCCCATTTTTGTGGTGCCAAAATTATGTTTTTGTTTTCCCTTCATAATAGTCACAACCCATTTGAAACCGATTCTTCTTTCCTTCCTTCTCCAAAGGCTAGGCAGTTTAAACATTACAAAATGAAGGTCTCTGAAGCTCCATTCTTCTCTCCTTTCTTCTTCCTTCAAGGCAAGGTAGTTTCAAAAACCTGAAATTGAGGTCTCTGAAACTTGGATCTTAAAGAGCTCCATTTCAGGTTTTTAAAACTACCTTGCCTTGGAAGAAGGAGGTAGGGGAGGAGAGTGCATCTCCAGAGACTCCCATGTTATAGTTTTGTCTTTGGAGGATCAGTCCCAAATGAATCTGCAGTTTTAAAAAACAAACAAACAGAAATTGGGCTGGGTTGCTGTAAGTTTTTTGGGCTGTATGGCCATGTTTCAGAAGCATTCTCTCCTGATATTTCACCTGCATCCATGGCAGGCATTCTCAGAAGTTGTGGGGTCTGTTGGAAACTAGGAAAATGAGGATTATATATCTGTGGAATGTCTAGGGTAGGAGAAAGAACTCTTGTCTGTTGGAGGTAGGTGTGAATGTTTCAATTGGCCACCTTGATTAGCATTTAATGGCCTTGCAGTTTTATTTATTTATTTATTACTTGCACTTATTAACCGCCGCTCTCAGCCCTAGGGCAACTCGTGGCGGTGTACAAAAACATAGAAAAGACAGTTTACAATAAATCAAGACAGCAGACAACATTCTACTACTACATAACATCTACTTATACTAAAAATGCGCTTCGTCTTATCATGGGTCATAATCAATCTCATAGTCGTAGTACATTCCGGTCGTCATTTCCAATAACATAGCACTCAGTTGAAGGCCATCTCGAAAAGCCATGTTTTCAGGCCCTTACGAAAGGCCATAAGGGAGGGCGCCTGTCTAACTTCAGCAGGGAGGGAGTTCCACAGCCGGGAGGCCACCACCGAGAAGGCCCGCTCTCTCGTCCCCGCCAGACGTGCCTGTGAGGCAGGCGGGACCGAGAGAAGGGCCTCCCCAGATGATCTCAAGGTCCTCGTGGGCTCGTAGGCCGAGATGCGGTCTGCAAGGTATTTTGGGCCGGAACCGTTTAGGGCTTTGTAGGATAACACCAGCACCTTAAATTGTTTTCAAGATGTTACTTCTTACTGCCTAGGAGCTTCCTTTGTTGAGAGGTGATTAGCTCTCAACAGAGGTGATTGTTTCTTGTCTGGAACTCTCCTGTCATTATTTACTGTTATAATTTTAGAGTTTTTTAAAAAAATATTGGTAGCCAGATTTTGTTCATTTTCATGGTTTCTTCCTTTCTGTTGAGATTGTCGACATGCTTGTGGATTTCAATGGCTTCTCTGTGTAGTCTGACCTGGCAGTTGTTAGAATGGTCCAGCATTTCTGTAGCCAGCATGACTTCATGGAGTGCCATTACCTTCCCACCAAGGCAATACCTATTGATCTACTCACATTTGCATGTTTTCAAACTGTTAGTTGGCAGGAGCTGGACCTAACAACTGGAGCTCACCCCATTCCCCAGATTTGAACTGCCAACCTTTCAGTTTAATCCGCTGTGCCACCAGGGCTCGCCCCCCCCCCCCCCTCTATATATATATCCCCTGTTGAAAACCATTACTAAACTCATACAGTAATATGTAGGATTGAGGCTTTCTGGGCATTTTCATGAGTCTTGCTGCAATTAATATTCTATCCACATTATTCTAACATCAATCATAGGTAGAATAGACAACACACTGCCATTTTAATGGCTTTTAAGTACAGAAATACTTGCCAGATGAAAAATCACTATCTTACAATTCACCTATCAGCATGTTTCAATTGCTGTGAAAAATAATTTAGTAACTACACAAAGCAGAAGAACTAGTTAACCTTTGCTATGTGATTTCTATATCTGTCTGTATATTTGATGGCATTGCTACATTGCCTGCCTATTTTTCTAATTTTAATCATTCATTTGCAATTTCTCATTTCATTTGTGATGGAATTTAAAACATCATTTTAACTGAAATAACATTGAAAACACATGGCTACTTCTGGTGATTCTTTCCTCTCTCCTTAATGACAGTTACAGTTTGTTCCCTACAAGGTTTTTTTTTCTATATATGACACAATTGACTAAGCATTAGTACAGAAATTTATGAGCAGTCATAGCTTTATGTACAGATATTTTTTCCTTATCTTAACAGTAAGTGAATATGAATATGACCTATATAGATAGACTAGTTCATGTGAGAACGTAGAATTAAAAGATATATGGATTTTTAAAAATTACTTTGTAGGGGGCAGGAAGCCAAGAGGGAAGGACAGATGGCAGGAGGAGGAGCCAGGCAATGTTTACCTAAGATATGGAGCTTGACTGGAAGGGACTTGTCACATGTAAATGCATCATGAGAAAGCAGTGTAAGTGGGAGGTATTGATTGATATCACCATTGTATTAAAAGTGGTGATCCAGCAATCAGTGGGATACATAGCAACTTGAGGATAGGCACAACATTTTGCAGTCAGTAATGGCCAGAGAAGTAATTATACCCAGGTAACATGAGTTCACAATCTTTGTGAGAAGAAGTATTTAGATTGTTCTAAAGCATTTACAAATCAGTATATTTTTACTATGCACATCTTGTAATTGTTGGTCTATTTCTTTTACTAAGTATCACTCACCAATTAGCCCAGTAAAATATAAATTCTTCTATCAAATCTGGATTTTTGTTATCTGCTGTTCAGTTTGTATAACTGAATTGGTGACTAAACTGATCCTCAATCTCTTTTAAGACCAGAATAACATAGCAATTATTATTATTTTCTTTTTAATATAATGCTACTTCTTCCTTTGTTTTCAGCATCATTATTGCTTTAGGCACACTGAATAATTTAATCATATGCTAGAAAATGTTTATACTTAATTAGCAAGAAGCTTGACATTCTAAGTGAGGAACAGAACGGGCACATCATAAAAGTCCAAAGTAATAATTATAAATGACTAAAGCAACAATTTCGTTGTATGGTTGTTATTGGCCTTACACTGTGAATACCATGTGCTTGTTGAATCTGAAGCAGCAATGCTGAACTCCAGTGGCCACAAGGGCAGGAAGGCTATCCTGCCATCATTAATTTCAAAGTATTGCTCTTCTCCTGTCAGCAAGCTGATCAGCAGATATTTGTACTTTGGCAGGAAGAGCTTCTGAAAGGATTTTGGCTTTGTCTTTTCATTCAACTCCCATAATTATACACTTGTGAGAACTTAGACGCAAAATTGTGGTAATACATTCCAATAAGCAAAGAATTCTACTTAGATGCCACAAGGCATACAGATCTAGCTAGATTTTGTTTAAAAATCTGTATTTGTTTAAGTGCTTCTCTCTCTCTCCCTCTCTCTCTCTCTCCAAATTGTAAAAGATCATACTTCCTGGACAAGCAATAGAGCAGTGGTCTGCTTCTTCCTTTTATTACTGTAGTGATTGCATTTATTGGCCATGTACTTCTGTTATCTTTTTAGGCAGTCTGGAAGGTAGCTGAAAAAGTGCTTAATATATCACCATTTTTTCCTACAGGGTTCACATTTTGGCATACTTCAATGGTTTGAAATGTTGCATGTCCTTATTTTAAAGTAGCACTAGTATTGATTCTGTTCCATTGTTGTTTTCACAGAAGCCTTGTAAAACTAAACATATATTTATTTACTTTATTTCCTTAATATGGCATGAACCACTGTGGTCAGACTGGCTTTATCTAAGAATGATAATTACTGGTGCACCAGCCAAAACTGGGAAATGGTGATCCTGGTCACTGCAGCAAAGCTTGCCAGGAGCAGAATTACATCTAACAGCACCTCAAGCTACTATCCTGAATTTTCAAAGTGGGGGAGACACTATTCAGAATAAGCTATGATTCCAGTCCGAAGTTGATTTCTCTAATAATCAGCACGTCCATCTTGTTTGGATTAAGCCACAATCTATATACCTGAATCTAATCCTTTACGTGATCCAGACAGAAATTCAGTACTGCCATAACTTTCTTGGCATTAATTGTAATGGAGAGATAGACATGAATCACTGTAAAACAAGTCCCCAAGTTCAAACATCCCAAAAGGATACTATGGCCAATAGTATTAAATAGTATTAAATGTCTCTGAAATATATAGGAAGACCAATAGGGACTTACAACCTTATCACACATGAATAAAAATAAGTATCCTAGGACACTTTTGCCCCAGTTTACTCATGGATCCACACGGCACCTTTCAGACAACGTAGGCTGACTTCTGGCAGGATTCTGGGTGACAGGATGCTATGTTGCCAACATGGTAACCTCCCAGTGTTCTATTAGGAACAATTGAGCTACTGCAGGATTAAGCTGCATGGTGACACTTCCCTACATAGAAGCTTTCTCTTGTTTGATGTTTAATGGTCTTATGTTATGTAATGTAGAGGGGGAAGGCTGGGAGATGGTCTTGAATTGCATGATGAAACATTTGCAAAATTAAAATTAAATTCCTGTAAAATGTAAATCTACACCATAATATTGAAATTCCACAACATACACATTCAACTTTAACAATGTTAAATATGTTACTTTTTGGAATACTTAAATAATTTGTCTCTTTATTGGAATTGTATATCATTTTCTCTGAATTATTTATTGCGAAAGGTAATATACCTTTTAGTGGAACATGGGTTGATTGTGTGGCTGGTTTTATTTATTTATTTATTTACAGGAGGGATGATTAATTAAAGATAAACTTTTCAATTAGTGAGAGAATGACTGACTGTACTAATCACATTAAAATTCTACTATGAAAATGAATAGTGTACTTTTTCATCATCTAACCTGGTGTGTGCAATTGACTTTACTCATAAGCAAGTAAGTATAAAATTGGAGCCTATTTTTTCTGCCTTTTAAGGTTTCAAAGATATCTTTGTTGGTAGGTATATTTGATATGACGGAGATTTCATGTGACAAGAAATAGGTTCTTGAATATACTTAAGTGCAGTTGACTGTCAGTGGATGTTGTCACATCAAAAAAGTACTTGTCCTCAGTAGTGAGATACATGGATTCTATGCCCTTTGGCAGAGAAATTTGAGTTCTGTTTCAGATGTGACATGTGGTAGAAAACAGAAGTATCTAGACACCCACTTCCCAATGCAGCTTGTATCATCAGATTTCTTAAAACTCAGCATTCTCTTTGTACTCAGGAAAAGAGAAAAATATGCTGGATAGGTAACAACATCTTCACCGAAAACACTGTATTACACATTACAGAAAAACAATTGATTCCTTTTTATGGTTATGTTCTCAATTTTTTTCCTTTTCCTTTCCTCTGTGATCATAGCATTTCATAATTATATTTTAAAACAAACTGTATTGCTACCACATGGATTCAAATATGTGAATTTAAAAATCCATTATATTAAATGTTTGCTGAAAGGTATACATATTGCTTGTGTTTTAAGTGTCTTGCATCCAGGGAGTCTGCTTGTCTTACAGTATTTTGATTGCTTATAGGGAACATATTGTAATGAAGGAGGTTCTATAATGATATATAATATCAGGGTTATGTTTGAAGGGGAGGAGGCGATTAAACCTTTTTGCAAAGTAGAGGATGCACCCAGAAAATTTGTAACCCTCTTTTCTTTTACCATGATTTGCATCCACAAGAAGAATACTAGGCATGAATTCTGTAGACTAGCTATGTGAGTAACAAAATTGAATCCTCAAATAATGATTTTCTTATTATCTTCTCCCCTTTTTCTATTTATTTCAGCTGATAGCCCACTGCCCTTGGATTTGGAGGTATAGAGAAATTTAAGACTGACTTCAGAATAGATATAGAATAAAATGAGAGTTTTAAATAAAATGTGTGTCATATTCCAGTAAAATATAAATCTTATCTATACATCTTTTTTCTGGATGGGAATATACTATCAATGGAAATGGATTCTTTCTGCCTCCCTCCTTCTGGATCCAAAGACTAATTCTAGACAAAGAAAAGTTTTAATTCAAAAGCTACTGCCAGGAGTATTTTGACTAAATTGATAGTCAGAATACCACCTTCCCAAAGCAATTTTGGAAGAAGAATCTAAAGCTTCCCTGAGGCCTATATTAAGGACTGGCAATCTTTATTTGTATGTCTGTATGTTTAATCTACATGCCACCTTTCTACCAAAGTGGGACTCAAGGTGGCCTCCATAAACAAGAAGTTATACACATTTACCAAAAGGTTTAAAAACAATTAAAATAATTACATAGTACATTTTAAAACTCGTGAAAAAAATCAAAGGTTGAAAAGAAACATATCCATTACCTCCCCATCTCTACTTATACATTAAAAGCTTATTTATTTTTTTAAAAAATACTACAGTTTTCAATTTTTATTCTCAGGACAACATTTGGGCCCCTCAGTTGTGCCAGCCTGAGGCTATATCATAATTTTCCACTCGCAGCTGCCAGTTAATAATTAATACCACTTTACTTTTTGCAGAAATTATTAGGATTCTCCTTCAAAGTGTCTCACAAAACAAACAGCTGTTTTCTTTATTGATCATTTCCAGAGAAGTGAAGGCTATAAAATTTTTACAATTCCATTCACTACATTTTCTGTGTGGGTGATAATGAATCTTGATTCATGATCCACTAGCAGAGAACTTATTGATAGAAGCTGCTGATTAGGAAGAGATACTGAAAAAGGAATAGTTTGAGAATGGACACAATTAAGCAAAACAGCTCATTGGAGCTATTGTACTGTATTTCAGTGTACAATTAGAAGATTTTTTTAATGCATTATAAATTCCTATCTCTAATGTTTCTGTCATGAGCAAGGATTTTCCAATACATGCCTTAAATTGCTAAACTGTTTCTTCTTGATCAAATATACCAATGAATTATAATGAGTATATAACCGAAACCTGAATGCACATCCAAGCACCTTTGTAAGTAAAGCATCTTTACCAGTACCCACTTCTCTGACGCCACTGCTTTTCTAAAGAAATGTCCTAGCATAGATGTTGGTACATCCATTGACAGACTTGCTATATTTTCAAATGAAATTAATAAATGGGCTTGAAGTTTCTTTACATCTCCCTGGGAAACTATTTCATAACCCAATTCAGGTCCACTGGAAGATTCCATTTTGATATTTTGGTTTCAGAGTAATAAAGTGCCTTGTCAAAAAACAGAACCTGGCATGTCTAAGAAGAAATTTTGTCTGAAAACATGTTATATTAGCTACTTTCGGAGGATCCTCCACTGGTGACAAAGGAAGACTAACAAAATCTGGCAAGTCCAAACAACCTATTTCTGCAGTACCTTATTAATAGTAATTCTGATGAAAATCAATACCCATGCAACTGACTACATGATTGTTTATTGCTCCAACTAACTAAAATCCTGAGAACTCATTCTTGCTTAAGAAACCACACAGGATTACTCAGTAGTAGTACTATCCCCAAAGTAAACCTCTTCCATGAAATATTTGTCTTTTATCTTTCTAGTTCCAGAGAAAGTGTGTTGCACCATGAAAATGAACAAGAAGCCTGGATCATTTTTAATGATAGAGAAATGCGTTAGTTTATGGACCCTTACTGACATTATCATGTCCATGGCTTAGTGGCAAACACCAGGTGCAAAAGTGGTGGTGGTTGTCACTCGTCACATATACTGAAGCTGGTCAGAGTGCCAGAGCAATGTAAGAAAAAGTAGGGGGAAGTAAGAAATGCCACTCCTTTTCTGACATGACAGGAAGTGCCATCCTCTTGTTGGACAATAGGTTGAATCCCCCTGATGTATCATGTGAATACAAGTCCCTTCACACTGCCCCATTTGCCCCATGTAGATTGCTACATTTTTTTTCTTTTGTGTACTATTTCTTTTGTGTACTATAATGTATTATCAGATATATTTGTGGAAATGAGAACGCGGAGAAGACGGAGTTGGAAGTCAAACCCCCCCATATTAAGACATTGTTCTCTGCATTATTATCTGGTTTTTCTCACATATTCAAAGGTTTGTCCACATACTGGAAAACCTGGAAATAATGACCAATTTTGCTTTTTTGCAGGGGGCAGGAGAAAAGGTGTGTCTTGATGGAGATATCAATTTGCGGGCATGTTTTTCCAAAAGTGTGTATGTGTGTCTGAAATGAGTGGACAGTGAGAGAGGTATCTCTTTTATCTTTCTCCTTTTTTGTTGAAAGGTTTTACCTTTCAATTTCTAATGAAATATTCGGGTTTTTAATTATACAATATTATGTTTAGTGATACAGATGATAGTTGCGGTAAAATAAATTTCATACTTCCTGCAATTTTTTTTAATGGATAACTGTACAGGAAAACAACCAATGGTAGAGAAAGAAAAGAATAGAGGAATAGCATGCAAGCATATACAAAGAGCTATACACATCGAAGAACTTTTGTTTCAGATGGATTGCAGACTCTGTGATAAGCCAAAGAAATATTGGTTCTAAGAAAGCATTTGAACAAGGACAGAAATGCCTCACTGTGTAGTTGTTCAAGAATGAATAACCACAAAGAAATTTAATCAGAATGCAAAATCCCTGTCAATTTATTTTCTGAATCTGTCATTTTTTCACATTCTATTTTTCATCAGACATTTATCCATACAGCAAATATATTATAGAAGAAATAATACTGCAGAAAAATTAACTATTCTCACAGGAGGAAATGCAAAGATTAATTACACTGAGAATCTTCAATATAAAAGGACAAATGCCTTTGGGTTGAATTGGCTTCATTAAAACTTTTTTTAGGTTGCGAAGATTTTGCAGTTTTCTAGATGAGAAAATTAAAAAGTTGTCTTTTAGTGTATACATAGAATCTGTATCTTCTTGCAATATATGTGGTTCCATGGATGAATAGTCATACTCAAGTAATAAAAAACTAAAAACTATAATCAGTTTTTTTAAAAGTTATAATAGCAATAACTACCTTGAAAAGAAACAATAAAGGAAAAGAAAGCAACAGTCCTTATTTATTGCACAAACATGGCAATTCCTGATGTCTTTAGCGAGCTTGACAGATGTGACAATATGCAGCAGAGCTACTACTTGGCAATCCACCAAAGGGAATCTTGTTCAAAGGAATAGAAGCATCACAAAGATAATCCCTGATTTAGGTTTTGACAGGTTGGCATCTCAGCATTCTCCACTACAGGAGCTTTTATTTTGCTGACTTCAGCACAGGAGCCCTGGAAATTGGGGCATGAGTACACATCAAAACACAGTGCCATTTCCAAAATCTTAGAACAATATGTTTCTCTTCATATCTGAAACCAGAGCTATAAAAAGCTAGTTAATATAGCTCTGGTCATATTTCGTACTATCTGTTGATAACATTAGCTAGGTTATTGAGTTAAGGGAAATATTTTATGCAACCACAGTTAAGAAATGAGAACTATTTATGACTTTTTATCTTTTTCTTTCAAAAGTCATAGAAAGTAATTTAGCAAAGCAAAACTTTTCTCCTGCAAAATAGTGAGCTATATTCTGTCAGTCTCAGGGGTGTTTTTATCTTCGCATGGATGGGTTGGTTCATATTTTCTAATTCATGGATGTATTGTATCCAAATTATCCGAACTGCTGCTTTGTTACTTTGGTTTAACATCAGAAATGTAGATGAGGCTTTTGGGTCACTTTGGTCTGAAATTCTTTCTGTACTTGCTCTGCACATGTGAGCTTCTTCATAAACTAAAAATCAATTAGCCACATTTTTTGCCAAATAATAATTTAGCACAACCTCTGAGGATGCTTGCCATAGATGCAGGCGAAACGTCAGGAGAAATGCCTCTAGAACATGGCTCTATAGCCCAAAAAAACCCACAAGAACCCAATAATTTAGCAATTTGATTAAACTGTAAGGAAGTATTCAGAAAATGTGATGTTTTCAAAAACTATCATGTGCAGTTTTGTCTTCTAGAACATAAACAAACTGTTGTTGGGGACCTCTTCCATTCACATATTCCCCCCCCCCCCCCACACACACACACACACACAAAACAGCATTTTATGTTTAGGAAACAAAATTTCTACAAAACATCAGCAACAACAACATATGTACAGAAAATGCAGGTTTATGTGCAGAAACCCTGCAACTTATGGACAGAATAATTTTGGGAAGATTTGTATTATTTGATGTTTGATTCAGAGTTTCCCAACACTCAAGAAATGTTTTTCATTTATTTTATAATAGTTTTGATGCTTTTTCCATCCCTAAAAGCACTAATTTTGTCCAGTGATAACAAACATTCATTTCTAGGGATGGGAAGAATATTCATAAACATTTAAACATGGCTGAAAAGCCCTTTTTATGTATTTGGAAAGTCTGATGAAAAGAATTCTGGACTGATACGGATTTTTATAACTTGGGATTTATTTTGCACAAATGTGTCGCTTGGGTACCTCAGGTGACTGGAATGCACCATTTTACTTTTATCAAAACAATCCTGGGTACTCACAATAGCACATAATCAGTTGAAACTAAAGTCTTTTTGAATTATTTGTTGTACAATTTAGTTATATTATAATGCAACCTCAGAAGGAATAACTTTGTTTCTGTTAAGATGTAAATGTACATTTTAGGTATTAGTACAGAACTTCTAATCTTATGTAACTTGCTGCTTCCAGCTCTGGTTCATCATCCTGATGATCATAAAAGATGGAATAAAAGATTCAATTGTGGTTGAATTTTTTTGTGAAAAACAAACTATTCATTTTGGATGTAAACTACTAGTCTTGATTTCAATTTCATTTTCTTCATTCAGTGAAATGCTATCATGATTTTATTAAAGAATACACCCAAAATTGTTATTTAGGCCAAGAAAAGCTCATGACATAGTTTGGGATAGAAATGTCTTAACATGTGGATCATTATATTCTATAGCCTTTAAAATATTTACTATTCTGGGAAATGTTATTTTGGGAGTCAGTCTTATACCATAAATCTACATTTTCCTATCAAGAATTTCTGTACTCACCTCATGTCCTGATATTACTCCTCATATTATTTCACAGAATCACAGAGTTGGAAGAGACCACAAGGGCCATCCAGTCCAAACTCCATGTCATATTGCATCCCTTGCAGTATTAATATATAGATCAATGTATATATTATACCCACTTTATTGAATGTGTCAAATTAAGAACAATTATCCTAAGGACACTACATGCTATCTGATCTTGGAAGCTAAGCATGGTCATCCCTGGTTAATACTTTGATGAAAAACCACCAACAAATATCAGGCACTGTAGGCTATATTTCAAAAGAGGTAAACCATCCCTGAGTATTCCTTGCCTAAGAAAACCCAAGGAAATTCTTGGGATCACCATATGTTGATGAGTAACTTGAAGGCAAATACAAACACAAAAAATCATAATTTTATCTGCCTGATATCACTATTGCCATCACTGTTGTGGTTGTCAGCCTGATCATTATATTGATTTGTATTGTACACTTTTCTCCGGATACTCAAGTTGGCTCAATGGACTCAAGGCAGCTTAATTTTAAAAATTAATTAACATTTATTATTTATAGCCCAAGCCTGCAGAAAATTATAAAGGCACATTTCAGTCATAATTCCATCTTGCCAATATTGTAAGCTTACTTCAACAATCAATTTTCTGTTGATTTTATGAATGTTGCCTTAAAAGCCTCCAAACAATGATATGCTACAATTATTTTTTAAAAACCTAGCAGATATGCAAAACATCTTTGTGCCCTTTCATTTTTATGAGAATGCCACAATATCATAGCTGTGTTGCTTGCAAATTTGAACACATTATAGGCAGTGATGGCTTCAAAACTAATAACTCTGTGCTTAAGTATGCTTCTTCAACTATGGTTTAGAATGCTGCATTATAATGAAAACTTTTGTTTCAGTAGGTGTTTTCTCACCCTCGGGATGAGAAAAGCGATACACAAATACTGTAAATAATAAATACAATCCATTTTCTCCTTTCATTTATCTACATTACAATTAAATAATATCTAAAATTGACTTAAATTCAATTGGATTGTTGTTCATTCGTTCAGTCGTCTCCGACTCTTCGTGACCTCATGGACCAGTCCACGCCAGAGCTCCCTGTCGGCCGTCACCACCCCCAGCTCCTTCAAGGTCAGTCCAGTCACTTCAAGGATGCCATCCATCCATCTTGCCCTTGGTTGGCCCCTCTTCCTTTTGCCTTCCACTTTCCCCAGCATAATTGTCTTCTCTAGGCTTTGATGTCTCCTCATGATGTGGCCAAAGTACTTCAACTTTGTCTCTAGTATCCTTCCCTCCAGTGAGCAGCCGGGCTTTATTTCCTGGAGGATGGACTGGTTGGATCTTCTCGCAGTCCAAGGCACTCTCAGAACTTTCCTCCAACACCACATCTCAAAAGCATCGATCTTCCTTCGCTCAGCCTTCCCTAAGGTCCAGCTCTCACATCCATAGGTTACTACAGGGAATACCATGGCTTTGACTAGGCGGATCTTTGTTGCCAGTCTCTACTCTTTACTATTTTATCAAGACTGGATATTGCTCTCCTCCCAAGAAGTAATCAATTGGATTAACTTTGCCAAAATAGGTTTAATGTGGAAAATTCAAGAATAAGGATAAAGGATGTACTGAAATATTAAAATACAGATTGAAGCATGCAGGTGGACCTAATGAAGTCAGTTAATAGGTGATAATGCTGCATGGATAATTGAGACTGGGTAGATATTATCTCTTTCATTCTCATTGCTAATTATGTGCCAAGTTGATTAGTTCCATGTTATCAAAAATGAAGATATGGATTATTCTTATTATTTTCTAAGTGGACTGTCATTCTGTAAAGCAGCCTTCCTCAACTTGATGGCATTCACAACATTCAAGGCCTTTTTGTCTTTGTTAGTTAAAAGTAGCATGAAACTGACTTGCAACAGAATACTATACTACAATAAGAAAAAGGTTTTTTTGGTAACACCTGGGTAATGAGTAAGGCCAGACATCTTCATTTCTACACATCTCTTTAGCTGTTCCCAGAGTTGTCAACTCTGATGGTCTTTCTACACAGGCCCAAAACCTGTGATAGGTAACAGGTTTACCTGAGGTGTCCAAATAATGGCTCAGGTAAACCTGAATTAATCCAAAGTAAAGGATTAATTAAACACCTCAACAGATCCAGGCCTGTGTTTGTTGAGGTGCTGGGCCTGTGGGGATTGATTTTCAGAACCATGTTCTGCATTCCTTGGAGGTCAATCCCCACTGCTATCCTAGTTCTTTGGTAGCCTGAATGAGTGGGATGGCATCCACCCCCCTCCCCGCAGCCCCCCATTTCATGGAGCTCAGGCCCCACTAGAAAGTCCTTCTGATGCTTGGAAATGACATGTCAGGAGAGGAGGAGGAGGAGGAATTTCCCTCTCCTCCTTCTAATGCATCATTTCCAAGTTGTCAAATGTAATACATGGTTTCCTCTTGCCTGCCAGCCTTTCTGCTGCCCACCTCTGAATGGCCAGCTGGCCAGGGGAACCATGCCCCTCCATCAGGCTGGGAGTGGGAAACCTATCAGTTGTGGCCTGACAGACAGGCAGTGGCTTCCCAACTAAAGGCTGAGGAGGAGGTACCTTCTATTTGGGTATATAATAGAACCCCAAAATGTAAGTTTAGATTAGAGTAAGTATGGTAGTATGCTGTATTGAATCACTTGTCATCAATATGCTGGGACTGCCCAATTATACCAAGACTTGTTATGAAGGGTTAGCACAGCTCTTCATTATTGACAAAATGTTTTAATAAATGTGTTGTTTTGTTTCTTTTAAAGATTTCACTGAACTTTATTAAAACCAATTACTGTCTGCAGTGACTAGATGTTAGACCTTTTACTAATCAGGAAAAGTAAAGTTGGAGATAGACCTGAGACATTCATTTGCCCACTAGGCAGCTCCTATAGGGCTTTCCTCTAGAGAAATTTTCTAAACTTTACTGAGTACTCATGTAGCCTAGTATGATACTCAAAATAACTTTTTTCTCTCATATGAATGGAGATTGAATGAAGCATCAGCAAGATATAGCAAACAACAACATATCTTGGTCTATCTATATATCTATATCCATATTCCTTTTTTCTATGACATCATCTGCTGAAGTTTTACTTTGAACATCTTTTCAGATAACACGAATCAAAGCCTATCCTATGATGATGACTGGACTTTGAATATCCTCTGCTAAAATAACCAAATAAGTTTCTTGAGAGAGGCCTGTTAAATACATTGCTTTTGGGACAGTTTTAGGGACAACAAGTATGCATCTGTCTGCTACACATGTTCAACAAAGGCAAACTGAGGAATATAAAATTCAACTTATTTTTTTATAGTAGCAGAACTACTCCCCTAAGGCGATTCTTTCCTGTGAATAAATCCTTTTGAATTCAGTGGACTTGCTTATTGAAAGTTGTTTTATTTTTTTCTAAGAAAAAAATACTTATAGCTATAAAAGTTTTTTCAATTGCATGTACCAAATTTAATTATGAGTTTGATGTACGTGTTGCTTGTTCCCTACAAAACATGTGATCTCCTAGGTCTAAAATGCATTTTATTCCTGGATGGAGGTTCCTTTATTGTAACAGATTACTATTCTGTGATATTAATGGCAAAGGGCTGTATATGATCTGGACCTAACATTAGGATCCTATGTATTGTCAAAGGCTTTTACGGTTGGAATCACTGGGTTGCTGTAGGTTTTTTGGGCTGTATAGCCATAAGTCTAGAAACATTATCTCCTGAGGTCAGGAGAGAATGTTTCTAGAACATGGCCATACAGGCTGAAAAACCTACAACAACCCATTATTTATTTATTTATTTATTTATTTATTTGCTGCATTTGTTGACCGCCGTTCTCAGCCCTAGGGCGACTCACGGCGGTGTACAACATATAAAAGACAATTTACAATAAGCCATAACGAAAAAACCAACATATCACTAATACACAGTCATATAATTACACTAAAATAATCCACTCCGTCTTATCGTAGAATCATAACCAATCTCGTAATCCATATTCCGTTCCAGTTGTCATTACCAGTTACTGTAGCACTCAATTAAATGCCTTCTCAAATAGCCATGTCTTTAGGCTCTTACGGAAAGACATAAGGGAGGGCGCCTGTCTGATGTCAACAGGGAGGGCGTTCCACAGCCGGGGGGCCACCACCGAGAAGGCCCTCTCTCTCGTCCCTGCCAGACGTGCCTGTGAAGCAGGCGGGATCGAGAGAAGGGCCTCCCCAGACGATCTCAAGGCCCTCGTGGGCTCATAGGCCGAGATGCGGTCCGAAAGGTATTTTGGGCCAGAACCGTTTAGGGCTTTGTAGGATAACACCAGCACCTTAAATTGGGCCCGGTAGCAGATCGGCAGCCAGTGGAGCTGGAACAACAAGGGCGTTGTATGCTCCCTGCGTCCCGCTCCTGTTAGTAACATGGCTGCCGCGCGCTGGACTAGCTGAAGCTTCCGGGCCGTCTTCAAGGGCAGCCCCACGTAGAGAGCGTTGCAGTAGTCAAGGCGGGATGTGACCAGAGCGTGTACCACCGTGGCCAAGTCAGACTTCCCAAGGTACGGGCGCAGCTGGCGCACGAGCCTAAGCTGTGCAAATGCTCCCCTGGTCACCACTGAAACCTGGGGATCCAGGCTCAACGATGAATCCAGGATCACACCCAAGCTGCGAACCTGCGCCTTCAAGGGGAGTGCAACCCCGTCCAGCACAGGCTGTAACCCTATACCCTGCTCGGCCTTGCGACTGACCAGGAGTACCTCTGTCTTGTCTGGATTTAATTTCAGTTTGTTCGCCCTCATCCAGACCATTACAGCGGCCAGGCACCGGTTCAGGACCTCGACAACCCATTAGAATCCTAGTTTCAAATGAAATAAAGCAGTATGACAGACATAATGACTGTGTATATGCATGAAATAAGGTTTGCTTTGACCTCCAGGTATTTTATAATCTGTTGGTTTCCAGGCTGTCTAGAGCAGTCAAATAAGATGGAATTATCTAGCCTTCTACATATCTCATTTATGGGATATGGTATAGTAGAGATATCGTATAAAACCTGTATCTTGTGCAGACCATCATTGCTATAGGCTATAAATGCAGTGATCTGTTAATATTTCTTCAAATCAGAAAACATTTAGGTACAAGTGTATAATAAATCAACCAGTTTTATCACCCACATATAGGTCTGTGGTTCGGATGATGTATTCTATATGTTAAAGCTTCCTAAATTATATTTGGATCTAAATTAGGGTTATAAATCTTTGATGTTCTTTGCTTGTTCTGGTTTCCCTCAAGTCATTTTCCATAACTGCATAGTTAAACTGATTATCTCTTATTTATTGCATTTTGGAAGATTTTTGAATAAGTAAGCAATCCAGCTGTTTCAAATGTGCCATCATCTGCCATTTCTTCCATGGTAGCCCTAAACCCATTTCCCTTTTCCTGCCGCTAGCATTATTAATAATAAAAAGTTTAGTGAGTATTGAGCTTGAAAGGCTGTGCTATAACATGGCAGGCTAGCAATTTCTTTCAGACAGGCAGCAAATACAAATATATTTACTACAGTTCTCATTCAGAACTGTAGGTTTAACTTTAAAGGTAACGGTTGTAATCTAAATGTTGATGTCATGTCAGGAGAAAGGGATCGGAGAAGAGGTGTTTAATCTTCCCTGAATGATGCACTTATCAGTAGCTTTTCTCAGGCAGTACAAACTGGTAGCAGCAGTCATTCCAATACACTATAAATATTAAGCATCAGAATTTTCTGTTTACAATGTGCTATGATAGGAAAATAAGGAGATCTCAAATGGTTGGGATTTTGTCCATACATTTGTATTATATTCAAACCTCTCTCACTGTGATGTTACTTGGTGACAATGGGAATTATGTCTTATTTCACTGAAACTCCTAGAGGAACAGTAGTAAAATAAATCCTGCATTTGTATTGTTTATATTGAGGAAATAGAGCAAAGCTGTGCTGCCTACTCATAATCTGGGGTATACTGTAATTTAGGGGAGGAAATTTGTCTTCATCAAATGGGATTTAACAAACCTTGGTGTAATATTTCTCAAGATCTTTGGCACATGACCTATTTGATACTGACCAAATCTAGGCTTTTGGAATGATTACAAAACTTTATTCTTCAAACTCCTAACCTGATCTGCAAAGCACTCACCTTTAAGCTATTTATTTATTTATTTCACCATTTTCATCCAATTAACAAATCAGTGTGACTTCCATTAATCAATTATTAATCAACATAGAATGGTTTCCACATTTTAAAAAGGATTCAAAAATGAAAAGAAGGCACAGCCAGTAAGATTAAACACAAAGCACAAGTATAGCAGCTGCCAATAATATCAGCCCAAATAAAATTTCCATTTTAAAAGCAAGCTTTGATGGTTTCAGATATAGTTCTTTAGTCTGTATAACAAATAGTCCACTTTCCATGAATAAAACTAATTTCTGGTCCCATCTTCTTATGTCTCACTTCTTTCAAAGTACTTTTAGATTTTTGGTCTTTTTATTCTTTCAACCTGAATACTCATTCAATCTGAAATAGTTTTGCTTGGTTAAAATCCCTTTACATCAATCCCACCCTCATTGTTATCCTTTACTCTCTTCCTGGTTTTTGCCAACCCAGTGCTCTGTCAAATACTTTAGAAACTAAGTTAGGTTAGGAATTCTTTTTTCACAATAATTTATAGGTTTAAAATATTTTTAGCACAAAAAGTTTAAGTAAGAGATAGCATATTTTGTACAAAATTTATTAATTACTATGCAAAAAATATTGCCTTTTGAACAGAAAATATTTATCTATCTATTTATTTATTTACTGTATTTCTATACCGCCTTTCTCAGCCAATCAGCGACTCAAGGCGGTTTCCCACAAATCAGTATACATAAAACATAATATAGATAAAAAAAACATTAAACAGTATAAAATATCACAAAAGCAGTAAAAAACAACATCATTCGCGTCTCATTATTCTCAAGCATTGTCCAGTTCCATTGTCAGGTCATTCGATTTCCTATATTAGCTACTCTGTATTTGTAAATGCTTGCTTGAATAGCCACGTTTTAACTTGCTTCCGAAACATCAAGAGGGAGGGAGCAGATTTGGTCTCCATAGGGAGAGCATTCCATAGCTGAGGGGCCACCACTGAGAAGGCCCTGTCTCTCGTCCCCACCAAATGTGCTTGTGACAAAGGCGGGACCAAGAGCAGGGCCTCCCCAGATGATCTTAAAGTCCTCAGTGGTTTGTAAGGGAAGATATGTTCAGACAGGTAAGTCTTTGAATTGGGCCTGGTAGCAAACTGGCAGCCAGTAGAGCTGACGCAACAAGGAGCTTGTATGCTCCCTGAGCGCTGCTCCTGTTAACAACCTCACTGCCGTTTGTTGGACAAGTTGAAGCTTCCAGGCCATCTTCAAAGGCAACCCCACATAGAGAGCATTGCAGTAGTCTATACGGGATGTAACCAGAGCATGGACTACCATGGCCAAGTCAGACTTCCCAAGGTACGGGCGCAGCTGGCGCACAAGTTTTAACTGTGCAAATGCTCCCCTGGTCACCGTTGAGACCTGAGGTTCCAGGCTCAGCGATGAGTCCAGGATCACGCCCAAGCTACGAACCTGCATCTTCAGGTGGAGTGTGACCCTGAAGACGCACAGTGTATCCTTCTGGGACGCCTCAACGGAATGGGCCTGGGGGGCACTGTTTTACAGTGGCTCCAGTCCTTTCTGGAGGGTTGCACCCAGCAGGTGTTGTTGGGAGACACCTGTTCAACCCCACAGAGTACTTCTGTCTTGTCTGGATTTAGTTTCAATTTGTTCACCCTCATCCAGACCATCACAGCAGCCAAGCGGTTCAGGACCTGGACAGCCTCCTTAGTAGGAGGCGGGAAGGAGTGACAGAGTTGGATATCATCTATGTACAGATGAGACCACACCCAGAAACTCCGGATGATCTCCCCCAGCAACTTCATGTAGATGTTAAACAACATGGGAGACAATATTGAGCCCTGAGGAACCCCACAAGACAAAGGATGTGGGATTGAACAGGTGTCTCCCAACAACACCTTCTGGGTGCGACCCTCCAGAAAGGACCAGAGCCACTATAAAACAGTGCCACCCCCCGGCCCATTCCAGCGAGGAATCCCAGAAGGATACTGTGGTCAACGGTAACAAAGGCCACTGAGAGGTCCAGCAGAACCAACAGGGACACACTCTCCCTGTCTAGCTCCTGACGTACACCATCAACTAAGGCGACCAAGGCTGTCTCGGTTCCATGTCCTGGTCTAAAACCAGACTGTGCCGGTTCCAGATAATCCGTGTCTCACAAGAATACCTGGAGTTGTGAGGCACCACACGTTCCAGGACTTTGCCCAAAAAGGGGAGATTGGAAACAGGCCAATAGTTGACGGATTGAGTGGGGTCCAGTGATGGTTTTTTCACCAGCGGTTTTATTACAGCTTGTTTTAAGCTAGCTGGAATGTTGCCTTCCCAAAGGGAGGCATTAACCACCACCTTTACCCACTCGGCCAATCCCCTTCTGGCCTCCTTTAGAAGCCAGGATGGGCAGGGGTCTAGGATGCATGTGGTCACTCTCATTCCTCCAAGGATCTTGTCAACATCCTTGGGTTTCACCAATTGAAATGAATCCATCAAAACTGGACAAGCAGATGCTCGTGTTACCTTCTCAGAAACTGCCATTAACATGATGTCCAGACCAGAACGGATCAAAGTGACTTTGTCCGTGAAGAACTGAGCAAATGCTTCACAGCGGGCTGCTGAGTTTTCAGTGCTCCCACCCTGAGTGGTGGGATTTAATAGGCCTCTGACAACTCAAAACAGCTCCGCCGGACGCAACATTGGCCTCAAAGAAAGATTTCTTTGTGGCCTTTATTGCCGTGGCATATGACCTTAGAAAGGCCACATACCATGTTTGATTTGGCTCGCTCGGATCCGAACTCCACATGCTCTCTAGTTCCCTCTTCTTTCGCTTCATCACTGTCAACTCCTCATTGAACCAAGGAGATGGTTTAGCTCGGCTACTTGAGAGGGGACATTCTGGAGTGATTGTATCTATTGCCCTGGCCATCTCCTCATTCCAGAGAGTGTCCAGAGCATCAACAGAATCACCTACCGAGGCACCGTGGCCCCTCTCTGGTGCTGTGGCTGCTTTCTTCATTATTCACTCCATTCCAGATGATCAGCTGCTCCAGACTCAGCATTCTTGTTGTTTATTACAGCGTACACCAGGACTTAGCATCATATGCAGCACTTAACATCATACTCATTTCTGGAAGGATTAGAGTCCATTTAGCTAAGAATATCTTGTCCACCATTTTGTTTAGTGTCTCCTCTGCCAGTGTTCCTTGCCGCATTGTATAGACCTCTTCACCCAGCGAAGATCAGCTGCTCGGCTGCCAGAAGATTTACGTCTTTGGCCGTTGGGACCTGGTACTTTGGGGGGTTGGGGTAGGGGCTATTTATTAAAATCAATTCACCCATAAGATCAAGGAACTAAGGATATAGAAAAGAACTACTACTCTGTTGTTTACATATGAAACCGTGCTACTAACGCTTGCTTACTATATAGCACTTTAACCTATTAACTCCCTCCCTCCCATGATTGCACTTTATGGAATATCCATCTAGTATTTTAAATAATGATAACCCAACAGCACTTTATAGACTTTCCATATGCTTTGCACTTTATAATCTAGTATGGACTTGAATAACTGCTTGCACTTTATGAACTTTTACCCAAAACCTGCCCAACAACTATTTCTCATGTTGCCCCTTAAGTTGCTGTATATAGGAATCATATTTGCACTTTGTGAGGGGACTGAGGGCGGGAGCGGGCTGGAGAGGTCCGGAAATTGCAGGGCGGGGGTGGGAAATGAATGGATGGGAGGGTTAATACGAAACAAAATATCATCAAACCAATCAACCTTCATTGAATCATGGGTTGAAGACAGGAATATGGAACATATCTCAGGAGATGGATGTTCCATTGGTCAGGGGACCAATGGAACATTACTATCCTATAAAAGTAGTAATGGGGAGGGGGAGATACGGGAAAGGGAGACCATCAATTTGGCCTAGGGATTGTAAAACAACATTAGTAGTTCCAAGTAGTTCCAAATAAGTAAGTAAGGACAACCAGACAAATAGGACCAGCTGGACTGATAAATGTGGAATGAAACTCTGAACTATGAGATAGCGAATATTGACTGGCAATATGGAGTAATTGGTTTGTATCGGTTTGTATGAAATGTTTATTGGTTTTATTGGATATAGATATAATGTATTGTTGTTGTTGCTATTTTGTGTTATTGTGTTTTATTATTGTTGTATGTTACGAGTATCAAATTGTGCCTTGGATATGTAAGCCACCCTGAGTCCCCTTCGGGGTGAGAAGGGCGGGGTAAAAGTAAACCAAATAAATAAATAAATAAATCGGTCTCCTGGCATGGTAAATTGGAGTACCCAGGATGGTGGTCCCTCCGGATTAAAGGTGGTGCTGTTGAATGCTAGATCTGTCAATGGAAAAACAGCTTTCATCCAGGATTTAATTCTGGATGAGCAGGCAAATCTTGCATGTATAATGGAGACCTGGCTGGATGAGGCTGGGAGCATACAACTCTGCTGTGCCAGCTCCACTGGCTGCCAGTTTGCTACTGGGCACAATTCAAAGTGCTGGCTTTAGCCTATAAAGCCCTAAACGGTTCTGGCTCAACTTACCTGTCCAAACGCATCTCCCCTTATGAACCATCTTGGATGTTAAGATCGTCTGGGGGGGGGGGCTGCTCTTGACTCCATCTGCATCACAAATACACTTGGCGGGGATGAGAGACAGGGCCTTCTTAGTGATGGCCCCTCGGCTGTGAAACATCCTCCCTAAGGACATTAGAATGGTTCCCTCCCTTTGATTTTCCAAAAAAAGTCAAAACTTGGCTGTTCGAGCAGGCGTTTGAAAAGGCAGTTTAACAGACATTGGATTATGGAACAATTGGATTATGAGTTTGGATGACGATTTAATTAGGAGGCGAAATGACTTTATTTTTTTTTACTATTGTTATGGTTTTAACTGATATATATTGCTTTAAATGTTTTGAATGTTTTTATGATGTTGTTGGCATTGAATTGTTGCCTTGTGAACTGCCCCGAGTTGCCTGCGGGCTGAGAGAGGCGGTATACAAATGTAGCAAATAAATAAATAAATAAAATAGATCAGTGCCTACAGGATGGAGTCTATACTATCAAATTAGGCTGAACTCAACTGGACAGCCACCCTTACTTGGATCTGTTTTTTGGATGTTGCCACAGCAGTGGCCACAGACCTTTGGAGATATAATAGCCACTGCTTGGTGCCTTTACCAATGTCAACAAAGGTGTTCAAGTGACTTGGAGAAGGGAGGGGTAAAGGAGGAGGATGCTTCAAAAGTAATTTTATAATCGAAAAAGTATTTTTCCCAGTTCTTATTCTGGGCATTCCAGTGCAGTTTAGGGTAATATCTGGAGTTGTTTCCATAGACAGCTCTGCTGCAATCCTTTAAAAAAGTCAAAGGACTTCTTGATAGGATGAAATAAACTATTACAGGAAATTATCATTATCTGAAAAGCTTTTTATTACTAGATCAAAGTTGTATGAAAGAAACAAGCATAAAACTATAGTAAAATGATCCCTGGATTGGTTCTCAGCAGGTGTCTGACCTGTGATCAATACCTAACTGGAAAAGCGTTCCAGGAAAATTGTTTCTAAATGTAATGGAATAATAAAAAAAAGAATGATAGCTATAATCGTCACACCGATTTCTAACAGGAATTGCAGTGCCTGCTGCTTCTGTGACAATTTGTCCTTTTGGAGACACTAACTCTGGAATTTTTCGAGGCCAGTGCCTTTATTGAAAAAGTGAATGGGTGCATTTGTAGGAAGCATGAGGATGAACTAACTTCATTGTGCATTAAACTTTCCTTTGGATGCTTAGGAGATAGTCACCATTGTCTCTGTTGTATTTTTCTCACTATTTGTAATTAGATTTGGAAACCATAAATGGCATACGAAGTTCAACAGTTGCAGCAAATAGCAGGAGCAGACACATACAAGAGGGTTGACATTGATGCCTAGCAGTGATCTCTTTTCCAATAACATCTACGTTGCAGGGGGCATTGGGAGAGAGTGCAGTAATGGCAGCCAGTGAACTTTAAACAGCAGTTGGCATGGGATTGAAGGAGAAAATACCTAGTTCTCCCTCCAAATGGCATGGGAAGCTTATAGTCAACTGCCTTCCTATTTTTGTGATCCACCCTATTTTCATTGTGTCTGTTCCATTTTTGTTTTCGTTTCTTTCTCGATACAACTTGAGTTGGTGCTTGGACTGAGTCCAGGAAAAGTTCTGAATAGGCCTGGGTAACAACGGAAAAATTTGTTTCTAAAATCGATTTGTATTTGGGGTTTTTTTTTGTTTCGATATTTAAAATAATTACAAATTTTTCCTTTTAAAAAGTTCTATATTTACGAAATTTCGTAAATGGTAAAAAAATTAACGAATCGATTTCCGAAACAATAACGAATCGATTCGTTAATGGCGGACGCGACCGCGAAATACGCTAAAAAACCTCCAAAACCTTCTGAAGCTTCCCTCTCCCTCTGTTGTTGACTGTTGGTGTGATATTATATTTTTTTTTCACTAATTAAACCATAAAACTGGCCCAGACATGCGGAAATAATAACGAAACGACCTCAAAACAATAACAAAACGAATACAATATCGAAATACGAAGCATTTACAAAACGTTTTTGAAAATTCGTTTTTTTAATAATTGCTCCAGAGTGGTTCGTTATTGTTTTGTAATTGAAAAAATTAACGAATTATTAACGAATTACGAATTAACGAAACGAAACCGCCCAGCCCTAGTTCTGAACAATGGCATTTTGTTTGTCCAGAAATTAATATTTATGAAGACCAGTTTTATTTTATGTGCAGAAAATGCTGTTTCCTTCATAGGCATTGCTGTGTTTTGGGCAAAATTAGGATGTATACATTTTGCATAGAGCAAGTCCCAAACTGTTAGCAGTCTTTCAAAATTTCACAGTTTTCCTGCAGTTTCAAAGATTTTTTAACTGCAGGAACATAATGGCTTGTCTCTAAGCGCAGTGTTTACCTCTAAGAGCAAAATTTGCAAAGAATTTTATTTCTATTCATAGCAATATACTATGTGAAGATGTAATTACACAATTACAATAATTACACGATCGCCAATGCTTTTGTTTGATGGGATTCATTTTGTTTGAATTATTAATATTTTTTCAGATTGTGTTTAAAGTGTTTAAAAATTCAAATGTATTTTAAACTATTTTTAAAATTTTATTTTATTGATTGTATCCCAATCTGAGATTCATGGATAGGTCCAGAAATAAGCAACCAGTAAATACAGTATTGCTGCTACTATAAGATTGACCGGGTGACTCTGGAGAATTCTGGAAGTAGTAATATAATTCCTGTTATATTAAGAAAGAAATCATGCACTCCAAGATCCTAAACTAAAAATCTTGAATGACTGGAAGTCATAGGAAAACACAAACATACCTGCACAAAGTCAGGGTTTGGTATTCTTCCTTTGGATTCTATAACATTTTCAATACAAAATATATTATGTTTATCTAAGGCATTTCATATGTTTCATGTGAGCATACATCCACATGATCAGTTGAAATGCCAGTAAATCTGCAAAATACATTCATAAAGTAAGAAATGTCCTGAAGGTGCCTTTATCAATTGTTCTCATTTTAAGATGCATAAAAGCCAAAGGAGCAAACAAAACAGTTGAAAGAAAACAAAACCAAGGGCAAGAGTGCCATCTATTGGACTGTGAAAAATGGCACCGAAAGTAGCCAATCATAGCAGATCTGAACATCTGGAAAATGGAAAGGTGAACAAGTTGGAGAGGAAAGGGAATATAAAACACGGTTTAGTATAAAATGTTAATCACTGGCTGTCAGGTTATATTTCTTACACACATTCATGCTGGAACTACAAATGTATTCTTTTACATAATCCAGTAGAAAGGGAGTTCAAGATCAATATATTCAAAATTCAAGAATGTAGAAGTTATTTTCTAAGTCACTGAATAGTGAGGGGTTTTTTTTTAAAAAAAGAAAAGTAATATATAAAGCAAATTAAAAGGAAAAATCAAATCATTTTTGTTTTGTTTGTTTTTTAAAAAATGGCTATTCACATTGCTTAATGATTCAGGGCATAGAATGTTTTGTTATATATCAATAAATTGAAAGAGTTTAAGCTAGATTCAGACATTGTGCAAAAAGCCTACCAGGAAATAATATATATCTCCAAGCTGTCATCTTGAACACATTTCCACAACTTCCTTCCTTCCTGTATTTATCAATTTCATTCTATCTACCATGACTCTACAAAACAATGTGCAATAAAATGTGTATTATTCTAAATCAAATGAAAATTAATCTGGGCTTTCTCTAAGGCTCTATCCAGTCTGCATTCCCTTAGGAGAGTTTCATCACTGAGGTGATGCCGAAGAGAAAACTTTGTCTTGACTACTTGCCAACCTATGTCTTAGGTTCGCAGGACATACAACACTGCATTTGCTGAAGATCTCAAATCTTAAATAGGATCATAAGAATATTTCTCATATCATCACCCTGGGCAAAACAGGGCTTACTTTTAACCAAACATGTATAAAATAACATTATTTCATACTGGGATTATTACAAATTTTGTTTAAGTTATGAATAACTGGAAACTAATACATGTGGTTTAAATAAAACTTAGATGTTAAAACTGAGGTGTCAGACTTGTAGCCCTCCAGATGTTTACTCCTCCAACTCCTAAAAGCCCTAGACAGCCTGTCCAATGGCCAGGAATTCTGGGAGCTGAAGTCCAAAACACCTAGAGGGCAACAAGTTTGACATCACTGCTCTAAAGGCATAAAATCTCATCTGATCTTGGAAGCTAAATAGGGTCAGCTCTAGCTTATTAAAGCCCTGATCTTCAATAGGCGATCACCAACAAACACCAGAAGAAGGAACTGACAAAACATCTCAGTATTTCATACCTTAAAAAATTCAGTGAAATGCATGAGGTTGCTGTAAGTCAAAAGGCAACTCGTCATTTATACAAGTCTGTGTAGGTTTGTGTTGAAGCAAACTGCGCGCTTTGTCATATTCTGAAGTGAGGTCTGATAGGAATGTGCTTTCTATAGTGTTTTTGTTTGTTTTATTCTTGCTAATATAAAAGAACTTGTCACCATGCAGGTGAGCTATGAAGCATTTGCAACATGAAACAGATCAAGTGTACCTTACTTGATAATAATTACAAATCTATGAAGTGACAACAAAGATTTCTCTGACACCACAAAAATGCTATTTGTTGTGACATCAGATTTCCTTCAGATGCATCGGGTACTATACATATATACAGATGGGTACAAAGAAGAGACAATCGTGTAAACAATCTAACAAAACGGTAATGAAATGCAGGAATTAGAATCCTGTTGGGCAGTTATAAATGTATGACAATAAAGTGACACACTTTTGATTGTTTTTATATTCATTAACCCTACATAACCTCTAATTTAAGGTAGACATATTGATGGTGGAAATATCCACTTTCTGAGCCATAGTTGCTGTGCCCCCTTGTCAGTTGGAAAGCAAGTGGCTGATAGTCCTACAACCCCTCATGTGAGCGATCTCCTTCTCAAGGGGAAATAAAAACAAGCATCCTGCTTCTATCTGTAGCATGGAAGATTGCTCACAAGTTGGAGCAAGGCTATCAGCTGCTTCCAGCAAAGCAAGGGAACAGGTTCTCATCAACTGCATAATAATTGGGATTGGGGAAAATCCAAATAGGAGTCACTGCATAGCACCATAACCACCATTCTTATGAATTCAGAGCTCCACAAAAGGATTCTTGCCAGTAGTCAGAAGAGGAGGGTTGACTTTTACATTTTGTAGTTGTACATTGGCTGTCAGACTTCTTCTCCTTTGAAAAAGTAACTAATAAACTGCTGCTGGAAAAGCCAACACTCACATCACAAATAATCAGCAATGCACTCCAAACTGCTTGTTAAGAACATTAATACAACAAACAAACAAAAACAAAAGTCAAAACTGGACTAGTAATTGAACATAGTGTAAACAACATTATCTTGAAAAATCTAAGCTGAAAAAAATATAATTTGCATATTAAGTATCAGCAAGGCAGTTTAACAGGATCAAATAGAAAGGTGGTGGATATATGTAAATTGCCCCTATACATATTGGACATAGCACAGACTCTGGTAGAAAAGAAAGACCATTGGTCATAGTGATGATCAAAACATGGAGTTCATTCAGACAACCTAATTGTAGTGCTATGATTCCACTTTAACAGCTGTGGAATCCTCTGGTGTGCAGTTTGGGGGAAGGCTCATTCTTAGCCCACAGTTTCAGCCTAACTAGACTTCATAGACTGGAGTCATGACAATTAAAAGTGGAATCAGACTGCACTAAATGGGTAGTGTGAAACAACTCTTAGCAATGGAAACTATCAACTTTAAATGAATCTCATGAATATTCATTTGGAAACCAGACTAGATAGAACCGATATTAAGAAGTATCTCATATTTTCAATGTTGTAATTCCATAAATACTCACTTAAGCGTAATTCTCTGCAAACTCAGTGGAATGCATTTATGAATATATATGTATTAGATTGCATTGTGAGAGGTTTTAAAATTTCTTTCTAGTGTTTCAGTTTTTTTCTGAAAAGAAAGTAATTCTATTTTAGTAGTATTCTTTCATGGCTATTTGAATAAGTTAATTGAATATTTCCAGTTACCTTCTAAACCATGTCATCATTTTTAACTTTGTTTTCAACTTCAGGTACTGTAACAACTGGCTTTTGTTTTCAGGGAAATTGTGATTGTTTTACTTTCAGTCAAACTAAGCTTGCTTTTAATAAATAGTCTTGCCAAGAAATCTGTTGCCCCCAAACCGTCTTAACACTGAAATCTTATTTTATGCAGGTGCATGATAGTTATTATAATCAATGTACTTGAGACATGTTTAGAGCTCATTATTACTAATTTGCCAGTGATCAAATTAATTTTAGAAATATTTTTTAAAACACTTGAAAGGAAAATAATTTTGCTTTACAGGGCATATACTTGATACATTTATTTCTGTCATTGTTGACCACTTTGTAATGATGGAAGTATTGTCCTAAGGTGAACAATAATAAACAGTTATGCATTCTTTTTCAATCCTCTGTAACATGAGAGAAATATTAGAAATATCATAATCTATTAATTATGGGATATATTATAGTGTAGATTGTGTTTTGGCGACCTTCAACTAAATTTTCCCTATATCCTACTTATTTTTTCACTTCATACTATTTACACTGGAATACTGTTCCTGTATTCTTGTATAAAGTAGAGGGCACTTGCTTCTCTTGCTTTTAACATCTGAGCCTTGTGTTGCCCCTTATTCATTTTGTATAAGATAAATGACCTTTAGTATCTCTTCTACAGATTTTCATCTGTAAAGTGAAGCTCATTACATTTCTGCTGATGTTCTGTCAGCAGGTGGTCTGTGTCAATTATTTTTTTTGCTTCAGTGTAATGGATGTTACATACCCAGTTGACTTTGGTTACTGAATATTCTACCTCTGAAATCCTTTTCTCTGCATTAAGAAAAAATGACTAGTGTCATACTACTCAGTCTCAGCCTCATGAAGCAGTACTGTATTGATCTTTTATCATTTTTCTACCAAGCTACAAAATGACATACCTTTTCAGATATGTATAGTCATTGATTTCATTGTCCTAAGATCCCTTTGTTGGATTTTGACCAATTACTACTCTTTAGAAGATGTGACAGTAGTTAAACAATGAAATACGTCTCCCATGATTTAGAAATTACTGTGGTTCAGCCAGATAAAGATGTGGGATTTGGGTGTTCGGGGCCTGATGGTTCTATAGGTGAGCAAACAGAGGGGGGTTTAGAGCAAGATGGTTCTGTAGCTGTTGCTGAGACAAAATATGGAAGTGGATCTGCTTTGAAATCAAACAGGCAGGGAAGGGAGGATAACATTAGCTCATCCAAGGAAGCAGCTGGCTTAGACAGAGGATACTAGGCTGCTTCTGAGGGGGCAGAGATTCAGGTGCAGGAATATCCGTGAGAAAGATAGGCAGAAGCAGGCCTCTGAAGGTCAAAGGAATTTGTTCATGTATTGCAGTCCTTTTAGTGAGAAAGCTGTTAGGATTTTAGATCAAGCAATGTCGCTACTGGAGTGAGGAACTCCTGTATCATTTCTAGTTCATGTCTTAGAGACACTAGATTCATGCTCAAGTTTGGCTTCTTGTTTTATGGATTTACCTTTGGATTCATGCCCATGTTTTTCTCCTTGTTTCCTGGATTAATGTTCATGTTTTAACCATTGTTTTCTGAATTTCCCTATTGCCTTTGGGACTTGCTTCCTTTATTAATGCTTGGATTTTTACCCTTTTATTTGCTTAAGATGCCTTTGGCTCTTTTTATATGTGGTTTTTATCAATAAACTGTTTATTACCATGTTTGGTTTCTTGGTGAGTGCTGTGAGCAAGGTGTACTCCTGCTGAGGTGCAACAGAAATGAAAAATAAGTCCAAATTGCTATCATGCTGTTCAACAAGATATAACCATTTATTTATTACATTGTATAATACAGGCAATCCCCAGGTTACAAACATCTAACTTAATACGAGACCATTACTTTATAGCGGAAGGTCACAGGACACAGTTAAAGTGTAGAGAGAAAGGGTGGGGAGAGTGGAGGAGGTGCACAGAATGGCCATGACACCTGCTAACAGTTTGCAAGATGGTGGAAGGGTGATGGCCACCTTGGGATGGCAGTGCTTATTTTATCTCAGCCATATCGACAGGCAGGTATGGGAGGTGGCCCTGCTAGCCATCAGCATGCTCTGGGCTTTTTTCATGGCCAGCTGTGGGCAAATGGTGAAACAGGAGGGAGGACATTGGCCACTACGGGGAGTGGTAGTGGTATTCCCCTCGTCATTCATGGCATCACAGCTAGGCCTGGAAGTAGGTACACCAGCCAGTGATACACACCCCTTGCAGCCTACTGTGGACTTTCTACCCTTCTGCCCCCCTTCTGAGCCTGAATTGAAACCCCAACAACAAAACAAAAATGGGTAGAGTTACACTAAAAAAACCTGTTCCGACTTACATACAAATTCAACTTAAGAACAAACCTATAGAAACTATATTTTTCATAACCTAGGGACTGCCTATACTTCTTTCTGTAGTACCACCACCTCTTAGATGGTCACTGAATTTCAAGACCACATATAGTCTGGTCTCCATAAGAACAGACATAGCCAATTACTTCTTTTGATTTTAAAATCAATTTCTATACTTAAGCAATCCATTCCAGTGATTATCCTCTTCTATTCTAGACATTTCTACTCACTAGTCCCATTGAAGAAGGCAAAAAGAAAGCACACCAAAGGAGGAATAGAATTCTCAATTACGCAGTCATGTCAAATAAAGTAATATCAAATGACCACAACTTTGAAGTGTTGTTACATCTCCCCATCTTTTTCTTTCTTCTGGCTTCTTCCTCTAGGAATTCTCTTTTTTTTTTGTCTCCTACTCCCAAAATAGATTATGCTTAGAGAAACTGAGCAAGTATGTTTGGGGTAATGGTAGGTGGAACATACTAGGCATATATATGCAGAATTAAGTCTCACAGAGTTTAATGGGATTTACTGTCATGCAATTTTCAACTGTGATTGGACCTACACTGTCATATAATGCATTTTGGAGTTTCATTATATGGTCACAGTAGACCCACATAATGCAGTTTAAGAGCTCTGCCATTATATGGCCGTGTAGATCCAGCCTGAGTTGCTCAGAATAAATAAGTCACACTTACTTTGCCAGTGCTTTTGTAACCAGCCAGACCACCCTCTGCAACCATTTTGTGATAGTGCCACTATTTTTTTTTCAAATTTTCAAACAATCTCATGGATAAAAGGAGTATTGGAAAATTCTTCCTTAAGCTCAGGCTCTTTGTACATGTCTGTGAGTTATGTGTTATTGCTAGGGAGAAAAAAAATAATTGAAAGCAATGGTTTTGTGTCACTCAGGGGATACTCAAATTCTTACAGTTTTCAAGTTAAAAGTCTCAGCTTCAGATACTTGTCACTGGAGCATAAAAATATGCTCTCAACGGAGTTCTCTTGTTTTGCATAGTTCAGATCCCCTAACCTAATTTTGCACTCAAGGTTTTGAAGTTATGTGGCTTAGCTTGTCGTTTCTGTGCATTGTCTTGCTGTTGGAGACTGTAGCAGGAAAATGTGTGCTCTGGAGTCACAAGGTGAAGTTCTTTACTCTGCTTAGTTTGACAACACACTCTATTTATATTGACCCTGCATGTAGGTGTCTGCCCTGCCTTCTAACCCTCCAAACCCAGTGGACAGCAACCACATGTGGCTAAGACTAATTTCTGACAGTGATATCTGCACATATGATTTGGTACACTATGAGGCATTTAATCATGTTTTAATGTGATTATGTATTTAAAACGATTAATTTTATCCTTCCATTCAAAACTAAAAACAAAGTGCATCCTAAAATTACTTTGGAATATTATGCATATTTTGCTGTTGTTACATGCCTTCAGGCTGACATCAGCTTCGAGCAAGCGTATCATAGAATAATATGGCATGTCTAAGTTTAAGTCAGAAAGAGCTTGCTATTGGCTTTCTTTAAAAGTGTCATTTTTCCACAATCACTCAATTGATTTTCAGAGTATGAGAGGTTCAAACCTTGGAGGTGCAGCATTTTATAACCTCACTAGACAGGCTTATAATTGGCAGCATGTGCCATTTCCTCTCCATTTGCCCCATAGAGCCTGCAGGTTCCCATCCCAAGATGTAAAGCAACTTTGAGCGGAGCCTGTGGCACAAATGGAGAGTAACCATCATATGCCACCGTACTCTTTGTAAGCATGTGGGCATCTGGACACCCCCTCCCATTCCAGGAAAGTGCAGGGTTTATTGTCCATGTGGGGACAGAAGTTTGGCCTGACCTGGCTTTTTCCCTGTGAGGAAGCAACCAAGAATATGGTGGGATTATGTGTCCAATTTACTTCTTGTACTGGATTGATGGCATGATTTTTCCTGGCACTCACGATCTGGGTTCTTTTTAAAATCATGTCTCGCCTACATTAACTATGTTATATATCAGCTTTTGTCCCAGGAATTTATGCAGTAGAATATTAATTTGTTTGTATGGACTTGTCCTGTTTACAAAGAATACCTGTTAGCATAGCATGCTGTCTACACTTATTCAATTCAGGCACATAAAAATGTGGATCAGAATGAATTCTCATACAGATCAGCAAGAGAGAAGCACCATATGTCAACTCAGGTTTACATGACCAGGTCAGTTTGTGAGCTAGAGAAACAATTTTTCTTTGAGATTATTAAACAAACTATTCTTGAAGGTCTATTCATGGAAGGCATCAAGCAAATTCTTTGCCCTCTCCTGAGTAGGATAGGGAAGCTGGTAGGAACAAAAGAGCTATTAAGGGGAAAGATAAATCATCTCGTGTGATATATGTCACCATTTGCCAGCAATGCCCTTCTGCCTTCTGCACAGAGCAAACGGGGCAGGTTTTGTCTCTCTTTCTGTACAGAAGAACAAATGGACACAACCATGTTAGAAGAAAATACTTTTTAAAAGAAGAAGAAGAAAAGCAACATTTCAAAGATTAATGACTTTCCACTCATCACTAAATTAAAGTATCATTCTTGAATAAAGAAGAGTCATAAATAAAGAAGAGTGTGAAACTACTTAACCATAAAGGTGATTAAGCCTCCCAACTCTATGACTTGAAATTTCATTAGAAACAAACATTTTTAAACAAACCATGTTGTATCATTTCACCTGTGCAAGGTGTTTGTTTCAGTGTGAGCAGTTTTCTGAATAATGTCTGCAAATAAGGCAAATATGTTTTCCATATCATAGCAACCTATGGCTTCAATGTTTATAATTAAACTAGGTCCACCGGGGGAGGGGGACAACAGCCTTGCGAACACTACTTTACCCATAATGTCTGGGAATCGCCAGAAGGCTAAACGGAGGGCTGCACAAACACAACAAGGACTAAGTACCAAAAGCACAATAATCCCAATTAAACAGCTCAAGGGAAGATCTCAGGGGCTCACATGTCTTTACACTAATGCACAGAGCATGGGAAATAAACAAGACAAACTCCAACTTTTAGCACAACACCACAAATATGATATCATAGGGATCACTGAAACCTGGTGGGATGACTCCTATCGCTGGAATGTAGATATCGAGGGGTATAACCTCTTTCACAGAAACCGAACAAAGCGGAGAGGAGGCGGAGTAGCCTTATATGTCAAAAACTCTTATGCTGCAGAAGAGATTCAAGACAGCAATCTGGGAAACCAGCTTGAAATCATCTGGATAAGAATCAAGGGATCTGGGACTCAAAAAGATGTCGTTGTAGGCGTCTACTACAGACCCCCAAGCCAGGAGGAAGAACTTGATGAAGTCTTCTGCCAACAGTTGACCAAACAGGCACAGAGAAGAGATGTAGTAGTCATGGGCGATTTCAACTATCCCGATATTTGCTGGAAAACAAACTCGGCCAAGAGTACAAGGTCCAACAAATTCCTCGCTTGCCTTGCAGACAATTTCATGATCCAGAAGGTAGAAGAGGCAACAAGGGGATTGGCTACTCTTGATCTCATCCTAACAAATGTGGAGGACCTGATCGATGCGGTCGAAGTGGTAGGATCCTTAGGGGCAAGTGACCATGTGCTCCTGCAATTTGAGGTACAAAGGAAGGCCGAAACTACGACAAGTCAAACCCGCATTTTGGACTTTAGGAGAGCTGATTTCCAAAAAATGAAGGAAACGCTGAGCAGCATTTCGTGGACACAGATACTAAAAGACAAGGGAGTTACGGATGGATGGGAATTTCTCAAGAGTGAAATACTCAAGGCGCAATTGCAAACCGTGCCAACAAAGAGAAAAAATAGGACAAGTGCAAAGAAGCCAGAATGGATGTCCAAAGAACTTCTAACTGTGCTGAGACACAAAAGAGACATGCACAAGAAGTGGAAAAAGGGAGAAATCACCAAAGAAGAATTCAAACAAATGGCCAACACCTGTAGGGAAAAGGTCCGCAAGGCTAAAGCAAAAAGCGAGCTCAGACTTGCCAGGGACATTAAAAACAATAAAAAGGGCTTCTATTCTTATGTCAGTAGAAAAAGGAAAAACAAGGAGGCAATAGGACCTCTTCGAGGAGAAGATGGGGCAATGCTGACAGGGGATAGGGAAAAGGCAGAACTACTTAATGCCTTCTTTGCCTCGGTCTTCTCACAAAAAGAGAGTCTTCAACCTCAGCAAGATGGAGTGGATGAGGGATTGGAGGACATCCAACCCCAAATTGGGAAAGAAGTCGTCCAGGAATTCCTGGCCGCTCTTAATGGGTTCAAGTCCCCAGGGCCAGATCAACTACACCCCAGAGTATTGAAGGAACTAGCGGAAGTCATTTCGGAACCATTGGCAACCATCTTTGAGAGTTCTTGGAGAACGGGAGAAGTTCCAGCAGATTGGAGGAGGGCCAATGTGGTCCCAATCTTCAAGAAGGGAAAAAAGGATGACCCAAACAACTACCGTCCGGTCAGCCTCACGTCGATACCGGGCAAGATTCTGGAAAAGATTGTTAAGGAAGCGGTCTGCAAACACTTAGAAACAAATGCAGTCATCGCTAATAGTCAACATGGATTTATCAAAAACAAGTCATGTCAGACTAATCTGATCTCTTTCTTCGATAGAGCTACAAGCTGGGTAGATGCGGGGAATGCCGTGGATGTAGTGTACCTGGATTTCAGTAAGGCCTTCGACAAAGTCCCCCATGACCTTCTGGCAAGGAAACTAGTCCAATGTGGGCTAGGCAAAACTACGGTGAGGTGGATCTTTAATTGGTTAAGTGGACGAACACAGAGAGTGCTCACTAATGCTTCCTCTTCATCTTGGAAAGAAGTGACAAGTGGAGTGCTGCAGGGTTCCGTCCTGGGCCCCGTCCTGTTCAACATCTTTATTAATGACTTAGATGAAGGGCTAGAAGGCATGATCATCAAGTTTGCAGATGACACCAAATTGGGAGGGATAGCCAATAGTCCAGAGGACAGGAGCAGAATTCAAAACGATCTTGACAGATTAGAGAGATGGGCCAAAACTAACAAAATGAAGTTCAACAGTGACAAATGCAGGATACTCCACTTTGGCAGAAAAAAATGAAATGCAAAGATACAGAATGGGTGACGCCTGGCTTGAGAGCAGTACGTGTGAAAAAGATCTTGGAGTCCTCATGGACAACAAGTTAAACATGAGCCAACAATGTGATGTGGCGGCAAAAAAAGCCAATGGGATTTTGGCCTGCATCAATAGGAGCATAGTGTCTAGATCTAAGGAAGTAATGCTACCCCTCTATTCTGCTTTGGTTAGACCACATCTGGAATATTGTGTCCAATTCTGGGCACCAGAATTCAAGAGAGATATTGACAAGCTGGAATGTGTCCAGAGGAGGGCGACTAAAATGATCAAGGGTCTGGAGAACAAGCCCTATGAGGAGCGGCTTAGGGAACTGGGCATGTTTAGCCTGAAGAAGAGAAGGCTGAGAGGAGATATGATAGCCATGTATAAATATGTGAGAGGAAGCCACAGGGAGGAGGGAGCAAGCTTGTTTTCTGCTTCCTTGGAGACTAGGACGCGGAACAATGGCTTCAAACTACAAGAGAGGAGATTCCATCTGAACATTAGGAAGAACTTCCTGACTGTGAGAGCCGTTCAGCAGTGGAACTCTCTGCCCCGGAGCGTGGTGGAGGCTCCTTCTTTGGAAGCTTTTAAGCAGAGGCTGGATGGCCATTTGTCAGGGGTGATTTGAATGCATTCCTGCTTCTTGGCAGGGGGTTGGACTGGATGGCCCATGAGGTCTCTTCCAACTCTTTGATTCTATGATTCTATGATTCTATGATTCATCCCTAAACAAGTGTTCCTATTTACTTGTAATTTATGAGGTGGACTGCAGTTGATGACATAGATGGTAGTCCATTCAAACTAATGCTAGTCTTTAAATTTGTTAGATTTTATAATGCTTCAAGATTCTCCGAGAGCAAGAATAAAAATCCAGATGTATCTGGGTAGTAGGATTTTAGTAAAGGTATTTGACTTGTTTGCTCTCAACTAGCAATTCCAAAGATTTTGTGCTATGTATTTCTGTTGACCCATAAACCTATATTCAGCATTGTAGTGGGGTCTGTTAAACATTGATAAGCTGTTTGCTATGCAGCACACTCACTGAGACCATAGTACTTAAATGCCATAAAGACCTAAATTAGGTTTGTGATTTGTCAAGATACATCTTAGTATTCTCGGTATTTCTTGCAAAGGCGCCAGATGAGCTTGAATGTATATTACCACCAGTATGATAGTAATGCTTAGCTTTCTGGAATCTCAGTACTGAATATGAAGTATAAATTGTAGCATTACAGTGAATAGCTTGACCTTTTCAACAGATTTGTCAGCTGCAGAAACTAGAAAAGTGATGAAGCTTACTATAATATTTCTGTGTTCATCTACCTATGGAAGGCCAAATAGGAATTCATTATGGTTTGCTTGAGATTTGAATAAATTTTATTCCATGGTATTTTTTTCATGTATTTGAGATATAGTAGTATATATCTATGATGACTAGCACATAATGTAGCCCTCATAGAAAAGTGTAAGAGGTGGTAGTGTTCTGTTATTGCATACTTTCTTAAACATGTTTCTCTCTTCACCCTCAGCCCCTATGAACACTGATCAGGGATTATGGGAGCCAAATCCACAACTTTAGCACAGAATCATTTAGAGAAAATCTGTATTAGTGGTACTATGTTTTGCTAGCAAGTCCACAAGCCCGAATGCAAGCAACTTCAGGCATAATGAAGACATGCTATTTTGTGTAAGTCATGTGGAATCCCACAAGTGGAATGAAAATATTGGATTTCACACTTGTGGAAAGATTAATAGTGGGTTTCTGAAAACAGTTGAAAGTCTGGATAAATGTGATGATATTATCAAATACAACTGTAAATCAACATCGGAATGTACTAGCAATAGGGTAAGATAGTTAAGTGAAGACAAATTGCTGTTTTCTTTATAGAAAGAAGACATATTCTAACTGCTTTATGGTATGCAAAACAACAAAAAACTGATCTCATCAACCAGTCCAAAAGACAAACATGGCCATTATATAAAACAAAACAATGGCATAACAACAAATACCAATAACCAATAAATATAATATTATCAGCAAATACAAAGATAGAGATATGAACAATACATATACATATTTAGAGCTAATATATGGAAACATATAGTAAAATATATTAAGAGTGAAAGATTGCGATATTTAATATAGAATATAAAAATAACATACCAAATAGCACTGTTCACATTTTGAAGCAGTTGGCTGGGCTACCCAACTCAATTCAAGGTGTCTGACTCCTAAATATATTCCCTTCTCTTCTGTGTACAAGTCAAGTTTTTATTCCTTTCATGCAACCCTATCTGGAGTAGTTAGTTAAGAGATTAAGAAACTGGATTCTTTTTCAAATAATTTTAACTTTAGAGAACATCTGTGATGTTTTATTTCCCATTTGTCAATAATGATCTGAGCAAAAAATAAATAAATCAAAGATATAATTCTTCATCATATTCAAAAGTGTAAATATGTATGTTTTCCTGTTCCAAAGACATCTCTGAATATCTGATATGACTGAGTAATTCAAAGATGCAAATTTATATCTTCTGCAATTGCATCTATATATTTTTTTTAAAAAAAATAAACTTGTGATTTAGAGAAGTAATGTGCTGCAAATAGTATTAACAGAAAGAGTACACTGGCAGAAGTATAGCCAGAAGTAAAATCTATTCCCAGCTTCTTCAAAATATCAATAAATGTATCCTTGAAAGTTTTCAAACTTTAGAAGTAATCTCAGACTCATGGCTCAAGAATAGAAACCAATTAGTTTTTGCCTCTATTTTCTTTCCCTGCCACTTCCCAACAGGCACCTATTACAGATGGTGGTGATGGTTGCAATGTGGAGGGATGGGCATGTTTCTTTTTTTTGTGATATGCGCTGGGGAAAGCATTTAATTTTATTGTACAATGTACAATGACAATAAAATTATTTATTTTGTTCTAAGCATTCTGAGCCCTAATGTGTGTGTGTGTGTGTGTTTTGGTGGGATTATTTTGACTATCTAGGTGCTAGATCACTAGTCACACCTGTGACCTTTGTTAGAGCAAGTGGTAAGAAAGGGTCTTGCAGAATCAGGCTAAAAATTCATTTGTCTAACTATTAAAACCAACTCTATGTAGTTCAGATTCAACATATAGTTCAGATTCAACTCTCCAGGCAATGTGATACTAGAATGAAAATATGGCCTATTGTCTTTGGAACAGCCAATACCAAATAAGAGATTGGAAAAAAATAGTATTAACCTCAACAAAAATGTTAACTAACACATATTATTATATAAACACGTAAATTATTATAATGAAATGGAGAAATTGAAATCAAGAAATGAGTCTTATATTTAAAGGATATTTCAAATACTATACATCACTGCATATAATCCCAAGATACATATTAGCAGGTAAAATGTATTCCAATTGTACACAAAGTAGTGGTCATGAATCAGTGCCAGTTCCCAAGACATCTGCTGTTGGTCCTTGAGGAACTTTGGGAAAGAGTCAATTGTGGCCAACAAGCACAGTTATGACCTCAGCCTCTGGCACAGTGGGGAATTTTTTTTCTTGTATAAGATACTTTAAGGAGCACAGTGATAATCCATTGGGTATATTGAATAAATGGTTCCATCTGTGTTTGACATAAAGAACAGAAAGACTAATGTGTTCAACCATTGTGGTGACTTCTCCTTTTGATTGTGTCTCATATTGGCACACAGCTGAGTTATGAATTAAACAAACAAACGAAGTTATTGCTATGCTGATTTGGGAATTTTAAGCATTGAAGTTCAAGAGGTAACATTCCTAATTGCAAGTATTAATCCAATTTTCTGTTTGTTATTCATCATACTTATCTCCATCCTGTCATGTCCTCCAAGCAGATCATCTTATTATTCTCCTACCATCTACTGATACTACCCAAGAATATCAATAACTCTTTCCAAGAGAAGTTTTTTAAAAACATTTTTTTGAAAATTCCTCTATTAATAGTCAAGCCTGGTACCAGTCCTGCTTTTCAAAGTATAAAATGGTTTTCAGAAGAAAAACAATCCCCTAAGAAAAGGAGGTATACTTTTGAACAGATGCATCTAATTTGTTTTAATAATCTTTCACCTTCAATCAAAATTGTTTAAATTCAACACACACTAAATTTGGACTATGCACTGTCATTCTGTGTACTCAAACAGAATTTTGTATTTCTGCAGCCAAAGCTTCAAGAATCAATCAAATAAGCCTGCTAACTGTTGCAAATCAGTTGATTCAAATACTTTATTCATTCTTATAGAACCTGGAGCAGGAACAGTCTACAAAGAACCTGTTTGTTTATCACTCTGCAAATTAACAATTGGAACAAATATGTAGTTGTTTTCATTTATCAGACTTTGGATAATATATTCTTCCTTGTTAGAACTATTAAATAGGCCAAGTTCTATGGTGGAAGGCAAAATGGTCTATTTACCAGTTGGCAGCAATAAGAGCATGTGAATTAAATACACTGAGTACAGGGTAATAAACTTAGGCCTGTCATCACTGGAATTTATCTATTTTTATAAATTTTTACCCCTGGGACAGGTAATTGATTACCTCCTCTGCTGTCACTTTCCCTTCTTTTCTCCCACCTCATATGCCTCTGAAGTGCTGGTGCACATCTTGCTCAGATATGGAAAATAATCTGAATTTTCCAGCAACTTTCAAGCCATAGATACTGCAGATTCTGGAACTAATTTTAGGCCACCTTCTGTGGTAAATGAAAATCACCTTCCTGGCCTAAACCCAGTTCCAGAAATAAAATCCAATCATCTTCACAGTGAAACTAGTTTCTCCAAAACCAGTTTTGAATCAACCTAAGTAATCACTGCAGATGCACTTCTTGTTGGACAAAATATCTGACAAAATGGAAAGGGAGGAAATAGCTTTGATAAGATTAGCAACAGCCCTTGAAGAAGATGGAGACATTATTTTCCCACATTAACTAATATTTTGCAAATGTACCATGTAGTCTGATATAATTATGTTACAACCTATATACTTTAAAATCTTAAATGCGTAATCCTGTCATACGTAAGAGTAGATGTCTCCTATTCTGTTTTATTGTTATTTTTAGAGATGGTTCTTCATGGTATCCAACTCTGCTTTTGGTATGATGTGGAATGTGAAATCAATATAGAAATAATGTTGTTTCAGTTTGTGTCTTCTTTCTACAGTGGCTACTGAAGATCAGGAATGTGTTCTGTATGCAATTTCAAAACCTTTTGAGGTTTTAGTTTTAAAATATCTTGTAATTTTGATGAGATAGATTTGTCAGCTTTGCTTTCTTTATATTACATAATTTTATATTATATATGGATTTGTTTTATAATTGTACTGTATGCATATTCTAGATTTTGCATTTTGGATTATATGTCTTTAGTAGGACTGATTGTTTTTATCCTGTTGACTAGTGGGGTGCCACAGGGTTCTGTCCTGGGTTTTGTTCTGTCCTGATCCCAGTGCTGTTCAACATCTTTATCAATTACTTAGCAAAGAATAGGAGGCATACTTATCAAATTTACAGATGTCACCAAATTGGGAGGGATAGGTAATACCAGTGAGAACAGAATCAAAATCCAAAAGGACTTTAACAGATTAGAAAGCTGAGTCAAAACTAACAAATTTAATTTCAAAAGGTAAAAATATAAGGTGCTAGAGAGAGAAGGATAGTTCATTTTAGGAGGGGGAGTGTTGAAAAAGTTAAACCATTTCCCCCTGTTTTCCTGTTATTTACCCCACTCAAGTTGCCATCATCAAAACAACCATGGTTTATAATATAGGAAGTGGGGGGAGGGGGTGGTATAACCAGTGACAATGGAGGCAATGATTTTCCTTTTTCAACCCCCACCCCTCCAATAAAATGGACTAGACCCCCTTTTGGAATCCACCTGGATAATGGAACATTACCAAATACACGGTACTGCACTTAGACAGAAAAAAAAGAAATACATAGATATATGCATGACTCCTATCTTGAGAACAGGCGCCATTTGTCAATAGTGATTTGTCAGCTAAAAAGCCAATGCAATTCTAAACTGTATCAATAGGAACATAAAGTCTATATTGAAGAAAGGGATAGTACCAATTTATTATCTGGTCAAACAACACCTAGAATATTTTGTCCAATTCTAGGCACCACAATTTGAGAACAATATTCATAAGCTGAAACAGGAAAGGGTAACCAAAATGGTAAAAGATCTAGAAACCATATCCTGCAAAAAGAGATTTAGGGATCTGAGTAACTTTAGCCCAAAGAAGAGAAGGTTAAAAAGTGACATGATAGCCATGCTTAAATATTAGAAAGGACTCCATATTAAAGCTAGAATAAGCTTGTTTTCTGCTGCTCCAATGAATAGAACAGAAAGCAATAGAATCAAACTATAGAGGAAACAAGTTCCATAAAAACTTTAGAAAGGACTTCTCATGATTCTATGTATACTCAATAATGAGACCTATTAAATAGAATTGGCCTTGCTTTCTAGTGTATGTGATTTATATAGGATGTCATTGTTAATGAAATAACAATTGTTTTGCAGTATGATTAATCATCAATTATACTTAATTGTGAATTACTCATGTTTTGGAAAGCAGTCGTGTAATATAGAGAACAAAATGTATTTCAATGTTTTTCATTACCATCTTTCATGTCTATATGATACATAATCAAACCAGCACACTTGATCAATTTGCTGTTATAAACTTGTCATGCTATAGTTTACATGTTTGAATTTGATTTTTGACTTGTCTTCTTTCTTTAGTTGTGGGGAAATTCATTTGACCTCTTCCATAAGCTTATATAGTGAATGCAATGTTTAATATGTTTTAATGTGCATTTAATTTCAATTTTAACTTAAGTTTATTCTAATTGTTTGTTGCCCAAAAGCATATGAACAGCGTGATTTTAGCATAGGATGAAAAGTTGTTGTTTTTTCGTAGCATTATTGGAATTGTATGTGTTTTAAGTCATTGAATAATTGTCTATATGCAAGCCAGGGTAGAGAAAGATGGGGTATAAATAGGGTAAATAATAAATAAATAAATAGAATATAATCGTTGCCATATGTAAAGCCACCTTGAGTCTTCTTCAGGGTAGAGAAAGTCAGGATATAAATAGATTAAATACACACACACACACACACACACACACACATATAATTAGAAAGTTAAAGCTAAGTGAGCAATTTATTTATTTTTTCACACTGATTTAATTCTTTATAATAATGCAAAGTGTAACTTTGCAACCTGAATGTTCAGGCTTTTTAATTTAAAACATTACTCTTTGTTGAAATTACCAGGTAAGAATTGCAACTATATAGCAATGTCCATACTCAAAGTAATAAACAACAGCTGTGCAATGCAGCATGGAGCCATTTTAAGTGCTTTAAAATGCAATTTAATAATTTGGTTTTGGTTATACAGAAATATAATTAGCTTTCATTTCTATTTCATATGGAAACAGATCCCTAAAAAAACTGGGTTTGATTTTTTAAAAAAAGATTACATTTGATTAAAAAGAAAAGATTGCACAGTTTCCTCAACCCAAAGAATTTACATCATAATCCTGTCTACCTTAAAGGAAATGTCAATGTGATTTCCTCCCAGGTATTTGGCATAGGATTGAACAAGGTTTGTTCTTAAGTTGAATTTGTAAGTTGGTACAGGTTGTTCAGAAGATTTCCCCTCACTTTCTATCCTTGTGATATTTGAATTTTGAAAAATTTGGCTTCTTGTGAAAACAAGGATTGGTGATAAAGCTCCAGTTGAGACACCTTTCCCCATGATAACTTTTTCAAGAGTGAATTTCTCTTCCTAAGGGTAAATTTCTCTCACTTCCTGTTGTCTCATCCTCATTCTTAACTGTTGAGGCATTTGTTAGACATTTGTAACTCAGGGTCTGCCTGTAATTGTCTTCATTACATTGTCCTGAATATTGAAGGATGATCTCCCCTAGTGCTACTACTGGCTACTACTATATAGGGAAAGTATTGATCTAACTGGGGAGAGACACTCTACCATATTCATGGGTTTGTTTTAAAAATTAAGTAATAATCTATGCTATTTAAGATCGTAACATAGTGTGTAAATAGCTATTGGAGGATATTTCCCTAGGGGAGATAGGATGGAATACAAATAAAGTCTGCTTCTGCTTCTGCTTCTTCTTCCCATTGGGGTTTCTGTATGTTCCAAAAAGCATTCTCTCCTGACCTTTTGCCCATATCTATGGCAGGCATCCTCAGAGGTTGCGAGGTCTGTTGGAAACTAAGCAAGTGAGTTTATATATCTGTGGAATGTCCAGGGTGGGAGAAAAAAACTCTTGTCTGAAGCAGGTTTGAATGTTGCAATTGGCCACCTTTGTTGAGAGGTGTTAGCTGGCTCTGATTGCTTTATGTCTGGAATTTCCCAGTTCTCTGAGTATTGTTATTTACTGTCCTGATTTTAGAGTTTTTTTAAATACTGGTAGTCAGATTTTTTTTTTCATTTCAAGGTTTCCTCCTTTTTGTTAAAATTGTCCATGTGCTTATGGATTTCAATGGCTTCTCTGTGTGGTCTGACATGGTGTTTGTTAGAGTGGTCCAGCATTTCTGTGTTCTCAAATAATATGCTGTGCCCAGATTGGTTCATCAGGTGCTCTGCTATGGTTGACTTCTCTGGTTGAATTAGTCTGCAGTGCCTTTCATGTTCCTTGATTCGTGTTTTGGTGCTGCGTATGGTGGTCCCTATGTAGACTTGTCCACAGCTGCATGGTATACAGAGGTGAGAGGATCCCTCTTGACCTTTGCTGAACATAGCATTTGTTGGATTTTCTTAGTGGGTCTGTAGATAGTTTGTAGCTTGTGTTTCTTCATTATTATTTTGCAGTTTGCTACCTCATTATAAAATCTCCATTACTGCTTTCATATTGCTGGGTATGTGCGTCATTTTTCATTCTCTCCAGGTTTCCAAATGCCATGACATCTTGTTCTCACCCAAGGGCGTAATATTGCCAGCAACTGGAGGTTCATATTGGGTCCATGTTTTCACACCCATCCCTGAAATATTTTTTTTCCAGTTCTTCCTCCCCATTCCACTCAAATTTCAATATTATTCTTCAAAGTCTTCTAGAGGATGGTTAGCCATTCTTCCCAACAAAACAGTTTTAGAGCTTTACAGGCTATTTGGCAAACCAAAATAGGTCATTTTCTGGTTTGGAACAGGTAATCCCTAACTCCAAATGCACTGAAATAATTGACTGTGACAACTGAAGCATTTTGCCACACCATTGGGGGACTCTTGTGGGTACAAAATTGATCACATTTGCCTGCCCTTGAGATGCACATGCAAAATAATTTAATTTGATGAAATAAATACTATACAAAGAAATTCAAATAATATTCCATTATTCACTGCGATTTCCGTCAGAAATCCCGAGGCAGTGTATGAATGCAAACAAACGTTATGAGTGAATCATTGTTAGAAGACAATAAAGGGCTCACTACATTCACCTGTCCCAAGTGCCATGATAATCCTGCACATGTAAGCAAGGCTGAACCTTGATGACTGCAAATTGATTCATATGAATACTGTGAAATAGCTATTGAAAGTACAGAAATCAAATGGTGTTTCCAAAGAATATTTGCTTGTGGTCACTGCTAGCAGCATATTCATATCATTTCAGGGAAGATACTGCAGCACCAAGAGATATTTGTGTTATGAATTGCATTCATCACGATGCAAATGCCTTAAGAGAGTTTTGAATTGCCATGGAAAAAATGTATTCATCATTCATCTATTGTTACTATAGTGGATACATAAAGATGTATGTTTATCTGTTTTCAACGGTAACAAGAGAGAAGAGAAAAAATGATGCATTTGCAAATGTCTCTCTTTTCTTGGTTATTTGCAATAAGAAAACAGTGACACTCAGCTTGTAAGTGCTCAAAAGCCATTTTGCTTTTGAGTGGAGTCACAGAATGCAAGCAAATAATCACAGAGAGAGGCTATTAAGTTGTCATGTTTATGCTGTGGCATTGCAGCTTCATAACTCATTGTCATCTCATATTGATGTCATGGCTTTTCTACAAACACTGAAACTCAAAGCCATGAGTAGCAGAGCTCTGCAGTTATTCAGTCATACTCTCTGACTCAATTCAAGGCAATCTACTTCTTCCTCATTCTTTTTTCCAGCTGCTGAAAGGGAGGAGAAAAGGGAGGTTGTATCTCATCTGTCTTTGTCTCTTTTCCTGCTCCCTGGATAGCTCCTGTCTGTCTGGAGGGCTAGTGGTTCGCAAGAAAGAGCCTGAATAAAGCAAAGTGACTGTAGATGTCAATCTTTTCGTACACTCTAAATGCAATGCATAATAGTATAGCATCTTTAATATCACATAATCTTTGGGGCTTTTCTGGTGTCTGGATAAAGGTCACCAACTTTATAAACCTGGCTTTGTTTAACATATAGGTATATGGAGGAACACCTGTACACGTTTCCCTTTAGAATTGTGTTTCAATAATATCTAACATCACATCCCAGAGCCTAAACAGCTGTCAAAATATCCAGAGGAATTTGGTTTGAAATGAATTTTGTTGGCCTCTGAGCCTGTTATTACTATTTTATTTATGAGCATTTACTATTTTTGATGTTAAATAGCTCAGATCATATTATAGTAAAAGTTATAAAAATCTAATTGCTAATAATGATGATAGCGGTGACAATTTTCCAACTGCAGTCATAATTACCATCACTTCTGTAGTCGTACACTCCCTTAAAAGCAATTCACGATTGCACAGTAACTCTCAGCAGAAAGAAATGGGTGTTTAGTTGACAGTAGAATACCTGCCTGATATGCTGCTGGTATAAACAGGAATACTGTGCCATAATTCTAATTTTACTGTTATCTCTGATGGTGTTTTGCCAATGCACAGATGTCCTAAAGTGTCACAGATTTATTTGCAAATTTTGTGTGGTTTAGATACTTCATTAAAAAAATTGTCAATTGCAGCATGAGACAGTGTATTTTAGTGGTTTAGTTAGGTATAGTTTTAGTTAGGTATTTTAATGTTGTTTTTGTTGTTATTATTGTGCACACACACACATCAAGTGGATTTTTATTAAGACACAACTAAATAACACCTATCATCTACTTAACCAAGCGCCCTAAAATCATAGTCAAATCTTTCTATCTCTATGTCATTTTCCATCTATCCCTGTGTCAACCTTTTTCCTGTCCATCTCAGATCCAAACCCAATCTGGCATCTCACAAATAAGCCTCTAGGAGTGTCTACACTGTAGAATTAATACACTTTGTCACCACCTTACCTGCCATGAAACAATGCAATGAAGTCCCAGGATTTTTAGTTTTTTTGCGGAGAGTGGATAGGTGTTGTACAGGGTGAGGCAGCATAACTTCCTTTTTTTAAACATGCGCCATTCAGTCGGTTGAAGATGTAGAGGAGCGCTAGTGGTCTCGTTTGAGAGGCAGGAGTATAAAGTTTTGTCCTAACACAGTTCAGTCACCATCATGCATTGGAACAGTGAGGAGCATGCTTTTGCCATTAAGGCCTACGTTTCGAGCGGATTTGGAGTGGCCAGCCCACTCTCTAGATTTGGCCCCTTGTGATTTTTTCCATGGAGTTTTTTGAAATCCTGTGTTTATGTGAAACGTCCAAGGACCCTATAAGATTTGAAGACCAATATCCAGGAATAAATTGCCAACATAATGCCTGCTATGCTGGCAAGAGTAATGACAAACACCAGAAATCGGTTTACTCAGTGTATGGAGAATGGAGAATGGGGGACATCACCTACCCAATTTGATCTTCAAAACTACGTAAAACAAAACTTTAGGTATGCGCCTAAAAAAAATCTGATTCATACAATGGGTTTTATTAAGTTTTGAAAAAAGGAAGTTATGCTGCCTCACCCTGTAGTTTCATGAGCCTTCTGTGCCAAAGAATGTCAAAATACAAAAACCAGGTTTCCACAGTATTGTGCCATAGCAGTTAATATGGTGTCAAAAGGCATTCATTCCACAGTGTAGATGCGCTGTTTTTGAACCATTCTTTTCCACAGTCAACCTTCGTAGCAGGCTTGTGCATTCCAGATAAATCTCAATCCATTTTGGTGTCCCAGGTTTCTGTGAGGGCCCTCATCTTTTTTTGGGAACCAGAGGCGGCCCTAGGTAATTTTCAACGGTAAACAAACAGTATTTTGGCACAAACACACCTCAACCAATCACTAATCTATATTTTCTGTTCGTCTTGGGAGTTCTGTGTGCCATATTTTGTTCAATTTCATCATTGGTGGAGTACAGAATGCTTTTTGATTGTAGGTGAACTATACATCCCAGTAACTACAAGTCACATATGTCAAGGCCTATTTTCCCCCAAGAGCGCCTCAAGAGCACCCCTGGGCAAAATCAACTATACTGCAAATGCTTACTTTGCGTAATGGGTTGAGCCGCCCCTGTTTGGAGCCTCCCAATTTTGGGAGGGCACATATCTGTTTTTGCTTTGGGGTGCTGAAAGATTTGTTTTCTATCCAGCCCATTATTGGTGGTGGGGGGGGGGGGGGGTCCCAGGTTCTTCTTCCCATCATTTTAGGCATTTAAGCTATTTCTACTCTAGAGGAGAGGCAATGCAGGTGCTTTAAGGAGCCTTTAAACCTGTTTCTGGAGAGGTGCTGCAGGCAGGTGTGCACACTTTCTCTCCTGGGCCTGCACCATGGCACACACTCTTCCAAGGCATTTAAAGGAGGCTTCTTAAAGCTGTTTCTACTCTAGAGGAGATACACATCTGCAGGCATATGTATATGCTATCTCTCCCAGGCCTGCACCATGCCACACACTTTCCAAGGCATTTAAAGGCAGATTCCCCACTTCCAGATAAGGAAGAGCAATGACCTCTTTTTTCCTGGCACACTTCAGTCTCCTTTCTGTTTTGGGTTTAATGCTTCCTTACAGCTGTTTCTACTCTCTACTCTAGAGAAGAGGTAACTGGTAGTAGCAGTACCGAATAAAAAACAGATCTGCACACAAGACTAGTTCAGAGTATTTTGTGAGCTGAAGTTAGCTGCCTTCATCCAGGCTTGCCTAATTTCTCTCTTCTGCCTGAGAAAGTAGACAAGGCTCATCACATGAATGAGGTCCAGTACCATGATTCACCAGTCTCCATGGTGAAATCATGGCAGCAGTGGAGTGGCAGTGGGACAATTCCAGTGCCCAGACTACCAGCTGATGCTTTCCCATCCCATGTGGGAAAGTGTCGCCACTGTACTAAAGCCCCTTTGTTTCTTTTGGAAGATGGGGCAACCTCTGTGTTGGCAGTGTCATACTACGCTGCTACACCAGTTCAATTTATTTATTTATTTCGGGTACTTTTACCCCGCCCTTCTCAACCCCTGAGGGGGGGTTACAAAAGGCACAATTCGATTCCTATACAAAAATGATACATAGTGCTTCAACCATTGAGTTCCACTGGAAGTCAGCCCATGTCATTTGATGGGTGCCATAGGGCTCCATGGCTGAATCAGGGCAGAAGTGTCCTAGGATAATGATGATGATGATGATGACTTTATTTATTCCACCCTATCTACCCTGGGGGACTCAGGGGAAGGTTGCTTCCCTTGAAAGCCCCCTGAAAGGTTCACCTTAAGGTAACCATAAGATGGAAGTGCTCCAGCAAAGGATCACCGCCTTGTCGGGGCGCTGGAGCTTGAGCACCTCAATGATGTCATGAGCGAAACCGTGAAGGGCCACCCAAGACGGGACGGTTGTGGCAGAGAGGTCAGACCAAGCGTGATCCCTGGGGAAGGCAATGGCAAACCACTCCAGTATCCTTGCCAAGAAAACTAAATGGACCAGTACAACCAGAGATATGTCGGTATGCCATTGGAAGATGGGACTCCCAGGTCGGAAGATGGCCAAAATGCTACTGGGGAGGAGCAGAGGATAAGTTCAACTAGCCCCAGATGTGATGACGCAGCTAGCTCAAAGCCGAAAGGAAGGCTAGCGGCCGACGGTACTGGAGGCGAACGACGAATCCGATGCTCTAAAGATCAACACACCATAGGAACCTGGAATGTAAGATCTATGAGCCAGGGCAAATTGGATGTTGTTATTGGTGAGATGTCAAGACTAAAGATAGACATTCTGGGGGTCAGCGAACTGAAATGGACTGGAATGGGCCACTTCACATCAGATGACCACCAGATCTACTACTGCGGACAAGAGGAACATCGAAGAAATGGAGTAGCCTTCATAATTAATAAGAAATTCGCTAAAGCGGTGCTTGGATACAACCCAAAAAATGACAGAATGATCTCAATTTGAGTGCAAGGAAAGCCTTTCAACATCACAGTGATCCAAATATACGCCCCAACCACAGCTGCTGAAGAAGCAGAAGTAGATCAGTTCTATGAGGATCTGCAGGACCTACTGGATAATACACCAAAAAGAGACATTATTTTCATTACAGGAGACTGGAATGCCAAGGTGGGAAGTCAAATGACAACTGGGATCACAGGCAAGCATGGTCTGGGAGAACAAAATGAAGCAGGACGCAGGCTGATAGAATTCTGCCAGGAAAACTCGCTGTGTATAACGAATACTCTCTTCCAACAACCTAAAAGATGGCTTTATACATGGACCTCACCAGATGGTCAACACCGAAATCAGATTGACTACATCCTTTGCAGCCAAAGGTGGCGGACATCCATCCAGTCGGTGAAAACAAGACCTGGGGCTGACTGTAGCTCAGATCACGAACTTCTTATTGCCCAATTTAGAATAAAACTAAAGAGATCAGGGAAAATACACAGACCAGTTAGATATGATCTCACTAACATTCCTAGCGAATATACAGTGGAAGTGAAGAACAGATTTGAAGGACTAGATTTAGTAAACAGAGTCCCAGAAGAACTATGGACAGAAGTCCGCGACATTGTTCAGGAGGCGGCAACAAAGTACGTTCCAAAGAAAAAGAAAACCAAGAAGGCAAAATGGTTGTCTGCTGAGACACTGGAAGTAGCCCAAGAAAGGAGGAAAGCAAAAGGAAACAGTGAAAAGGGGAGATATGCCCAGTTAAATGCGCAATTCCAGAGGTTAGCCAGAAGAGATAAGGAACTATTTTTAAATAAGCAATGCATGGAAGTGGAAGAAGACAACAGAATAGGAAGGACAAGAGACCTCTTCCAGAAAATTAGAAACATTGGAGGTAAATGTCAGGCAAAAATTGGTATGATAAGAAACAAAGATGGCAGGGACCTAACAGAAGCTGAAGAGATCAAGAGAAGGTGGCGAGACTATACAGAAGATCTGTATAGGAAGGATAACAATATCGAGGATAGCTTTGACGGTGTGGTGAATGAATTAGAACCAGACATCCTGAGGAGTGAGGTTGAATGGGCCTTAAGAAGCATTGCTAACAACAAGGCAGCAGGAGATGATGGGATCCCAGCTGAACTGTTTAAAATCTTAAAAGATGATGCTGTCAAGGTGATGCATGCCATTTGCCAGCAAATATGGAAAACACAAGAATGGCCATCAGACTGGAAAAAATCAACTTATATCCCCATACCAAAAAAGGGAAATGCGAAAGACTGCTCAAACTTCCGTACAGTTGCCCTTATTTCTCATGCCAGTAAGGTAATGCTCAAGATCCTGCAAGGAAGACTCCAGCAATACATGGAGCGAGAGTTGCCAGATGTTCAAGCTGGGTTTAGAAAAGGCAGAGGAACGAGAGACCAAATTGCCAATATCCGCTGGATAATGGAGAAAGGCAGGGAATTTCAGAAAAACATCTACTTCTGCTTCATTGACTATTCTAAAGCCTTTGACTGTGTGGATCATAATAAATTGTGGCAAGTTCTTGGTGGGATGGGCATACCAAGCCACCTTGTCTCTCTCCTGAGGAATCTGTACAAGGACCAAGTAGCAACAGTCAGAACTGACCACGGAACAACAGACTGGTTCAAGATTGGGAAAGGCGTACGGCAAGGCTGCATACTCTCACCCAACCTTTTTAACTTGTATGCAGAACACATCATGCGATGTGCGGGGCTGGATGAATGCAAAGCTGGGGTGAAAATTGCTGGAAGAAACATTAACAACCTCAGATATGCAGATGACACCACTCTGATGGCCGAAAGCGAGGAGGAGCTGAGGAGCCTTCTAATCAAGGTGAAAGAAGAAAGCGCAAAAGCCGGGTTGCAGCTAAACGTCAAAAAAACCAAGATTATGGCAACAAGAATGATTGACAACTGGAAAATAGAGGGAGAAACCGTGGAGGCCGTGACAGACTTTGTATTTCTAGGTGCAAAGATTACTGCAGATGCAGACTGTGGCCAGGAAATCAGAAGACGCTTACTTCTTGGGAGGAGAGCAATGTCCAGTCTCAATAAAATAGTGAAGAGTAAAGACATCAGACTTGCAACAAAGATCCGCCTAGTCAAAGCCATGGTATTCCCTGTAGTCACCTACGGATGTGAGAGCTGGACCTTAGGGAAGGCTGAGCGAAGGAAGATCGATACTTTTGAGCTGTGGTGTTGGAGGAAAGTTCTGAGAGTGCCTTGGACTGCGAGAAGATCCAACCAGTCCATCCTCCAGGAAATAAAGCCCGACTGCTCACTGGAGGGAAAGATACTAGAGACAAAGCTGAAGTACTTTGGCCACATCATGAGGAGACAGGAAAGCCTAGAGAAGACAATTATGCTGGGGAAAGTGGAAGGCAAAAGGAAGAGGGGCCGACCAAGGGCAAGATGGATGGATGGCATCCTTGAAGTGACTGGACTGACCTTGAGGGAGCTGGGAGTGGTAATGGCCGACAGGGAGCTCTGGCGTAGGCTGGTCCATGAGGTCACGAAGAGTCGGAGACGACTGAACGAATGAACAACAACAACAAGATGGAAGTGACTAGAATGTACACAACTTCACTAATTCCTGCAACAGATTAAGTTTAACTATCTGCTAGGTTGCAACTACAACTATAGTCTTGCTTTTTTTTAAAAAAAAAAAGTTTATCCTTCCACTTTACTATGCAAATTAAAATTACTGTAATCTTTGAAAAGTGTTAATCCACTTCACGCTTTCATCAATTTATGTTTAGAAAATTGCCTTGTTATTATTAAAAAGGCCCCGGAGGATACTTTACTTAAACTATCATTTTAATTGATTTTACCTAAGTTTCTATCATGCAAGTCATAAAAAGAAGGACCTTTTCCTCATGTCTTGCAATCCATCAAATGAATAAACAACTGGCAAGGGAGGAAAGCAGAGAAAATGTATGGTACGGGGGAGAAAAGGAACAACAATGCCTGCCCTTTTTAAAAATTTACACAATATTTCAATCTGTGTTTAAATTCCTAAACCATAGAACATCTTACTTTTCATCAGATAGCATAACACAGGTGTATCTGTGTGTATGAGATTAATTAAAAGAATTTAAAATATATGTAAAATAAACAGGATATTATAGCCTTTGCCTCTTTCAGTTGAAGCTAGGCTGCATCCAAAGTTTAGGACATTCTGTTTCCAGCATTCTTCAGTAGCTGTAATGTTGGAGTTGTAAGTTATCGTTAGTCCCATTAGTCATTAGTAATTAGTTAGATTCATGCAAATGAATTGCTATTAAGAAACATGCAAAAAAGGTCAGGGATTTTTTTACCCCTTATTTTGCACGGTCTGGAAGCACCCTGAGAAGAATGTCAGGGGATGACACTTGGCCTCTGTTATTCCCACAATAGGCTGCTCCCCCAGTCTCCAATTATTTCCAGATACAATGCATTTAAATAGGTTTTAGGTTAAATAAAGTGGCCCTTGTTCAACCCAATTATCAATTTCTCAATTCATTATTGCATGGTTGTTTTGAATCCTGGTTTGCTGACTGTTATTTTTAGGACAGCCTTAACTAATCATATATTTTAGTTTACTGTAATCCAGCTAATTTAAACTACAACACAGGCTTGCAGTGGCTCCAGCAACATATTCAGAATTTGTTAAGAATGTGTTTTTGGCTTTTCTTGTTCTTAGAGAGAAGATTTTATCTCTGAATGATGGTTGTTCTCCTTACATTGTCATTCATTATGTGATGAAGCTATCATTTTAAAGCAGCTGTTGTTTGAGTTTGCTGTTCCTTTTACAAAAATTTTCTTCACTGATATATTCATCACTGAAATATATGTGTGCACTTACATGTACATTATCTCAATCAACTTCAAGGTAATATGTCTTTCAGATCACCTTCTTATGATCTTCTCCTCTTTATAAAAAATACCTTTAGAGGAGGAAACTATATTTAGCTTTCATTGTTACATCAATGTAAACCTTTTGCCTTTGTATATAGATTTAAAATTTAGTCTTCATTGGCTTATATTGTGGCATATTTTATTTTGGTTTCATTTGAGTAAAGAACGTTAGTGAATTAAAATAGTTGTTATTTATTTCAATATTGGATGCAGAAGATTGTTTAGAAAACCATCACCTTACTATTTTCTCTAATGAATGATATTTAGATCTCCCCATAATTGGGATAAAAAGTCATTGTGGAATCCTATGATAATTTGACGGATCTCAACAGAGTCATTAAAATTGTGGATGTACCCACTTGGTTTGCATAGTTGTGAGATGTAAGTGTTGCACAGCAGGACACAAGAGAGAAAATAGGGATTGCTGTCAGTATTATATCCCTATAGGAACATAAATTGTGTTGCTTTTCTGCTTGTATTTAATGGATAATGCACCTGTAGTGATTGTTCTAATAATAGAAATACAAAACTTCATTGTGTCAGTAATCCCGTCTCTTTTAATAAAATGCCATATTATGTATTAAATCAATTTCTAATGGGGTAAAAAACATCTCTCCTGCTTCTTGCACACTGTCAGTTGTCCAACAAATCATAAGCATAATTATATTTTCAATTCTTATCACAATACTGCCCATTGTATTTCAAGAAACATGTACTGTACTGCAGATTATCCTCTCTCAGATAAAAGCTGATAGAAAACCAGGCAAAGGAATATCTCTCCAATAATAAGTCACAACTTTATGGCACATGTTTTTATCCACTAAGAAACCTTGATTTAGTTGGCTATGTGCCTTCCTTGGGCATATATTTTAAGCTTTTTGTCAAGGTTAGGGTGATATCACCAGGTTGACCAAAGCCATACTGAAGTTTTGTTGACAAGAAAAATTGTGGCATCTTCTCTACTAGAGTAAACACTTTGACCAATATATCCCTCTGAATTATATTTGTGCTCATTTGTTCTTTTATATTCTGTAGAAATTATTCAGCATTGCTCCTGCTACAAATCACAAGATATTTTGTTTCAGAATTTTGAAACTTTTGTGCACTGGAACGTTCAAAAGCAGTCACATGTAGTCCAATTAGAAAACATCTACATTATGCATAACTTCATAAGGATATCATTACATATAGAAATATAATGTTCAAAAGTGGATTAACATCCATAATATATGAGATTTTAATAAAACCCTTTAAAACCAACAACAAAGTGACAGACTTGGCCTTTGATTTATTTTCAGATGATGGCAATCATCTTTCCAAATAGCTTTCCAAATAATTCAAATGCCCAGACATAGAATTTCAAACTTGTATTGTATTTTAATAACACGAAGCTGTAGATCATTATACCAAGAGGGAGTTCAACCCTTATAGATAGACTAATTAGAAAAAGCTATGGAAGTAGGTTTGGTTCAAAGGCAAGGAAGACTTGATAAATGGCAAAAGATAGGGCAAATGAGGTTAGAAAGAAGGGGAACAACAAATGATGCATAGGGTATTATGATAGAAGTGGTGCAAAGCATCTTGATGGATCATTGGTCTTTCATGATATGTAAAAAGTAAGATGGAATAGTTAAAGGGTTTTTTAAAAAAATGTTTCTAAAATGTTCTTTTTGAAGCAGTTTTCAAAAGAACAGGCCAACATCAAAATAGAAAAAATACTCCAAAGGAACATATTAATTTGTCTTTTGCTGCTCCTAATCAACCAAACATTCCTGGACTGGCACAGCCCAGTTTATACACTTTTAGAGATATGATGTCCAGAGGAAGGGTGTGGAAATGGAGCAGGGACAGGAGCAGGGGCTGCAAGAGAGGGAGCAAAGGCTTTTCTCCATTTTCCCATTGATTTTTGCAGGGTTTGACATCTTGAGCCACTTTTCATGATTCCATCCTAGTAATTTATAGAATCCAAAGCTTGCATAAGAGGAAGGGTTCATTGTGGTGGTCAAGCCCAGAAGAGATCTACTAGTTTGCCATTTAACACATCCCTGATGTGGTGTGGATTGAATATGTGGAGAGGCAGTCACGCTGCTTTAACAGCACTTATTTAGATTAATGTTAATTACCTTGTCCAATGATGTCTCCTTACTAGAATGAGAAATTATACTAGATCACATTCTAGCTGGTTCTGTGACATCACAAGTAGATGGGTTCCTCTTATAATGTAGAATGGAAAATACTAGATTTGCTCTCTTAATAAACAAAATCTTTATTTTCAGTAAATGTATTTAACCTGTAGCATCAAGTAAACCTATATTTAACCTGTAGCATCAGGAATACTGCTTCTTGGCAATATTCCTGCTTCTTGGCAGGGGGTTGGACTGGATGGAACATGAAGTCTCTTCCAACTCTATGATTCTATGATTCTATGTTAATTCCTTTAAAATGCCAAAGGAGAAGGAAACAGCGAAAATATATTTCTGAAATCATTGTAGGGGAATATAGCCTCAACAATCTATTTTATTTTATTAGTGTAGATTGGTGTTTATCTCATGCTTCCTCTGAAGTACCAGCATTTAATTGTCTTATCAAGCCAGTGAATGATTTGTTATGGACACACAAATGCCCAATGAACTTCAGAACTTATTGAGGACTGTATTGGTTATGCCCCAACCAATCAGCTACTCCTGCTTTTGAGTCTATTTTCAGTATTTCCAAACTGCTTTTACTACTGCCTTTCTTACCATCAAGGACACTCAAGTTTCTATTCCGATTCTCATAGTTCAACTGAATTCCCATTCTTTGTGCTAGTTCTTCTACCAACTGGTCTGCATTTCATCAGTTCCCTTTCTAGTCTGCCATTCATCCATGCATCAACATTCAACTTTTAATAAAAACAACAAGGAAACATTGATGAATACTTTGCTAGAAAATCTCATAACTTTTCTCAGAGTTTTTCAATATCCTAATACACATCCACTGGTGAAAGTGGAATTGAGACATAATTCCTTGCTTGTAAAATTTATGCATGCAAATATGAAATATATATATCAAAAGTGTTATTTATACTCAAAGACATCATAACAGGTTTTTACACACAAAAAAGAGAAGGAAAAAATCTAGAAATGGTGTCTTGAAATTCCAATATGCATTGTCCAAAGGTGCATCTACACTGTAGAATTAATGTAGCTTAATGGCCATTGGTCAATGCTATGAAATCATGTGAGCTATGAAATCATGTGAGCTATGAAATCATGTGAGAACCAGCATTCTTTGGTAGAGAAGGCCTTGTAAAATTACTCTGCAAAAGAGTGCTGGTGAAATCCCACGATTCCATAGCATTGTTCCATGGCAGTTAAAGCGATGTCAAACTTCATCGATTTTGCAGGGTACAGGCACCCAGAATGAAAATAGGAAAATTATTTATATCCTCAGGGTGCACCATCGTTTAACACTTTATTATGACAACAACTTGTTACTATGAAAACAAAGGGGCTTCATTGAGTTTCAGGATGAAAATAGTTCCAGGTAGCCAAAACATGGTAAGTGCTACCAGAATCAAGACAGGATTAAACTGTTTGCAGTCAAATGCTTAAACATAAATGCTCCAGGAAGATGTAGAGGCAGAGCATACATTCAAAAACATTACAAAAGTCTTTAAAAAACAACTTCCAAATTCTGTTAATGATGGTAATGATAACAGAAATGATTACATGAATACTGGAATGTAGGCACTGGATCTCAGATCCAATTATCACCATCAATAGTTTAGGTTCCATGGTAGCGTATCTAGCTACATGTGCAGCAGCCGAGCAAAATGATTTTATGCACAATCCTGTGGTTGGTCACTTAAAGGAAATCTTGTTGGTAGGATTGTATACTGAAAGAAGGACATAACAACATTTTCACTCTGCTGTCAGACAAGGAGGAAAGGTGCTTTGATGACCAGCCAGAAAATAACAAGATTAGCTACAACTTTTTATTTCTTTGATGCAACTATATGAAAATTGTAGACATGGGAACATCATGTGATGGGATTATGGAAGTCCACTATTAGAGAGTTGGGTGTCAGGGGTGGGTGGCTGGTGCTTTTAGTTTTTGATTTACAAACACACACATACACACAATGCTATCACTGATAACCACCAACATTGTTTTAAAGTTTATTGGAATAATGGACCTCCTGAAAAAAGGTTGGCAAAACTCAAGTTGTGAGGGAAAATTTAGAAAAAAGAGGTATAGTTTTGTGTAAGAACAAAACTGTATCTATTTTTCTAACCAGTCTATCTATGCATTTGCATTTGAGGTACAGAACATAGTGTTTTCGATTAAGTTAAAATCAAATATTTAGAAGTACTTAGAGTTATGTCAGAAAGGTAGAATTTAAGGGGGAATTTGTTCTTTTCCACATATTTAGACATTTTGTCTGCAAAAAAATGGGAGAAATTTATTTTATTTGAATTTTAATATGTATGCATGCATCTATTTTATACTTTCTAAAGTAATTGGGAAGTGAATTGTGGTTTCCTTTGTTGTTGTTTTTACTTATCCAAGTTTTGTGATACAGTTACCTAATCAAAACTTTATACAAAAATATGTGTATTAGGGGAAGTGTTTTATATTAAATGAATGTTTGCAACACTGTACATATTAAGGGAACAGTAATAAAACCTATGTTTTTTCAAGCAGATTGTTTTTTTAAAAAAATGCAAACAGATGTCGCAACAGAACAAATTTGTGCTTGGAAAAATGCGAAAGTTTTATAAAATGAAAAGAACAGTTTTATCCAACCCTGCAAATACTTGCATTACAAAGCTCATTAGAATCCCAGTGACTCAGTTGCAAATATATTTTAATGAATATGGATTTTTTTGTCTGGAACTAGTAGCCATGTGTGACTTGATTAGGGAGTGTCACGATCTTTTATCTTTATTCCCCACTATAACTGGTCTATTATTAGATTGCCAAATATTAGGTGGTTAATCAACCATGTTTATATTGCAATATGAGATGGGCCACTGAAGGAAAACTGAAATAATGCTTCTTTCAAGTAATAAAAGCTAATCAACAGAATCATAATTCCTTCCCTCTGTAGGAAATGAGGACAAAAATGCTGCAAATACTACAGATCTTGATTAGGTATGATTTATATGCCACATATACCTTATATAGCCCATTTTTTCCATTTGAAGGACTTTCATAAGAAATTCTTATGGGTTTCAGATAATGATAAATATTACATCTATTGCCCCAGCCTACAGAAAATTCCTAAGGAACACAAAAATACTATTACTTGTTGTTTTATGGAGTGTTATTAGAGTTTCATTAGAGTGCTATTCATCTTACAATAGGCCTGTTAAACAAATTTAACTTACTAATAAATCAGTCAAAAGGGATATCTCACATGCATTACCATTTTACACCTCAAGCCTTGAAAAGCTTACCTTGAAAACTTTCCTGCAGCAAGTAGGATATGTCAGATATAGATGAAAGCTGGGAATAGAAGAAGTTTTAAAGGATTTTTGCAATACTTTGGAGACAGCATCATATCACTGTTTTTAGCAAATGAAAAGTTGTTTGAATTATGTATGGAGTTTTCTTGATGTCATAGTTGTGATCAATGTTACATTAGCGATAATAACCTTTTCAGAAATAATTCTAAAAAATTTTGCACTTTGAAAATATAAAATGCAGTATTGCATGTTAAAATCTCTCTTAGATGTTATTATTGGAGCAGAAGTTGATAGTGAGGTGTCCAGCAACTCTGTGAGTGGGATTACATTGGATCAGTTTTAATTGCTGAGTGCTGTTGATGTGGAAAATAATAATAAATAATACAATAATAAAACTTTATTTATATGCCACCCTGCCTCTCCAAAGGTTTAGGATTAGGAAAAGCCACTGGGTAGGAAAGGAGGGCAACCTGCTCACAAACTCTTCATTGGCCCATTTCAAACAGGTTTCAGAGCAGGATATGGAGTTGAGACTGCTATGGTCATCTTGATGTATGATTTCCATTTAATAGTGACAGGGTGTCTGTGTCCCCATTGGTGCATTCAGATCTCTCAGCAGCATTCATTACCATCAACCATGGTATCCTTCTGGAATGCCTTGGGGGTTTGGGAATTGGATGCACTGTGTTGGAGTAGTTTTGGTTGTACCTCTCAGGCAAGTTCCAGGTGATGGTAGTGGCTAAGGGATAGCTGCTCCTCAAAAAGTGAGCTGTTTTGCGGTAGCCCATAAGGGGCCATTCTGTCCCTAATGCATTTTAACATTTATATGAAACCTCTGGTAGAGATCATCCAGAGGCACTGGGCAGGGTACTAAAGTCATATTGCTTTTGTTAATATTAATATTTAAGTAGAAACACCATAAAATGCAACATAGGCGCTTCTACTGAAACTAAAGACATGAGATATTGCAACACATTTTCTTTTGAAAGTTGGCAGCTTCAAAATATGTTCATTCCTCAAATTGCTTTTACTTGGGGAAGTGATAAAATCAAGCTGAAATTATTTCATTAGGTGAATCTGGAAAAGGAAATTTACTCCCCAAGCACTCATGTGAGGGGAACTGATACTGATAAAATTTTGGCATGTGTAGCTGCAATAATTGAAAAAGGACTTTGGAAAACCCTTCCACATAAAATTAATGTTTCAAAACACTGTAAAGTTATTTTACTACATCCAAATATAATATGAGACTGATATGGGGCTACTACTACACTCTTGCTTCTCTGAAGGGAGTTACATTTTTCTTCCCCTCTCCTTTTTTAAGAATATTTTCCATAGTACCCATAAAAACCTCTTCAACTATTTCTTCTTGGTTTCAAAACAGAGGTATGCCATTAAAATAAGGGTGTATTTCTGTCTCATCATTTGTGAAAGCTATTGCCTTGTTCTGAAATAAATTCCAGGACTCTCCAAGGATTCTTTCAGTGCTGAACACTGACACACTTCACTGCTGCATGTGTATTATGTGTGCTATTAAATTATGGAAATCCTGTGAATTCCCTAGGCAAGGAATAGTAAAAAATATTCCTTCCTCTGGAATATAGCTACAACACCTGGTATTCACTGCCACTTTCCTATACAAATACTAACCAAGCCTGCCCCTACTTGGCTTCCAAAATCCAATGAGATCACAAGCTATAGTGGGGTAAATGATGCAACAGACATTACACAATGAAGAAGAATCCCAGCCTTTCACTGATAGCTGTTAGGGATTGCTAGGCCCTAATAGGTGGTGTTAAGTCCCCAAACAAATTCTGCCTTAACTTATCTCTCAGTTGGGGAACAATTCAAATCCCCATTGCTGAGTATATAGCATCCCCTTGGACAGGGGTACAAACCTTCAAGTGGAATTCAAAGGAAGATGAACTCCCCCAAAAAATCAAATTGTGACCCATTTTCTCCTGCTAATAGCTATGAAAACAGTCCAAAGTGAGAAAAAAATTACCCGTCAATCCTCAGAACTTTTTTTCTAACCTTAAACTGCAAAGCAAATGCAAAAAGTATCTAACAGGAAAACAATTCAATTGAACTCTTTCACAACACTGGATATATTTTAATATTTTGCCATGATGCTAACAAGGACATTATAATTCATCTACCTAGTGTCAGAGACCCAGAACCCCATCATATTGACCTTGAGAAGTGTTGGGGACTATCTGTCTAGCAAAAGGAATCATATCCTTCGATCCCCAATTGTCTGGATTCAAGTTCTGTCTTCCAACGCACATGTTTATCTCTTCGTGTTTTTGTCCATTGTTGCCTGCATTCAGAATCATCACATGGGAAAACCTTTTATCTGCTATTCCATATTACTTTTTTTAAATCAGTGAAAACTTAAATATCTGAAAGTCAAGCAAATCTCTTGCCTTCCCCAAAGCCCGACACCAGAGGAGACAGGACACCACTTTAAAAACTCTTCTTTCCATGGGACAAATTGCTCTTACATTAGAGGAGACAGGACAGTTTTAAAACTCTTTTTTCAATGGGATCCTTTGCCTTTCCCAAAGCCCCGCACACCAGAGGAGGTGATGTCTCCTCCCATGTCACAGTTTTAAAATATTCCTTTCAATGAGAGTGTCCTCTCTTCTGTTTAAATTTCTCACTTTAAACAACAGAGGGATCATGGAGGAGCACTTCATAAAATGAAGTGTAACAGAGAAATCCACCACTTCCTATGGAGCCTAAATTACTATTAAGGAGAAAATGGAGTGACAACAAAGTGGCGAGGAATGCCCATTGCTCCATGTCACTGAAACAATTCAACACAGGCAAACCTGTTGGATCCTATCACATGTTTTTTGGCATTAGTGATGGTTCTGAGATGCACCATGAATTCAGCGCACAAGTACTCATGTGTGTTGTGAACGTCCTCCTTTCAGCATGCTTATTCTCTGTTTCAAGGATGAAAGTAGGCAAATGTCATGTGATGGGCTCTGTGTCTTTTTTGTCCTTGAAATGGATATGAAGTGTCTTACAATGGGGGAAATGTTCCATGTGATGAGGTCACCAGTTCACTATAACTGCAAAGTAAAGTGACATAAAGAAGATAAGGAAAGTAAAGAATATTTTGCAAGGCATAAATCTCATGTAAGTCCAAGCACCTTGGCAAAATTCAAATGGCAATGTAATATGGTCCCTGTATCCATGGGGGATATGTATGCTCTGGACCACCAAGAATACCTGAAACTAAGGATACTATTGAACTCTATGTTTTGACTATATTTATGCTAAGTCACTCCATTAAATCCACTAGAGATATCCAGAAACACCTTTTAGGGGATGGTAGACTATATTTCAGAACATGGGCAAGTGAAACCATGAATATTGTGTCATGGATAAGGGAGTTATACTGTACTTGAATTGCACCTGAACATTAGTTAGCTCTTCTTTCAGTTCCAAAACATAATATAACATAATTCATCATAATCTAACAAGAGACACCATTACACTTTTGTGATTTAATATATTATGAATTACTTTAATGTGTCACTCAGCAATTGCCATAAATATGCTGTTGTTTAAAATGCATGTGTAATCATTACAATATGCCTTTTAAAACAATCAATGAAGATTATTTTTATCTAAGAATGACTGTTCTGCTATTTAAGGGAAACCGCCTTTCAAAAGATACAACTATGCAATTCATCCAATGTTACATGTATATGTCTCTGTGTGTGACAAATCATCACATTCCTCGCCAAATATATGATGTATCAGGAGATTATTTTAAAAAGCTGATTTACAAAACGTTCCCTTTCTTTTTTGTGAAAATTTTCATCAAGACAAAATGTGAGTTCAGAACTATTCTGCAAAAGAGATAGAATTTTCTCAAAGCTAGGATTTTCCTAATAATTCACAGTATAGGTTGGATGCTAGCACTGTTGTGCATTGCTGCCCATCTAATGTGACTACACTTAGAAAGGTGAGTCATTTAATGGTATCTACTCCCATTAATGAAAACTGTACTGCAGGAATTTGTTTTCTGAATAAAGATTATTTTTGGCAAGTGCCAAAATCATGCTGAGTCAGAAGTGCTAGGAATTATTTGCATCTTAGAGAAAAGGAAAAATCATGCAAATCAATTGTTAGAAAATAAACTATAATTTCCTTCTGTTTTATATGCACTTCATCTCAAAATTTCAGGAGCATCCAAGATTGACAGAAGAAACACAGGAGACATAATTCACTGTCATTGCCCTGCTGGAAATACTGGTTAATTACATTAAAGCTACAATATGTTTCCAAATTCTGGACCAGCTACTGTAAAAGTCTTTAATGCCTGTGGTTCACAATGCTGTGTCATTAAGAAGCTCTGTGTTTATTGCAATGAACCTTGGATGCTTGTAAGTAAGCACCAGTGACACAGATCAGCAGCCTATTGAACATTTGAAATTGCACTGAAGGTTTTACATTGAGACATTGTGTGAAAGACAAGAATGTGTGAAAAAGAGAGAGAACCTTGTCTACTTAGTTTCATCTCACCACAAAAAAGCACTAAAGAATTATAAAAGTTGCTTTTTGCTCTTTTTGCTACTAGACTGATTGTTTCTATTATTAGTTCTGTTTTACATCAGAATGCAAAGCTGTTTGTAACTACTAGCTTTTGTTTGTGAGTGCTGATTGCTTTTTCTTTTGATATCCTACATGTTTAAAGGTTGTACTATGTAGGCTTATGTCATCATCTTAAATATTTTCATTCCCTTGGAACTCAAGGGGTTTTACTATAGTTAAAACATAGTTAAAAATTTGCTGCATACAGAAAAAGAATTAAAACTATCAAAAAATTAAATCAGGTTAAAAACCTAAAAAAATAATAATTAGCAACAGCAACTACAAATCCAGAATGTTATACAAAATTTATTTATTTCTTAAAAAGTTAATTCTCTAAGGCTTTCCTTAGCAAAGCGTTCACATGCCTTTGAAAAAAATAGTAGGGAGGGTGCTCTCTCTCTCTCTCTGTGTGTGGTTTACATAAAAGTAAGATATATTGTTGCTTGAAGAGTACCAGACCTATTGCGTGGGCATGGGCAATTACCTACTTCCTGCCACAGAATCCAAGAACAAACACACAACTTATTTATTGTTTAACAAATAAGAAACAGGGTTGGCTGACATGTATGGACCCACTGCTGACCAATACCACTTAACCACGCCAGATGGTGCTGCTGTTACTGATCGGCTCAATACCAGGATACCATTACTGCTGCACTCCTGCTAAGCTACTGGATGCTCCCCCGCTCCAATGGAGGTGAAAGCAAGCCAGATCCAGGGCCCATGCTGCAGACATGCAAATTCTGACAAAGGAACAAATTCTAACAGAACCACTAAGCAGAGATACAATTATAGAGGGTGGATGGGTTGGGACATCTGATCTATGTGCTGTTGGGTAGTGGTCTGGCTCAGTTTTAAATAGGTTGGTGGTGGCTTGCAGCAGCAGCCAACCCTAGGCAATCAGGGGGCAGGGTAGGATCTTCTGATGATTGGCCTGCCGACTGTGCAGTGCGAAGCCTACCTGGTGCAGGGGGCTTCTGAGAAGAAGTCCCCTGCAGGCACAATGGCAGGCAGAAGGACACATGCTGCCACAATGCCCCTACTTGGTCAGTTTGGCAGGGCATTTAGTAACAGAGGGTAAATGTAATGAAGATTCAGTTGTTGTATCCTGCCCCGTGCTCTTTGAAATAATAATTTTAAAAAATTCACAAAAGGAAAATACCTCAATATGATTCTTTTTTTTTCTTTACTCTGGTAGGACATCCTTATAGGACATCATATGGTGCAAGATCTTTCACATTTTTTTTAAAAAAAGGTTTAATGCAATGTATTTTGTTCACAGATTTTCACCATGCTTTATCCTGTAACACAGCCACATGTTTTCCATGTCCAGAAACATGTGAGGACATCAAAGATTCAGATTTCAATTATAGATGGATCAATATGCCTGGAAATAAAATATCACCACCTTATAAATTTCTCTTGTTATATATTGACAGATTTCACTTTCTTTCACTCTCCCCTGTTTGCTCCATAATGTCAAAAAGAGGATTTTATCTTATCTGTCTCATTAATCATCTTTGACATTGTTGAAGGCTTTATCCATGGCTATCTTTCTTTAGTGTTCTATAGTTGGCTCTATCTCATTTTGGGAAAGGGACACAATGTGGTTGAAGAGAAGAACCTGTTCTGGTGTACAAGATGAAGTCTGGTTTCATAATACTGGATGGAGCCCTTTGACTGAAAATATAATATAGTACGATCTACAGTTCTAGGCTGATAATAAAACTAATGGATTTCATAGGATTCAAAAGCTCAAGAATACATTCATGAGAGATATTATAGCTAAAATCAACCATAAGATCTTTTAATACCAACATCTTATCTGAACTTGTGAATACTAAAGAAGATCACCTTAAATCTGCCATCATGGCATTTTATTTGACAGCCTTTACAATGACTTTGGCTTCTAATCAATGCTTTCCCCCTTCACTTTCCTAGAAATCAATGGCTTCTCCTGTAAAACATGTCCCACCTTTGACATGGATATGAGAAAGCAATGGAAATGAGCCCTTTTCCTGTAAGCACGAGAGTGTGACTAGGACTGTCTAGAATTAGATTATTTATTTAAAAATAAAGAAGTAAGGAAATGGGTGGCTTTTAAATTGCTTAACAAGAAATATTTTACAGAGAAAATGATTGTACAACTGTAGCAAAACTGCAAAGCAAAATGATTTTTTTTTACATATAAATATATAGTGGGCAAAACAAATGACCAGTCTTATTAAAGCTTACCAAATGAATGAAATTTTGATGTGAAGAATTGTGGAAAGTGGTTTATACTGAATTTTCTGTTGTCTCCCCATGAAATTGAGAGAGTATAACTTAATGAGAGACAGTTTTCAGGGTTGAATGATAATTTGAACCCTGGTCTACCAGATGTCTAAAAACTAGAAACAGGATTCCACTTAAACATTAAGAAGAATGTAATACCAATTTGATGGTGTAATAAACTACCTCAGAGGTAGATCTGAAAACAAGTAAAATGTAAGTGAGCTAAGCAAAAACAAAGTGTTCAACCTAAGGGGAAAACAGGAATTCAACTCCTTTCTAGAGTGCAGTGACTTTCTGTCCACCAACGAACCAGTTTATTTATTGCTTCCTGACTGAGTTCCCTTTTCTTTTCCCCAGCTGGCAATGGGAAAATTGGCTCTGGATTCGTGCATGATATATTGGGAAACAAAATGTATGGAGATGGTTTTCCATTATTTTAAGGGGCTTTGATTCTGTCTGCAAAGAATATCCCAGACCCACGGAATAACAATGCTCCACCCATTTCCTTACTTCTTTATTTTTAAATAAATAATCTAATTACTGCAAAGAGAGGCAATGTAAACAGAAGATACTGCAGCCCAGAAGCATTGCAGCAGGTATCCTTATAGAAATGAATTATTAAGAAGAGAATAATTTAAATAGTGATATGTATTCTAAAATCAATTTCATACTGAAGTTGTACATAAGGCATTGAACAGAAGATACATTCTTCATAATTCAGCAGCTAAAACATTTTCTAAATTGTTTCCCTTCCCAGTTTCATATAAATGTAGTTGGTTGCTGAACTGAAGGCACATATTTCAGAGCTATGCCTCATTTCAGAAATATGCAATCATCTGAAAAAGTGATGGGGCCCTGAACATTGTGATCTTTGGCCTATTCAATAAAGCCACTTTTGTGTAATGCTTTGGGGCTAAATAGTACACTTTGACATCAGGGTGCAAAGCCCTAAGTTTGAAAGGGTGGGGAGGTGCCCTTTCCAAATGTGAGCTCTCAAGTGAAGTGCACAACACAGGAGAAAGGCTAAAGTGTACATTCCAGAACAATAAGAACATTAGAGCAGCAAACAACATGAATAATGTATTTATTAACAAAATCTTTGCTAATACTCAAAATTAAAATGTTGACATTCAGTGGCCCAATGTCCTTAAGTGACATATGCTTGCATAACTCATTTGAGCAATCCTATTTCCTTTCAAGTTCTTGTCATAAGGATGCATTTGGTGTCTCCTCAAACAATGTCTGTTACTTCACAACACTGATGCCCATCCCCACTATCCACTAGGAAGAATGAGAAAAGAAAGGTAGCACTACTATAACTTCCAATCAATAATTTTATTTATACCCTGTCTTTTTTCACCAAATTGGGAGTCAAGGCAACTACATATGGAACCCCTGCATCTCAGAACCTTCTCAGCATAAAAGCTGTTTTCATTCTTTCAGACATCAGGAATACTTGGAAGATAATTCCTGCTATTTTCTCCAAGCTAAAATATTGCAATAAATACATACATTTTTTTTTCAATTAAAAAAATCCCAATGTCTTTCTTTTGGTCATGGGACCATGTTTAAATGATAAAAATCCTGTCTACTAGAGGCAATGAGAGGTACAGAAGAGAAGTCCAAGTAACATTATACCCCAACAAAGAGGATGTAAATTTCCAATTTTCAAAATTCTTCACTACCAGAGCAGCGGTTTCAGTGACAACAAGCTGATTGTGTTCTGACATTTACTTCATATAGAGAACCAGGGGTAGGGGGCAGAACTTATTTAAGGTTCAGTCACATCTTGCTTAGAATTGCCAATGCAGTTTGATGGCAGGGATCCTAGGGTAGGCCTTCCAGAAGATGTTCAGCCTGGGAGCAACTCAGTTTTTTAGGGTTTCTCTCTCCAGAAAGGTGGAAAGGGGTTCTGAAAATGCCAATTCCCCAGTTGTTGCAGCACTAGGTCCCTTTTGCATATCTCAAAGAAGTAGTTTTAATAGGTGATAGATAAAGTCAGCCATACTTTAATCCATCTATTTTGTGTCCCTATTTCATGGAGTCCTTTCAAATGTGTGCAAATGAACTGATAATAGTAAACATTTTGGTAGTATAGAATGGTAGTTCATTATATGCAAACTATGGACATAATGAGAGCCCCATGCTTCAGATTATGAGTTGACTTTGTATGTTTGTTTCTAAAACTGAGAAACTGAAAGGTTAAAGGAAGGTTAGACAAAGGATAGAGGAAGAATATCAAAAATAGATAATAGTGATAGAGGATAATCAGATAGAAGATAGATAGTAGGGCTGGGCGGTTTCGTTTCGTTAATTCGTAATTCGTTAATAATTCGTTAATTTTTTCAATTACAAAACGATAACGAACCATTCTGGAGCAATTATTAAAAAAACGAATTTTCAAAAACGTTTTGTAAATGCTTCGTATTTCGATATTGTATTCGTTTCGTTATTGTTTTGAGGTCGTTTCGTTATTATTTCCGCATGTCTGGGCCAGTTTTATGGTTTAATTAGTGAAAAAAAATTATAATATGACACCAACAGTCAACAACAGAGGGAGAGGGAAGCTTCAGAAGGTTTTGGAGGTTTTTTAGCGTATTTCGCGGTCGCGTCCGCCATTAACGAATCAATTCGTTATTGTTTCGGAAATCGATTCGTTAATTTTTTTACTATTTACGAAATTTCGTAAATATCGAACTTTTTAAAAGGAAAATTTTGTAATTATTTTAAATATCGAAACAAAAAAACCCCCCAAATACAAATCGATTTTAGAAACAAATTTTTCCGTTGTTACCCAGGCCTAATAGACAGATAGATAGATAGATATCAGTTTTACTCTCCATCCCAGTGGTTTGGAAAAATGAAAGATTGCAGTTCTAAACAGAGCAACCCTCTTAGAAAATAGTATGGACATAATTCTAACTAAAGATGTTATATGATTCTAAATCAGTTGTTCTCAACCTGTGGGTCCCCAGGTGTTTTGGCCTACAACTCCCAGAAATCCCAGCCAGTTTACCAGCTGTTAGAATTTCTGGGAGTTGAAGGCCAAAACATCTGGGGACCCACAGGTTGAGAACCACTGTTCTAAATCCATATTCAAATGTACTTATTCTGTATTTTATCAGTGTATATTTGTACTATGCATTTTAATAGGTTTTTTTTATCTTGTTGTTTTAATGATGTTGTGCCCCAACAAGGAGAAGCAGGTAATAAATACATCATCATCATTATTATTACTGATACAATGAGCAACATTTTAAGTGTACTGTTATCAGTTTTGGTTATACCAACACTGCAATATTAAAAATAGTCTGTGCTGTATGCATTTATAAGTTCAAAATGGAAAGATGAAGCCTCAATCTGATGTTAAAGGTGAAATGAGAAGTGATATTTTGGAGTGAGGAGTACAAATCTCAAGTTTTTAAAAGTGCTGTTTTATAAAGTATATTCCATGCAATCTTCCTATTTGCAATTTGGAAAATAGTTTTATGATTTATATTTGCATATCTGAGATGTGACCATGATTGCACTCATTTGCTGTAGTTGCAGGTGCTAGTTGTCTATTAAATCAGTATAGCTTTCCCTGTGGTTAAATCACATTTCATAATGTTGTTTGTCTCGAACCTAGTATTGAAACCTGTTTTATACCCAATCTGAATCCATTTGAATAGATATTTAAGAACACAGTATAGGTTCTTAAATGCAAAATACTCCAAAATTCAAAATTGTCCATGTGGGTGGCTAAGATAGTGACACCTTTAGTATCTGATGGTTTAACATTTTCCAAAAATTATAAGATTACCTTCATGCTGGATATATAAAGTTTATATGAAACATAAATGAATTTTGTGTTTCAACTTGAATCTCATCTCCAAGATACCTCATTATGTAAATATATGCAAATACAAGTATTCCAAAACCTGGGGAAAAAATCCAAAATCCAAAACAATTATGTCCCCAAATATTTGGATAAGGGATGCTCTGCTCGCATAATTTTAAAAAATCATTTTTAGTATGACTTTCATAAGCACACAGGGAAGAGACAGCAAGACTTCACAATACTTGATATCAATACTATGCAACATACTCATGGCAATTAGCGTAATTATTAGAAGTCGTCACTTTTAAAGGGAGAGTCGAGTACCTGTGGTGCAAAGAAGTCCGTGAAAATTTCTGACAATTGGCATTATCCTTTTATACTGGAATAAGTCAAGTGTAACCACATTCTAAGTGAATTGATATTGTCAAAGTGATGCAGTATAGATCAAACCAGGATGTGTTCTAGTTCTCAATAATAAGCACATCAATTTTAGCTGTGTGGGGAAAGCACAAGATTGAAAGCCAAGGACGAAGCTAAATTCTCCAGTTTCAACTAGCCCACATGGACCAATCAGAAGGTCAACAATATTGTTTCTTGGCAGCTGTACAACCTAATGAGCTGAATCGAGCTGGGGATAAAAAACAAAACAAAAACTGCACCAGTTTGACAAATAGCTGTTGGAACACATAATACAATTCTGGAAGTCCTCTTATTTTTCTCCCCACTTCACCAGAGGTGCAAACACTTTCTGCAGCTGTAATTTTTATGCAAGCAGATTGGTGTAATTGATAAACAGAGTGGCTCTGGGCAGGATTTCAAAATGAATTTGCTAAAAGGCCAGGAGGCTGTTCTCTTTCAGGTTTCTCAGGATGACTCTGCATTTTTTCTTTGGGAAGTGCTTTCATGATTTTGATAGTGGCATATTAGGCTTCTCAGCACCCTTTCTTCCTTTTGTAATTAAATTGAAGTTTGGCTCAAAGGCAAGTGACACTCTGGCAGCTGTCATAGTTTGGTTTTGCTTAGAGAAGGGAAGACATTCCCAACAGCCATTATTGCTTCAATTGATCAGAAATGAGACCAGTTCTGAACAGTTAGGCCTTCTTACACATTCAGTGCAATGCAATCAATGAAGAATTGTCTTTTACTTTGTCATATCTCAGCACTGTGGCTTTATGAGTAATGTTTATTTTTTATTTTCAATTGCATCACTAATTATATCATTCTTTTGAGAACTATTATGTTCAGAATGGAACACATTGACAGTGTGTCATTGACCTGTAAGCTTAAACCCCCTTCTTTTCTTTTCTTTTTTTTTTTTTTTTTACAGGCCTAATTTTGCGTACTTTGCTAAATGGCTTTTTTTCCCAATGCATGTGCTGCCTGGAAATGAGAGGTGCACCAGTAAAAAAAAAACTTTTATCATGTAGTTATTTATACATGTAAAAAACTACACATAACAACTGTTTAGCCTGCTAAATTTTGTATGAGTTTAATTTTTTTAATTGTGTTAGAAGTGACTTGAGAAACTTCAAATGAGATTAAATAAAATGGTCTTACAGTTTAAATTAAATGGTTGCATATCTCCTTAAAATTGTTTCCATCAATGCTGACTTAGGGACTCAATTCTGTGTTCCACTGTCAAACTTGTTACTACAGCTATCTTTGACCATTGCTAAGAAATCAAATAGAAGGACATGCAAGAGCCTCTGTTCATCAGATCTCAATATTGTGGCTCAACCACCTGCCAAGTATGTTGACAAATGAAACAATTGCATGCAGGGCAAGTTTGTCAATGGCTATTAGCCATGGTTGCTAGGAATAAAAGGATTCTGATCAGAGGCAGTCTTACCTCTAATTACAAAATCTTTGAGAATTACAAAATAGAAGGTTGACTAACTCTCACCCTATTTATTAACTTCTCAAGGGCATCTTTAATCACCTTTGATAACAACTTATATGCTCTCCATGTGAGCTCTTGGCCTGCTTCTGCCAAGCAATGTCTATGTTCTTATTGAAATGAGATTTGCAGCAAAAATAAAGTACAAAAAATGGATATGAGTAGATAAAATGCTGCAAGGAAACAAGATCGGCAAATTGGAATAATCATAAGATAAGCAAAATTGAGAAAAAACATAGAAGAATGGCAACACATTGAAGATAAACAAATTTGTAGTACTTAAATCCAAGTTTCTGCAAATACCTGTTCTTGATATTCCTTAATATATTATCAAACAATCCACTAAGAATATTTGGTAGTGTTTTATTGTAAAAGGCAAACAAATAAAACAGATTTGCAATCGTATTGTCGAAGGCTTTCATGGCCGGAATCACTCAGTTCTTGTGGGTTTTTTCGGGCTATATGGCCATGTTCTAGAGGCATTTCTCCTGACGTTTCGCCTGCATCTATGGCAGGCTTCCTCAGAGGTCTGCTGGAGCTGGGAAAAAAGGGGTTTATATATCTGTGGACTGACCAGGGTGAGACAAAAGGCTTTTGTAAGTTGGGCTAGGTGTGAATCTTTTCAACTGACCACCTTGATTAGCATACAATGGGCTGACTGTGCCTGAAGCAAACTCTTAATGAACAGTCCCTGCCTGTTTTTCTCTCTGCTGTTTTAATTTTAGAATTTTTTAATACTGGTAGCCAGATTTTGTTCATTTTCATGGTTTCTTCCTTTCTGTTGAAATTGTCCACATGTTTGTGGATTTCAATGGCTTCTCTGTGTAGTCTGACATGGTGGTTGTGAGAGTGGTCCAGCATTTTTGTGTTCTCAAATAAAATGCTGTGTCCAGGTTGGTTCATCAGGTGCTCTGCTATGGCTGATTTCTCTGGTTGGAGTAGTCTGCAGTGCCTTTCATGTTCCTGGATTCTTGTTTGGGCGCTGCGTTTGGTGGTCCCTATGTAGACTTGTCCACAGCTGCATGGTATACGGTAGACTCCTGCAGAGGTGAGAGGATCCCTCTTGTCCTTTGCTGAACGTAGCATTTGTTGGATTTTCTTGGTGGGTTTGTAGATTGTTTGTATGTTGTGTTTCCTCATCAGCTTTCCTATGCGATCAGTGGTTCCCTTGATGTATGGCAGGAACACTTTTCCTCTGGGTGGATCTTCATCTTTACTCTTGTGGCTTGTTCTTGGTCTTTCAGCTCTTCTGATGTCTGAGGTGGAATATCCATTGGCCTGTAGAGCCCAGTTGAGGTGGTTCAGTTCATCTTGGAGGAGATGGGGTTCACAGATTCTTTTTGCACGGTCTGCCAAGGCTTTAATGGTGCTTCTTTTTTGACTTGGGTGATGGTTGGAGTTTTTATGTAGATATCTATCTGTGTGTGTGGGTTTTCTGTAAACGGTGTGACCCAATTGTTGATCTGGTTTACGGATGACTAGGACATCTAGAAAAGGCAATCTTCCTTCCTTTTCTTTTTCCATAGTGAACTGGATGTTAGGGTGGATGCTGTTAAGATGTTCCAGGAACCTGTTGAGTTCTTCTTCTCCATGGCTCCAAATGGTGAAAGTGTCATCCACATATCTGAACCATATAGTGGGCTTTTTGGTTGCTGTTTCAAGAGCTTGTTTTTCAAATTGTTCCATGTAGAAGTTAGCTATGACTGGGCTGAGAGGGCTCCCCATAGCTACTCCATCTTTCTGTTCGTAGAATTCATTGTCCCACTGAAAATAGCTGGTGGTGAGGCAATGGTGAAACAGCGCCGTGATGTCTTCTGGGAACCTCTGGTTGATGAGTGCCATGGTGTCTGCAACTGGGACCATGGTAAATAGAGACACCACATCGAAGCTGATCAGTATGTCATTTGTATTTAGCTTGAGATTGCTGATTTTTTCAATGAAGTGGGCTGAGTCCTTGATGTAGTGTGTTGTGAGCCCAATGTGTCTTTGTAACTGTGCAGCAAGAAATTTGGCTAAGTCATATGTGGGGGACCCAATGGCACTCACGATTGGTCTGAGTGGGGTGGAGTCCTTATGGATTTTGGGGAGTCCATAAAGCCTGGGTGGAAGGGCTTCCGATTTACATAGCTGCTGTCGTATGTCGAAGTTGACTGAGGAGTTTTTAATTAGAGTGTTGGTTGGTTTGCAGCTGTGGACAAGTCTACATAGGGACCACCAAACGCAGCGCCCAAACAAGAATCCAGGAACATGAAAGGCACTGCAGACTACTCCAACCAGAGAAATCAGCCATAGCAGAGCACCTGATGAACCAACCTGGACACAGCATTTTATTTGAGAACACAAAAATGCTGGACCACTCTCACAACCACCATGTCAGACTACACAGAGAAGCCATTGAAATCCACAAACATGTGGACAATTTCAACAGAAAGGAAGAAACCATGAAAATGAACAAAATCTGGCTACCAGTATTAAAAAATTCTAAAATTAAAACAGCAGAGAGAAAAACAGGCAGGGACTTCTAAGCACCTTTCATTAAGAGTTTGCTCCAGGCACAGTCAGCCCATTGTATGCTAATCAAGGTGGTCAGTTGAAAAGATTCACACCTAGCCCAACTTACAAAAGCCTTTTGTCTCACCCTGGTCAGTCCACAGATATATAAACCCCTTTTTTCCCAGCTCCAGCAGACCTCTGAGGAAGCCTGCCATAGATGCAGGCGAAACGTCAGGAGAAATGCCTCTAGAACATGGCCATATAGCCCGAAAAAACCCACAAGAACTGAGAGATTTGCAATCGTTTTATGACAACTGAACATTGAAGACAATGGAGGCATTGAAGTCAGTTAAATGGAGGCACTGAAGACATATTTTTCTCTGAATATGGAAACTGGGTATGGCCACATTAACTACATTGATCCAATATATTTTCAAGCAATTTTTAAAAATAGCTTGACACAGTATCTCCTAAAATGCAATTCAAAGCTTATGCAAATTCCATAGAATATTTGAAGAAAGCAAAAAGATTCTCAATAATTGTTCTTCTTGGTTAATTAGTTATCATATTTGGTATGTTGTGTTGTACATTCTTGTCTACATTTAAAATTGAAGTATTTTAGTATGGTTGTGCAATTCAATGTTGTCATGATTCAACTTGAAGAAATCCCAGCCAGCATAGCCGGGTTCTAGAGATAGATTTGGAACCACTGGAGGCTATCTTTAGGTGTACTAGCTGTACCCGCCACACGTTGCTGTGGCCAAATTTCCCTCCCTTTTTTCCTCCTTTCTTTCTATCCTTCCTTCCCTCCCTCTTTCCTTTCTTCCTTCTTTGTCTTTTTTTCTTCCTTGCTCTGCTTTCTTCTTTCTCTATCTCTTCCTTTGCTTTCTTCCACACAGCCCTATATCCCAGAATATCAAAGTAGAAAATCCCAGAATATCTGCTTAGAGATGGTCTTTCTGAGTCCACACTCAGATAATGTGGGATTTTCTGCCTTGATATTCTGGGATAGAGGGCTGTGTGGAAGGGCTCTCTGAAAACCCAGTTTCAAGTAGATGTTGTGGGTTATTGTGCCTAGATATTTTGGTTGTAGGGCTGTGTGGAAGGGCCCTGGTTTATCTAAGTCTACACTGCCATATATTCCATATGAAAGGTGTTAATGTGGGGTTTTAATCAGGTATGTGGAAGGGGCCTTAGAAATACAACCAAAGAGCAAACCTAGAAAATGGATCTTGTTTGTAGGTTGAAGACTGCCTGTAATTCTACAGGCGTGTCTCTTCCTTTCCCTTCGTAAAAGGCCTCAAGGGCTGTAAAGTTGCCCCCACCAACACACACCACTCTCCTGAGGCACTCTGTTGATGCTCAGGGGTGGCCTGCCAGGCTCATCCTCCTCCTGCTGCTGCTGGAAGGATTTCCTTTCTCCCTCAGTCATTTTCTCTCTCCATGTGGGGCTTCAGTGGCCTGCTCACCTTCTTGTCTCTGTGCCAAGCAGGGATTCCTTTGGCGGTGACACCAAACCCAGAAGAGAAAGTGATGGGATGGGAAGGGAGGGAAGAGACCTCCAAGGGCCATCTAGTCCAGCCCCTTCTGCCATATGGGAGAAGCACAACCAAACCACTCCTGACAGATGGCCAGCCTCAGCTTCATAATAATCTGTATCAGGCACATGAACAGACACCTTTACCAGCAAAGGGAGTGGGAGTGCTCAATTTGGTGTGGCTGCTCGGGGCCCACTTCTTCCCAAAACGGACTCCCTCCTGCACTGTTGGAGCTGCCAGCAATGTACACGGAGGTCTGCCCTCACTGCCAGTAGCACAGCAGCCCCCTGTGGGGCTCCCTCCCTCCTTCCTTCCTTCCTTCCTTCCTTCCTTCCTTCCTTCCTTCCCTCCCTCTGAGCAGCGGGGCTTCTCCCCGCCTCCCTCCCTATCTCCCTTCCCTGCCGGCTGCTGCTTCTTTTGGAGATGAGGAGAAGCCAATGGGAGCGGGGAAAGCAAGTGGCCAGAGCAAGGAGGACTGTTTAGCCGAGGTGAGAGAGAGAGACAATGGAGGAGCTTTCCTGCGCGCGTGCACCCTCCCCACCCCTGTGCGCATGCTCTGTGTTGTCCTCTCATTTTTTAAGAATTTGTTAGTTTGTTTTGGTGGTTTCTTTTAATTTTTATGATTGTTGGTCATACCTTGGGGTATGAGGGATTTCGAGGCCAAATTTGGTGATATTTGGTCCTGTATTTTTTTTGTTTTTAAGCCACTAACGATGACAACAACATTTTTATACATATAGATATGTGATTTTAAAATAGAATATCAACATCAGAACTATATTTGTGACCAAATTATTCTTTGGACTAATGGCTTTACAGAAATAATGTTGGTATATTGGAGGATAGGGTTAAGGGACCCTCTATCTACACACACATCTTTCATCATGGGGAAGTGGGAAACAATTTAGAAAATCCTTCACCCAGTAAAGCCTGAAGTTAGTTTTGCCTGTCAATGATAATACATTGCAGCTTTTCATGTCACCCCTTGTGCTCCTTTATTTCTCTCCTTAGATTTCAGTAGTAAAAGCACACAGAAATCTCTCATGGCAAACAAATAATTGTTTTTGTTTTCCTGGAACTGACATGGTCTGTCTAGGCTATGTTTCAACAAACAAGTCACTACAGACATCATGCTGAGAATACTCTTTGCAGAATTTTTCTTTCAAAGCTATTATCTACTCTAAGCATTTAGATGCTCTTCTATTTACAATCACACTAAACCTCATTTTGGTTTTCATTAAAGAAAGCAGAGCATTGTCTCTTTCTTAGAATTTACTAAATAATTCCAAACAATCAGGTACTCAAGGGACCTCTCTGAAACCTTTTTCTTTAGGTATTCTTTTAAAACAGCAGTCACAGCTGCCTTTAAGAATGGAAATATTCACTTCTTTCTGAAGAAAAGGCAAAGTGCTTTTAAAGAGGCAGTGATAAATGGTTTTGTCTTATTTTCCATTCATTTAAGAAAGGGAAAAAATGAAAGCAACATGAATGAAACTATTTCCTTAAAAATATATGATTTCTTGATTATTTAACTACTACATTAACCCCACCCACCCTTTTTTTTCCAGGTAATGTGGATGGTCTGCCCCCCATAGTTTTATCCCAGAACAATCCTGTGAAATAGGAACTTAAGGTGCATGTGCACTGTAGAATTAATGCTGTTTGATGCCACTAATTGTTATGGCACAATGCTATGGAATCCTAGGATTTGTAGTTTGGTGAGGCACCAAGCAAACTTTGGCAGAGAATACTAAAGACCTTGTAAAACTACAGGTCCCATGATATTATAACATTGAGCATTGTAATTAAAGTTGTGTCAAACTGCATTTATTCTACAGAACCTTAATCTCCTTTAAGAAAACTGGAAACATCAGTGATATAGTAACAAGAAGGAAATTAGCACAGGGAAAAGCAAACAGATGATGCATCTACCGTATTTCTGAGGGGCCATTGAGAAGAAAGTATCAGGAGTGAGTCATGGAGTGGGAGAGGGTGTAAACTAATCACATTGGGGGAGGGGGAATCAGGCACTGAGTTTCCCTGGGGTATAAGCAGATCAGATAGACAGAGGATTGAACACTGGGTCTTGGAGGTGGGAGGGGTGTTAGTAGATCAGATGGGGAAGGAGGGATCAGAACAGTTTAATGGGGTAGGAGTAAAGAAATCAAATGAGGGAGGAATTATTTTATACCAGATGCTGGTTTTTTTTCTGGGATATGGAGGTTGACCCTGGTTTGGGGAGCATGCTAGGGGGAAGTGGTAATGGGGAAAGGAAGGGAGAAAAGCCCTGCTTGGGACTGAGGAGCTGCATAGTAAATGGGGCAGGCTGCTAAAGTACAGAAAAAGGCAAAGGGAGACAATAAAGGCTACAGTAAAGCAAGAATGATGCCAAAAGGACACTGGGGTGTCCATTTATTGAAGGGTGTGATAAATTGCCTACCTTTTAGGCCAGGGAAAGCTCAGGAAGTAGGCCCAAGTATTTTGGCAGCCATGTTATGAGATGGTGCATGGAGGCAGCCATCTTAGAGAACCCATTTCCTAGAGGGGCAGAGCTTAGGAGCACCCCGGAGGGAAATGTGGAGAGCTGTAATTGGCTGGGAGAGAGTGGGCGGAGCTTGGCTTGAGTGCAGAAAAAAATTGCCTGTAAAGGTGCGTTTTAAAATCTGACAGCTCAGTTAGGGTCTGGGTTGGGTTTAGGGAGTGTTAGGAGAAGAGAAAATTTGGTGACACAGTGGTGTCAGTTAGTACAGATAGATAGCTATTAGAGAGAATAGTATAGAGAATAAACAGATCTGCCTGGAGTTTTTAGTTCTAGTCAGAGGGAAGTCTGTTAGTTTCCTGAGGGAGTGAAGAGTTGTTTTTGAAACTTAGCATTGAACTGTTTTTAAGTAACCATACACTTCTACTCCTTATTGCAACCGTTAAGCTTAAGTGCCTGTATTGTTGAAGTTCTCACAAATAAATAACTTTATTCTTCGTTAAACAACAACTGTCTCAAGAGTACCTCTATGTGAAATAGTTCCATAGCAGTAAGAGAAACAGAATTTTAAGATTGGTGGCAGTGTTTATTTAAAAGAATCTCAGTGTTATTGACTTCAGACTTCTGAGCCCTGAGTGCGAATCCAACACATTCAAGTTATTTAAAACATCTTGCTAATCCAAAAGCGGAACATTCCTTTATAGTTGGTGGTTACCAGTTTCCACACTAAGGTTACCTCAGAATATTGTGTATTGGGGTGAAGTCTCTGCAGCCTCCAAGCATTTAAGTCGTTTTAAATAATAATCTATTACATTTGGTGACACAGTGGTGGGATGTCCAAACTAATGTTGATCCTCTTCACGTAATAGATTCCCCTCTCCCCCCCCCCCTGTATTACAAGGGGTTACTTTGTAATTCATAAAACAGTGGTTTGGAGACAATGTATATTCTTGAGCTGTCGGCTCAAGTCCTCCTATGGCAAGCCATCGGGACTTTGGGCTTAATACATTTTTAAATATCAAAATATATAACAAACAATGTTATCCACAAGTTACTTTGTTGGACAAGAGTAGATTTAAAACAAACAGAATATTTCTTTTAATAATATTTTTATTGGTTTTGCGCTTACAATAATAGAGGAGAACAGTGAAACAATGACGTGACAAAGACGAAACAGAACTACGAATACAACCTAGTAATAAGTACGCCTAGAGGTACAGCGAGTTACTCCTAGGTGTGAAACACATACATATCTAACCAACAAACGTACATACGGTGCCCCTTGGATCCCCCCCTCCCCCCCCCCCCTTATAAAACCGACTTCCCCTCACCAATCATTTACAATGGTTAGTTCTCCCGCATGGGAGACAATTTATACAATAAATAAAGTTATTACAGCCTTTCTCTCCTCATTTCTTAAAATGGTTTTATACTAACTTTTTTGTAACAATACATATTATTTCTTAAAACCTTATTTCCTTTTCTTAGTATTCTAAATTTGCATTCCTTAAAGTGCGATTCCTATTTTTAATATTACATTTGTTTTAAACATTAGTACATTTGCTACATCCTCTCATAGAGTGGCCTTAGTCCGACCCGGTATTCCCATATCTTTCATTCTCGATGTAATTTTTAAGCAAACTCCAGTCTGTCATTTCAAAGCCTTTTCCAGTGTTTTGTCTTAACCAAAAGGTCAGTTCATCCATCTCTTGAATTTCTATCAGCTTTCCTAGCCACTGGATCATAGTTGGTGTCGATTCTTGCTTCCACATTTTAGCATATATCATTCTAGCGGCTGTAGTAAAGAAAATAAATAGTTTTTCCATGTTGTTATTGGGGAACAGCTTTTTATCAAACATTCCTAATAAATATAGTTCTGGGAGCATTGGAATTTCTAATTTTAGGATTTTCCTACACTCGTTATGGATAGACCTCCAATATTCTTTCGCTTTTGGGCATAGCCACCAAAGATGGTAAAAGGATCCCTCCCTCACTTTACATTTCCAACATCTGTTGTCCATATTCCTATACATTTTAGCTATCATCTGAGGTGAGAGATACCAGCGATGCAGCATTTTTAGCCAGTTCTCTTTCATATCTGATGAATAGGTATACTTTAATCGTTTCATCCAAATTATTTCCCATTCCTTTAAGGGGAGAGGTTTTCCTATATTTTTGGCCAACAAAATCATAGAATGTTTAACTGCCTCAGTTTCAGTAGCCCATCCCAATAAGTTCTGGTATATAGATGTTACTACTTTCCTGTCCTTCTTCAGAATCCTTCCCCATAGGTCGTTTTCATCACCGAAACCTATTTTCTTGTCTTCTTTGTAACTTTCTTTAATTTGGGCATACTGGTACCACGAAACGTTGCTAAAGTCCTTAGCTATGTCTTCCTGTGACCTTAATTCAATGACACCATTATTTTTATGCAAGATATCTTTGTAGGACAGCCAATAGGTCCACCCTAACAGTCTGCGTTGCTTAGCCTCCAGGGAGGAGATCCATAGCGGTGTTTTGTGGAAATAATGTCCCTTGTATTTATTCCACACCTTCAGGAGCGCCGATCTAACGAAGTGGTTCCCGAAGTTACTTTCGGTTTTCCCTCCCCCATACCAAAGATACGAGTGCCACTCTTTGCGAAGATCGAAGCCCTCTATGGTCAGGGTTTTAATGTTGGAAAAAGCAAACGGAATATTGATATGCACAATGAAAAAGTTATGCAGCTAGCATCTTTGAGAAAAAATTCTTGGCTTCTCTCAAACACTTATCAATTTTCCATTTCTTTCCCCATTATCCCAGCTTTTTACTCTGTGCATATATTTTCTTAGATGGTTTATAAAACACATTTAAAAAATAAAGAACTCTGAAAAGAAACAAGTTTTTTTTCACAGTGGATATTGATCTATGTGATATAAGATATGGTGTAGAAAATAATTATAGCAAAGCCATTTGTGTCTCCTTTGTGGAGAGAAAAAGTGGGGAATTAATGAACATAATAATAATAATAATAATAATAATTCGATAACAGTTTAGTAGTATATATTCTGTAGAAAGCAGATATTCAGGGAACTTTCTTTGAAAAACAAAAACAGAAACACAAAAACTTTGGAATTACAATATTTCTTCTCTCACTTTCCCCTATCCCCAGGAATGGCAATAGTACACATTGTGAAGTTTTTCCTTATCCAATTAAGATTTAATGTGATCAGTGTCAATTTTGAAATGTTCTATTTTTGAAGTTTGTCCTCATGTACTATCTATGTAGGTAATATTTATTATAAATTTGGGATCACACTTGCATGTAGCTCATCTGGTACCAATAAGTAATGTATATGCAAATTACACATAATTGCCAAGATTGCAATTTTCATTTTCATCCTTTATCTGTAATATTTATTGTCTGTTTAATTTGTATTAGAGTATGTTAATCTGCTTCCTTGGACTGAGGCTAGATTCCATTATAGATTAGGTTTCCATAATACGTTTTCTCCCTGAGTTAAACATTTAAAATTTTCCCAACCATTAGAGTTGAGAGTAGTTAATTCCAATGAGGCCATTCCATGGATATGGCAAACCAAATCTTAATTATCTCTTTAATAAAAAAGAGGACACTTGTATATATAATAATAACCTTTTGATAATACTCATTGCTATGATTGTTCACTTACTTCCATAGGTCAGCTTCTACAATGTAACACAAAGATAGGCCAGTATTTGAGATCTGGAAACTTCACATGCATGTCACTGATGCCAACTCACCCCACATTTTAATTTATTTATTAAAAAAAAACAAATATTGCCAAGTTTTTGTCACAGTGAAAGTAGTCAAGGAGGCAGTACTTTTAAGGATGTTGTGACCAATTTTTCTTTGTTTTCAGCTGATAATAGCACCCATGGGATGGACCAGAGAAGACATTCATAACACTTTAATTAACTTCCATTGTACATCTATGTTTGATCTATTCATGAGAACAGTTGAGATCAGGGAAGATGACTCATTGAGTATTGCAATTCGGCGTCTATGGATGATAGAATGACCTCTGGAGCTGGAAATGTTTGTTCACAGAAGCTGATCTATGACCTAAATTCCCACCTCAGTCACTACATTGCTTGAGCGAGTCAATCATTTGTGTGAACAGCTAAATGTCTATCAAGGGTAGTTAGCCTCCTCTGTTCACTTTCCAGTAAAAGAAGGAAAAGAAAAGAAAAATCTAACTGACTATTTCATGTTATGTTTCCTTTGCAAACACTCATTTTCTGATTTCCCTTTTTAAAAGATTAAAACAAAATTAGAAAAACCATGGGACCTTACAAATCTGTAAATAATGCCATGATATAAGACCACAATCCGTATAAAGAAAGGCTATATGTGACTAATGATTTTCAAGGTAAAGGATCATCAAAGAACAGAACTAGTGATTAATGTTATATATAGAGAGAGGGGGGAGAGAGAGAGAGAGAGCGCACATTTCTGAATGTGCAGTTGGTTTTTAAATATTACTTGCTGAACCTATATATACAGACACAAACACCAGACCCTTTATTTCAATCTTCAGAACTAACCACAATAACTGAATTGGTAAAAACAAACTGTAAACAAGCACATGGTTTTGGCATGGTGTCCTTCACAATAGCGCAAATGCTGAAGCCCAAGTGAGAGGGAAGTAACCCAAGTTTCTAGGGCCCATGGAGACATGACTCCACATTTTTTGTGGGGTCCCTTCTCATGGATGTGTGTGAGGAGATATATTCTACACTATATGACCATTCCACAACTCAACACCCTTCCTGCAGATATCAGATCGGCCCCCTCCCTGTTGGCGTTTTGGAGGAAAGTGAAGACCTGGCTGTTTGAACAAGCATTCGATTAAGCAGTGTAATTGAATATAGGAATACGGAATAATAGATGATGAGATTGGATTCTGATTTTACTGATGAGACGCTAATGATTGTTATATTGATGTTTAATCGTTGATGATGCTACTGTTTTTAACTGTCCCATATTCGTTTTGTGATGTTTTTGCATTAAATTTTGCTGTTGTTAACCGCTTTGAGTCACCTGAGGGCTGAGAAAAGCGGTATATAAATGAAGTAAATAAATAAATAAATAATTCTGTTTCCAAATGACTTATCTACCACTGGAGCCTATAGCAAAAATGCATTATTCTATGACTTCAAATCATTTCTGACTTATGATGATCATAAGGCGAAACTATCATCAAATTTTCCTGGCAAAATTTGTTCAGAGAGAGTTTGCAATAGTTTTTCTCAGAGACTTGAGAAAGAGAGATTGGGTCAAGTTGATCCAGAGAGTTTTTGTGGCTAAGCAAGATATTCAAATCTTGGTCTCCAGAGACCTAGTCCAACATTCAAGTCATGCTGGCTTTCCGAAATAACTATACATGTAACATAACAAAACAAATTCAATCACACAGAAAATTAAACCAATATGATCTGCCTAGGTTTTTTTTAGGGGAGGCAATTCCCCCATCCACCAAAAAATAGAACAAGCAAAACCCCCAGATAAAGCCAATCAACTAGCATTTAATCTATTTTCCCTGGCTTCACTAACTGGTGGGTCCTGCAAAGAATGGGGGGGGGGGGTATGAAGTATTTAGGAATCAGCCTGAGTAACTGGTACATGCCTCCGTGGCCCCTCTCACTAACTTGCATTTGTAACAAGCAATTGTATTAAAACACAGGATGTAGAATAGAGGAAGTAGTGAAGACCTAAAATACTCACATTGTCAACATTTTTACTCCTCTGAATTGAGCAGAGATATGTCCTCATGTGTAAAATCTCCCCAGGAGAAATCCCACTGCATTTTTTCCTTCTTTCCCTTCCCACCTTCTAGATGAGTGAGAATACAGCAAATTAAAACTATACTGTTAGGACACATTAAGGTATATGCCATGTCCAGTAATTGGTTTAGGTTTGAGAGGATATGGACAGAGTGAGCTCCGTTTACTCACCCTGTGCAAGAGAGAGTCCTGCCCTGGAGTAGGAAAGAAGCTGTTCCTTTAAAACTCCAGCAAGATCCAAGCAGATGGAATCAAAGCAAGCACCAAGACACATGTGGAGGAATTGGAAGGAGCGAGGGGAGTGAAGGAAAGGAGATAAGAGAGAGAGGGGGGAGGAAGGAAGGAGGGGGAAGGAAGGAAGGAGGGGGAAGGAAGGAAGGAAGGAGGGAGGGGGAAGGAAGGAAGGAAGGAAGGAAGGAAGGAAGGAAGGAAGGGGGGGAGGAAGGAAGGAAGGAAGGAAGGGGGGAGGAAGGAAGGAAGGGGAGAGGAAGGAAGGAAGGGGGAGGAAGGAAGGAAGGAAGGAAGGAAGGAAGGAAGGAAGGAAGGGGGGAGGAAGGAAGGGGGGAGGAAGGAAGGGGGGGAGGAAGGAAGGGGGGGAGGAAGGAAGAGGGGGAGGAAGGAAGGAGGGGGGAGGAAGGAAGGAAGGAGGGAGGAAGGAAGGAAGGAAGGAGGGGGGGAGGAAGGAAGGAGGGGGGAGGAAGGAAGGAGGGGAGGAAGGAAGGAGGGGAGGAAGGAGGGGGGGAGGAAGGAGGCTCAGTTGGACTTGAGTAGTTGGCATGCTTGAAATAAAGGAGTTGCTCATAGAATTTCAAATGGCTGCCTGAGACTTGTTTATCATAAGCAAACTGACAGAATGGATGGCCATGCTTATGATGATCCCCTACCTATGGGGGATGCTGGACCTTCTCACACCCTATCTCTCAATTTGTGTCCTCCATCACTTGAGTTTATTTGGTGGGAGCAATTATTCAAGGAATGAAACATCAAGTGGCTAGGTACTATTTGTTTATGTTGAAGTGGAGGAGGACAATCTCAGAAGATGGCTTCGTCAGAGCTGGCTGTTACTGCTCTTAGTTGTTTTGTGTTTATGTGTGTCAGGAGTGACTTGAGAAACTGCAAGTCACTTCTGGTGTGAGAGAATTGCCCAGGGGATTCCTGGATATTTGATGTTTTGCCATCCTTGTGCCCCCACATGGGGAGCTGGAGCTGATAGAGGAAGCTGAACCCACTCTCTTCAGATTTGAACCACTGACTAGTCCATCAGCAATACTGCCAGCACAAGGGTTTAACCCATTTGCCACGAGGGGCTCCACTGAACTGAGTTGAAATAGTTGTGATATTTCTAGACATTTATAAAGAACATTCAAAATTCTTGTCTGACATGATGAATATGGCAATAGTTAAATGTAAACAAACATATTGTGAAACAAATCAGACTACCACAGGGTGAAAATAATTTAAACAGGATATTCTATTGGAAAGAAATTTAGTATCACAAAATTGAGAACTATTAGCATAGCAACAACAGAGCAGTGTGTACCTTTTAAAAACAAACAATTCAAAACAAAGTTATTTTAAAGTCTTCAAGAATTAAATTTACATATTTGATTTTTACCCTTTTAACCACCTTCACTCAGCTAGCTGAAATGCAATCTTGAGAAATTTAACTATTGAGCAAAAGATTTTTCAAGATGAATGTGAATTATCTAGAGGCTGAGTAAAATGTTGCTCTCAAACTCTCTTGATTTTCCCTGCTTCAGTGTGCTTTTTATCATCACAACCTCATCCCCTCACATAAGCTCATAGTCCAAGTCTCATTCTAACCTTTGATTTAGCAATCAAAGTTTCTTTGAAATTATTTGCAGTTCCTTAAATGTGTGAGTGGAATGATTTCTGGACTTCATAAATGGCATTTTTTCTTATTTAGATGTGGAGGGGAGGAGCAGTGTTGTATGGATATTGTGTGTGTGTTTGTGAAGTTTGTCTGAAAGATTTGTGCTTGGAAGTAGGAAATGTATATGTGGAAAACTAGACACACAATTTTTGCATATTTATTTACACTTTCTTCTCTAAATTTCTGTAGTGAATATTCATATGTTAAATGGCCCTGTATTATTTGATACAGTCCAACAGAATCACTACACTGAGTGTTGATCTTTTATTGATAGATATGTAAAATTTCAGGTCCAAATCATTTTTAAATACTCATCATTTGGAGATAGAACTTTTATTCTCTTTTTTCTCATCCAGAATATAAATCAATGCATCCTGCTTGCATGAACGTTAGCTGGCTTTGAATTTTTAGTCTCAAAATATTTGTACAGCTGTATAATACTCTGAAGAAGCTACTGCATATTTCATCTACAATTAAACCCAGATCTGACATTTAGAATATTTGTGTTCCCTCAATGAATTCCCAGTCTCTTTGGTAATAGACACCAAGGAGCTATAGTTGCTAATAAAAATTTCTTTATGAATGAGGGAGAAAAGAGAGTCTATAGCCCTAAGGGCTAAAAATAGTGTTGATTGCATTCCTGCATTGTTTTAGAGCATCCTGCTTTTGAAAAGGAAGGAGAATTAGAATTACAAAAAGCCTCAAAAGAAAAACATGAATATTCATGCACTTGTTGACTATATATACATTTGTGTATATGTGTATATCTAATATTGCATGTGTACCTGTCCGCATAGATCTACAGTCTGTGAAACTGTCATTTCTGTAGTGTTTAGCAGGCTTATCATACCACAAATGACAGGGTAAAATGATACTTTGTATCTCTAGTTTAATTCTCTGTATTTGTGAAATAGGGATTTAAATAAATTCTTTCATAGCTGGTGGCTCTAATAGTTATTGTTTTTTTTATTGTCTGTGTAATGTCCCCCATGTTCCTTGCCCCTTAAATATTTGACAAGAGGCATAAATGGCCTAGATACTTGTGACATGAATGTGGAGGGCTTTAATAACAGCACCCTCAATGAAACATAACTCTTTACATTCTCCCAGCAATGATCTGCACTGCTGTTATGTCAGGGCATTCAATTAACATGGACCATAGGATGCTGGAGAAAATGTGTGTCTCTCTCCCTGTGTGTTCAATCTTACTAAACTAAAGTTGCACTGCAGTTGAAAAAATGCATTTCAAATAAAGGTTAAATTAACATGTAAATATGGAACTCCCTGTCAATATAACACTTTAAGCTGGGCTCACTTCATGGATAAACAAAGTGCCTGGAAAGAGTTACCTTACTTGACAGTCTATTTTAGACTTAGATTTCACATTGCAAACAGGTTGGTGATGAATTACATTGAATCTGGGTTAGGTTAATTCTCCTTTGCCATTTACTTGTCTGGGGAAGTAGTGAGGAAAGATACAACCTTGAACATTTTGAGATTGGATTGTTATGCAAACTCAGCACTCATTGAATGAATGCATTTGTAGAGAAATAGGTGTTGCAGTCTAGAATAATAAAAAAGAATGACAAAATATAACATTTTAATATTGGTTTATTGTTACCAGTACTTTGGAATAAAAAGGTAACGTATTTTATTCTATGGTTGAATTGTAAAAGTTTAACAGGGCAACGTATTTATGTCTAGAGGCCAAATTCTTCTAATGTCTACATTTACCTATTAATGGGGCTATTTGTTCATTTTGTATTGTTTCATGGCATTGAATGTTTGCCATCCTTTGTTGGAAACCACCCGGAGTCCTCTCAGGGAGTTAGTGTTCGAACTCAGATGCCTTAAAGAGCCAGACACAGTAATGTAAACAAGTCAACAATTTATTAAATCAAAGCAAACAAGACACAGAGACACTTCCTTCAGTGTCTCTGGCCAAAACTCAAAGTTTGTAGCAATTTGCAGCTTAAAAATGAACTAAGCAAATAAACCGGATTAAACTGGCAAAAAAATCCAGATTAAACAAGAGTTCAAGCAAAATGCACCAAAATCACACAGTTCAGAGATAAAGCCAAAACAAAACGCTGTGAAGAGAAGCCATCATCCAAAAGCAATCCAAAGTCGAAGAAATCCCAGTAGAAGATATTAATGTCCAAGAAGCAGCGTCGTCGTCAGAAACAGTCCGTGGTCAAGGAGAGGGGAAATCCGCACTTACGAGAGTTCAATCTGGTCAGCACATGAAGAAAACAGCAACCGGCAGTTCCAGGACACAAGCTCAACAAGAGAAGCGGCAGCAACAAAGCCCAAGGCATGTATCCAACACTTTGCCTACTGCAAAGTTCCAAATTTTCAGTGCCTTCATTTATCCTACAACTCATCATCCGTTAATGAGCTGCCCTCCGCCCTTTCCTCATCGCTGACAGCTGTCTTACTCTTTACAGCTGAGCACCAACACCCATCTCTCCAACTCTTCCACCTCTTATCAAGACTTAAGTCGCCCCATGAATCTCTGGTATCCCCAGACTGCCAATCCCCAGAACAGCCCTCAAACATATCACTGGATGTGGGTTGCATGCACACATTCCTGACTTCTTGCACTTGAGTCCAATCCAATGGTTCCCCTTCGTCCTCACTACTTCCAGACCCATTACTTCCAGTAAAGCCCATGAAATCCTCATCTTCAGTAGGAGCACTAAGTATGTCCCGGATCCTTTTCCTCTAACGTTCTTCGTCTGACTCCTGCTCTCGAGTAATCCATTTGCCACCTCTACTCCCATCTCCCTCCTCCTCCTCACACATTTCACTCTTTGAGAAACCTTCAAAAGAGTCTTCATCTGTGGGAGACATAAGTATCTCCTGGATATGCTTCCTTTGTTGTTCCTCCTCAAGCACCTGAGCACCTCGTTTGCCTCCTCTACTAGTCCCACTAGTAGTAGTATCATTGCCAGCAGACTCTACTACAACAGATAGGGCAGGTTATAAGTAAAGTTGTTGTTGTTGTTGTTGTTGTTGTTGTTGTTGTTGTTGTTATCTCCTTTTATTATTATAACCTTGCTTTGTTACTCTGCTGCTGAGTATGCATGCCTAGTGTGGAACACATATCAACATGCTAAAACAGTGAATGTGCTCTTAATGAGAAATGCCACATTATCAAAGGATGCCTATGCACTACACTACTGGAGAAATTACACTGCTTAGCTGGTATTGCACCATCTGACATCCGCCAAGAAGTAGCAGCCAATAATGAAAAGACCAAGGCAGTGACATCTCTGGCCCATCCTCTGTTCAGATATCAGCCAGCATGCCAATGCCTTAAATCAAGAAATAGTTTTCTAAGTTCTACAGAGATAGAATTGATGGATTGGACAATGTGGAATTTGAATTTACCGACTCTGAGCTGATAAACGTTGAGCACTAGATTGTTTTTAGGGATTGTGATGTATAATTGATTGTTTTGTTTTAATTACTGTTTATATGTTGTTGTTTTTTACCTTGTTGATCTGCCAGCATCGAATTGTGCCTTTTTGTAAGCCACCCTGAGCCCCCCCTCGGGGGTTGAGAAGGGCGGGGTAGAAGTGCGAGAAATAAATAAATAAATAATAAATAAATACTTGTAGGAACATCTCAGCAAGTGAGAGTCCAAAAGTGGCAAGCTAAAACCCGGAATCTCAAGCCATGACTGATACAAAAAGAGAGATTCCCTCCTGGGCACACAGAAGACTGGGCAACTTGGAAGGCACTGAGCAGACTGTGGTCTGGCACCATGAGATGCAGAGCCAACCTTAAGAAATGAGGTCACAAAGTGGAGTCCATGACATGTGAGTGTGGAGAAAAGCAAACCACAGGCCACCTATTACAATGCAGTCTGACCCCTGCCACATGCACAATGGAGGACCATCTTAAAACAACACCAGAGGCACTCAAAGTAGTCAGCTACTGGTCAAAGGACATTTAATATAATGACAAGTTTTTTAAACTTTGTGCTTTTTTAAATACATTACAACTGTACCCTCAGTTACTGATACAATAAATATAAATACCTCCTTTGAGATCCTAATACTGTTCCTTGAAACATTCCAGAAATGCTGTTTCCTCGGAGAAAAAAAATGAAATGTGTGTATACCTTGTTTATAAGTTATTATCCCTTCCAAAGTGCTATCAAACTTTCACAGAAGGAATGTGTCATAGAAGAATTATTGGAAATAAAGGCTTGTTCTTGGTAACTTGGGGGAGAGGGATACTCAGTAGATTTTTTAGGGGTGCACTAATCTAGTTAACTGCAATCTAAAACTCCCTATGTCAAATAATGTAACATTTATATTCAAATGTAAGCAAGAGAGTTTTATTGTTTATGAAAAATAGACTGCTGAGGAAATCACAAATGATTTGACAGAAAGTAAAATAAATGATCAAGCCACTGACTTGTATGTTCCTATTTATTTTAGAAACTAACCTTTAAAAAGTAAATAATAGTTTATGACTAGGCTATATGCCAAATATTCTCCTGTCAAAGAGCCTCACAACTACTATATTATTCTTACATAGGAAGAAAAATGATCATGGAATATGTTGAGCCCATTACAGAGTGCACAGAAAATTTATTACAACATTAAGTATTATCCTTGGGTTGCAAGAAAAAGTGGGAGTGCAGAAAATTGTATTCTATCAGACTCTTGCAACTCAGCTATTTACCAAGGTGTGTTGACCAACAGTTTACAGCCTTTGTGATTTAGAATTTTCCAACTACCATATCCACATTAATCTATATTGTACTTGTTCAGGTTTCAAAAATCGGAAAATAAAAGGATATGACCCAGCAGTAATTCATGTAACAGGAGAAGCATAGAAACACATCTTCATGTTTCCTATAATAAAAAGTCAGTCATCCTGCAGATAGGATAGAACTGGCCTTCACCAAGCTGAAAGATGGTTACCCCTTTCCCCTTTGATAATTGCTAGGATTTTCTGTTAAGGACTACTAGAATCCATATTACAATCTTTATAGGATATCTGATGCAATGGACTAGGTTCTGGATGCTCCAGAACTTTGACATTCAGTGCCATTATTCTTTAACAGCCCCTGGTGGCACAGTGGGTTAAACCCTTGTGCCAGCAGGACTGCTGTTCGACAGGTCCCCGGTTGGAATCAAGAGAGAGCGGTTGTGCTCCCTCTATCAGCTCCAGCTCCCCATGTGGGAACATGAGAGAAGCCTCCCACAAGGATGGTAAAACATCAAACATCCAGGCATCCCCTGGGTAATGTCCTTGCAGATGGCCAGTTCTCTCACACCAGAAGCAACTTGCAGTTCCTTAAGTCACTTCTGACACACACAAAGAAGTATTGATCTGAACATAAGTGTCATGTTGAGTATTATGAGAAAACTATCTCTAACAGTAGGGATCAAGCTTCATAGACACTTGAGGCCCCACTGTGGCATCTGCCAACAAAACCAAGAGTAAAAAAGATGACAGTGCAAATATAATAATTTCTATATATTGCAAATAAAAACTAAATAAACACAAAAGCAACCACTTTATGTCATTTATAATACGTGATCTTCAGCCTTTTGCTCATAAAAGCACAGCAACATCACCTTATTGCAGGAAAAGCAGCAAAGCTGTTTGTGAATACTTAAAGACTATTTTTCTTTAGGACTGAATTACTTATTCATGTTCATAGAATGTCATCCTTAGTTGAAAGATTATGTATCATGTAGATGTAAAGAAAAATCTTAGCAGTGATATCAGAGGAAAATGCAATGTGTGAAATACATAGTCAACGATAAATACATTAACATGTGAATATATGAAACAGTGGCTATTCCCAAAGTAGTACTGATAGTTTACATAAGGTGACATTTTAATAAAAATATAAACAGCATATCGTGAACCAGAAGCCTTAAATGAGCCAAACACAAGTGAAATGTCAAAACAAGGCTTATTAATATAACAAGAATAGCTTAAAAACACAACTCAGCGTATCTAGCAAGAAAACAAAGTCTGTAGCAAACTGCTATGCAAAAAACGCAACTTGGAAAATAATGTAGATTATAGTGGAGTATAATCCAGGTTAGTAAAAAGTTCAAGCAAACTGCTTCAAAATCACTGAGTATTCAAAACACAAGGTAGCAAGGTGGGAGCAGACAAAAATGTAGTCAGGAAACAGTCCAAAGTCAAGGCATGTCCAAAAACAGAAGTTAAGTCCAAAAAGCGATGTCGTCGTCAAAAAGCAATCCGGAGTCAGCAGGGAAGTAGGAGTCAACACTTACAGGATTTCAGCCGGTAGAAGCACGGAAACACAGCGATCTGCAATCCCAGGACCCAAGGCGAAAGTAATGGCAGCAACAAAGTCCCAAGCCCAAATACAACAAAAACTCTAAAATTATAAAAACTCTAAAATTATAACAGCTAAACAACAGAGAGGAAAAAACCAGGCACAGATTAACACCTCCCAGCAACAGATTTTCCCAGGCGCAGGCAGGCCTTCAAATGCTAATGAAGGTGATCAGCTGAACATTCACACCTAACTGCAGCAGGGAAGAGCTCCTTGCCCCACCCCAGCCATTCCACAGATATATATAAACCCATTGTCCTAATTCCAACAGACCTCTACCTCTGAGGATGCTTGCCATAGATGCAGGCGAAACGTCAGGAGAAATGCCTCTAGAACATGGCTCTATAGCCCGAAAAAACCCACAAGAACCTAGTGATTCCAGCCATGAAAGCCTTCGACAATACACCAAATACAACACTTTGCCTACTGCAAAGTCCCCAATGTTTGATACCTTATTTTATCCTATAACTCATTATCAGATGATGAACTGCTCTCCACCCTGTCTTCATCACTCTCAGGTGCTTTAGCTTCCACAACTGCTCGCCACCGCCCGTCCCTCCAACTTTTCCAGCGTCTATCAAGACTTAGATCACCCCATTTATTACCAGGTTGCCGGTCTCCCGAAAATCCTTCAAACTCATCACTTGATGTGGGTTGAGTACAAATGTCCCTGATCTCCTGCACACGGGTCCAGTCTAGCCCATCCTCCTCTCCGTTATCACTCTCAGTCCCATCACTCCCTGTGAACCCCATGAAGTCCTCCTCCTTAGTTGGAGCATTAAGTATTTCACGGATCCACTTCCTTTCCCGTTCTTCATCTGACTCTTGCTCCTGAGTAGCCCGTTTCAAACCTCTACTCCCATCTCCCTCCTTATCCATCTCAGAATCTGTGAAACCTTTGAACAACCCAGTATCTGTAGGTGTCATGAATATCTCCCTAATTCACTTTCTTTGCTGCTCTTGTTCCAGCACCTGAGCAGCCCTCTTCCCCTTCTACTACTAGTTGTAACTTGCTCAGCACACTGTACTACAACACAGCATTTGCATTGCTTGATTTTATTCTCCTAAAACCTCATTGCTATCATACTGATTTTATTTTATCACTTTATTTATATTATACTTATTATATTATATTTTAGTATGGTACCCTGGGTAGCTTACATGTATGTCTACATTCTAGTCCACGAGGTTTCTACCATAACATCTGTTAATTTTTAAGGTGCTGTAAAACTCTCATTTTAGTGCCTTATATAGTATTTTAATGTTATTTTAGACTGATAGATTTGCAATTTAATCAGTTATCTCCCCTGCACTACAAAATTTACCCTGATCTAAACTGAATGAAGATAGAATTGAAAATTTTATGGTTGTTTTGATTTCACTGTATCTCACTTCCCTGTCTTCTGTTCCTTGTAATAAATTATTTGGAAGAAAGCTCTTTTCACAATTTAGTTTCATTTAAAAATCAGTATATCTGATATTCTACATTTCACATGAGTGGAAATCTTAAAGCTTTACACTGAATGTAATTTAAAGATGGCATGTGAATATTCTGAACTAGAACTGCTATTTAGAATGACAGTAAAAATAAATTCATGTGTATTACAGTCAAACATATCAAGCTGATTAATACTTGTTTACTAGCGATGAGAAAGGAATGGGCAGTTACTGTTTGGTAAATGGAGTCATTTAAAGGGTGCCAGTAATGCATTTCTCAGGACAAACACCTTGCTGTACATTGTAAATTGTATTGGTTGAAAGCAGATTTGTGAGACCTTTATGCATAATTTGAACAGTAGTCTTCCCCAGGAAATATAACCATAGGCCGCATATTCAGGGAGAACAACGATCCATACACAGTAAAGAAACATCTCTAGAGCAGCCACTGACCTGATATCTTTTTCCAGTGGCCCAATTATCATCAGAATCTGATGTCGCACTTTCTCTCCCCTATGAGTACAGGCAGTGATATAGTCTGAATTATGCAATGACCTGTTTATTTCAAAATTTCTAAAGCAGCACAATAATTCCCTCTCATCCTGAAACCATTAATAGTTCAAATAGGAAGCTATCATTGAGCCAGGCTGACAAGTAACCTATATGATATCTATTCTAGAAATGAAATATCTCTGTACACTATATTTTGATCAATCTCTGGGAAGTTTAGTATTCTTACATTCACAGAGCAGACTATAGAGTGTCAATGTGAGATCCATTTGTTCTGCAAGTAATTATTTCTAGAATTCATGGAGGATGCAGAGAAGTAGTGAGGTGGCTCAGATGGTAATTATTTCTACCCACAATTGGTTCACACATATTTTTCAGGTTTTTCAAAAGAATCTTTCTTAATCTAGTTTAGTGGTTCTCAAATTGTGGGCCCCCAGGTGTTGTGGCCTACAATTCCCAGAAATCCCAGCCAGTTTACCAGCTTTTAGGATTTCTGGGAGTTCATAGAATCATAGAGTTGGAAGAGACCTTGTGGGCCATCCAGTCCAACTCCCTACCAATAAGCAGGAAAACTGTGGGTCCCCAGATGTTTTGAAGGCCAAAACATTTAGGGACCCACAGGTTGAGGACCACTTATCTAGTTGGTTGCAGTAGATGCTTTGGAAAGGACCACCTGAGTTTAGTAATGGAGAAAGGCTAACCAGTCATACACACATCCCAAGAATGTACAGGTACAATAATCCAATTAGAAAACAGCTATAAAGGAATGCTACCAACAAGACAGGGGATGTATCTTAACTTCCAGGGTCCAATTTTTAATTATGTTCACTATTTACAAAAGTCTTGTTTCTATTTGACACAGGGTCCTTCCACACAGCTATATAACCCAGAATATCAAGGCAGATAATTTCACTAGGATGAAGTGGAATTTACTGTTAGTACAATCCATATGATGATGATAATTCCCGAGAAACATCAACACCCTCAAACCCTATTTGAGGTGCTTCAACCTCGCTATTTTTGAAACTGTAACACTTTCGTGTAATGATCAATAGCTGTATCTTCAGACTCGTGTATAAAGTGATACAACAAAGCTAAGCATAGCTGTAAAATACAGTCCTTGTTATTACTGATGAATAAAATACCAAGCATTTTGACTGCTGCTTTCCTATGCTGTTCAAGCTAGAGGCACTTCTGATATGAAAAGTGCCAGTTTATCCTATAAGAGAGCATTCCTACAACTAATCAAAATACGTTGGTGTGCATAAACTTCATTATACATTTCTTGCTTAGTGCCTAAGGAGGAAAGTGGATTTTATGAGTTTCAATGAGTAATATATTTCCATGACAGGCTTTTGCAAGAAATCAAGCTAAAGAAAATGTTACTTTGGAGAACCTGTCAAAAGAATATCACCCAATTTAGATTTTGTGCCTATTTAATAAACCAGTATGTACTATAATAATGTAAATTTAACAGGAAAAGTTTATCATTTATTCAAGATACAGGATATGTTTGTACTAACTATTTAGTGCAGTTTCAAACTGATATTAAAGAAAATGGTTTCACTGTGCAGATGACTACACAGGAAGTTCTGGAACCACTTTGAGGCCCAAATCGTGATCATGCAAACCATAGAGCACTGATGTGCATTAAGGGTGCACTTTTGTAGGAGTTTGTTTTCTTGATAGTTCAAAGCTATCTTTGAACTACATTAAATTATTAATATATACAACTGAGTCCATCGTAATAGAAAGATGGACAAAAAATACTGTATTGTGAAAGAAGTTTTGCTTCTAGTAGCCACAAAAGTCATTACATTTTTTTCTGAGTATATTTCTCAAGTGATTGAAGTTAACTATAGATCTTGTCGTTGTTAACTGATATTTTGTCAGTTTCAACATATGGTACCCCATCTTTGCTATCTTTTCAGATAAACTCAGGCTCACATCTCTATTTTATAGAATTGATTAACTTTTGATGCAGTCTTCCTCTTTTTCTATTGCCTTTACCAAGCATTATTATCTGTTATAATGAGTCATGCATATTCATGGTATGTCCAAAACTATAGCAGTCTCATTTTGGCTTTCTAAGGATAGTTCCAGCTTGATGTGATCTCAGACCCATTTATTTTGTAATGTTGGCAGGCCGTGGTATCCACAGAACACCACATTTCAAATGAGTTGATTCTCTTCCTATCAGCTTTCTTCATTGTTCAGCTTTCAAGACCATACATAGAAAAAGGAAATCATAGATATATTATTTCCTGTGGGTTCCAATTTTCAAAAAGCTAGCAGTGGTCATGTTGGCTGGGGTATTATGGGAGTTGTCAAAGTTTCATCTCATACACGCATAGCTACAGATACAGGGATATGAAAATATATTAAGTTCAAATTCCATGGCTTAAATAAATCCAGTCAACTGAACATGTACCTACTGTATATAACTAAATCAGGTTCCTGGATAAGAGATTATTTCAGACTCAGCTACTGCAGACAATATTATTGTGGAGTGAGAAATTCCCATAACAGAATACATGAATACACATACATTCATAAAATGCAGTGCTTTAACACGGGTAGCAATTTGTTTTTCAGAAAGTCTCCTAAGTATTCTGGTCAGTGATGTTGAATAATTTAAGGTTATGTTATATGCAGAAAGCCTCCTTTTATGACTATATATTAATGTAGGATTTTATTACGTTAAGGAGGGCAAATCAGCATTTAATCTGTGATCCCGTATTTGCCTAGTACTTCTTTGCATAGGGTTTCCTTGTGATACAAAACTGTAACATGGGCTCTGTTCCATTCATGACCACAACACACACTTGTTGGGATATGCTCAGACACACCGCTTGAACCAATCTCTCTGTCCCTGGACTGGCTACCTTTGCAATATTGTGTAATTACACTAGCTGAGATTCGCACTCTGCTATTTTTAAAGAGAATCTTGAAAATAGACAAGAGGCTAATGAGTATGTAGTCACTAAGAAGCCTTTAATGAAAATTGAGTCAACAGTTTCTTAGGTATGAAATTTATGTATGTTTCATTTGCTCCCGCACTCACAATTTTTCATTGTCTCCCTGATACCCATTATTTGCTTCTCTACTTATATTCCACTTTTCTAACAAGGTTGAGATGCATGATGCCTTCAGAATATTAAAACCATATAGTCATTAATCTGTTGCACAAATTTATTCCCTGTTGACACTGGTCTAGATAAGGTAAAAAGGTAGGGGTACATCAAGGACTTTTGAAGGGTTTTCATCAAGAGCAGTACAATTCTGTGTCTTACATGACAATTACAGAGGATAGAAGGGAGAACCACAGCAACTCACTCTTCCTTTGCCTTTCCTAGCAGGTGCTGTCAACTGTGGTAAAAAGGTATAACTGATAAAGCTGTCTTTTCTTTATCCAACCATGCACTTTTATGTGCTGGGGAACAAGATGGCTCTAAAGTATCCCTCCCATTCTTGAACTAGAATGTAGTAATCTGGACTCTGAGATTGCAAAAAAAATGTGCAAAATCCTGTTGCAAGAACAGATGTATCCCAGGATCCTTCCACACAGCCCTATATCCTATAATATCAAGGCAGAAAATCCCACAATATCTGCTTTGAACTGGGTTATCCGAGTCCACACTCAGATAATGTGGGATTTTCTGCCTTGATGTTCTGAGATATAGGGCTGTGTAGAATGGCCCTTAATATCCACATAAGTTTTCTAATCTAGAAATAGATTTCTGTTTCTATAAGGCAGAGATGTGTGCAATAATTTATTTCTAGCCTGGGCCCTTTTACACAAATTGATAGCATATGATTAAGTGCCACTGCCTATGAAACCCTTGAGGTTTGTAATTTGGTGAGGCATTAGATTTTTTGGTTGAAAATTCTAAGGGCCCTCCCCTATTCTAGGATTCCAAAAGATGTTGCCATGACAAGTAAAGTGAATCATCAAGCTATCATTGTGTAGTGAGAAATGCTGTAGTCTAGAAAAGGTTTTCGACAATTCATCTTGAGAATTGTGCCAACTAAAAAAAGCTTTTTGTGTATTGCTATTTATTTTTTCCTCAAACACTGCTACCCTAGTAGCAGTATTTTAATATGATTTGCTGATTCAAGGGCACAGAGCAGTTGCCTTTTATTTCCTTGTTTAACAATCCCTTCTTTTCAACCCACCACTGCTAATAAAATATACTATTTTATTCAATAGCAACACAGAACACTGAAATCAAAGCCTCAGTGTTTCAAAAACCTTTGAATGTGTTATTTTGTGGAAATAAAATAGGGAAATGCATTAAGTATTCTAAAACTCTTGCATTTCAGCAATACCTGAATGATTTCATCCATTGTTTATGTTAGAATGGCTAGGCTGTAGATGCTCAGGTATTTAATCAGCACTTATTTCCCTAATATTGTAAGATACTATTATCTTATCAAGGGGCTCTTCCATACAGCCATATAACCCAGAATATCAAGACAGAAAATCCCACAATATCTGCTTTGAATTGGGTTATCTGAGTCCACACTGCCATATATTCCAGTTCAAAGCAGAAAATGTGGGATTTTATTCAGCTGTGTGGAACGGTCAGAAGAGAATATTATTACTGATTTTTTTTTGGAGGGGGTGGTCCAGAAATCTCACTGGTAAGAGAACAAGTCCAAACATGAAAGTATCCAGTATTATGCATGATTCTTCTGTTATGAAGTAGTTCACATATAGTGTACACTCCCTTCACCAAATATAGAAACAGTTTAAGCAAAAGCCAGATGAACTTGAAGTAAAATCTTAGTCCCAATATTTACAATTAAATAGCAGAAAAACAGGTGGTTTTTTTCTTCTCTCTCTCTCTCTCTCTCTCTTTTGGTAGTCTTGGGAATATTTATTAATTTGTTTCAGATTAGGCCAGATAGGTTTGATATCTCTAGCTAGCTTGGTTTTTGTATAGTAGAACTTAAAGTGTCCAATTTTGTTTGGACATATTTGATAAATATACAATGCTTGTATAATTACACTCATCTATGTATACTTCATCCACTTATTTGTAAACATTAGGTTTACTATGGGTCAAATCCTTGAGATTATATAGATTTGATTTCCTTATACCTGTATTTAGGGAAGTAAGCAGACTAAATTTTAATAAGTAACATATCTGATGTGCTATTAAAGCATAAGGTTAAAGTTGTAGATATATGTAAGTTTATATAAATTTTCAAAATATTATTGGATTACCTACATTGATAACCTTCATTTAAATCTATCACACATAATTGTTCCCTGTTTAACTGCCTTTCGTTCTATTCCAGATTTATGGTATAAGCTCCCTGGAACAATGACTTCTTATAGTTTCTACACTGCCATGCATAGTGTTGGCATTAGGTAAACAAATATTTAAATATTTCTTGCTCCTGACTCTGACAAAAACAGGGGCTAAATGAAAATAGGGGGTGATCACTCATACCATGACTACCAATGAGAAGCCAAGTGATTTTTCACATAGTGATCACTAGGAATGGAAGGAATGCACAAACATATTCAAAAAAGGTTGAAAAACTATATTTTGTGACCATTGGGAAACTCTTAACAAGGACTGGACTTTAAAAAATAATAATTTCATTTCAGTGCTTATTATGCAAAAAAATTCACAACTGCTATTATGCAGATAATATTTAAAACTTTTTCTGCATACACACAAAAATCATGTACTAATTTTCCAGAGCAAGACCCCAATTACAGCAATTTCTGCTCAGTAAACAGAATTTTTCTGCAGATGTCCTTCCCTTCACAAAAACCATCCTATTTTCTGTGCAAGTATAAACCAAAAGCAACATTTGAATTTTATATAAAATAAATATCCAAATGCAGCACTCTCTGCAGGAAACAGTATTGTATACACAGAAAAAAACATGTCTGCACAAAAAGTGCTGTTTCTTGTTCAGAAAATATTTCCCTATACAAAAATTGTGAGTTCTATGCAAAATAAACTCTGAAATGTGTTTGGTTTTTCATGAGTTGCTCACAGCAGGAAGAAAATTGCTAAAATTAATTGTTGCATCCTCTGAGAACAAAATTAATGAAGAATTGCAACCTGGTGAGAGCTCATTTAGATGATAAGTTAATTTAGGCAAACATTATTTCCTTTGGCTTGATTTTTTTCCACCCCTCTGCCACAAAACACATATTCATATTGATAAATCTATATCTTTCACACACCCTGGCACACACTGAGTGCATATGGTGATGCTACATGATGTGACATCACTGCAAAAAGAAACCCATGAAAAGGAAATGTCAGCACTCTGGAAATGTCATATTTAATGACTTAAAAGTATGGGATTTAGGAAATCATTTGAAATGAACTAAGGCAAGAATATACTATTGATACTGCATTGGCGTAAACCGAGACTTAAAAACATGTTCACCTCCAAGAGCTTCATTTTATCATGGATTTTAGACTCTGATTTTAATAGGCGTGTGTTAATCAATTGTTTTAATTATTGTTTAAATATTTTAATATTTTAATGCACTGTTGATTGTTTTATTATGATGACACCATATGGTGTTTGTGAGGCCACCCTGAGTCCCCCCTTGGGGGTGAGAAGGGAGGGGTATAAATATAGAAAATAAATAAAATAAATAAATGGATAATGGAGGCCAGAGGAACCAAGGTATGCAAAGGCACAATCATCCTAGATCATTTTTTCTCTCTTACCCCATATATTACTAGGGAAGTGACCACTCATTCTTGAGGGACAAGAACAGATAACTTATGGTTAGGGACCAAATGAGATGGCATTGAGAACTACTGCCCTTGATAGAAAAAAGGGTCAAGCTTTCATGCCATTTCTAAGTTTAATAACGTGTCATAGCATTAAGAAATAAGTATAGGAATATTGTAAATAATCTCTGAATGTATGTATCTCATACATACACACACACATACACATTTCTAGATGATGATGATGATGATGATGATCACTCAGCAGGGCAATTGTTAGTAGTTGTCAGACATCCAGTTGTTTTTTCCAAGAAAGAAGTGAATAGGTATATAATCATGTCCTTAAATGACCTATTTGGATACCAGCCATGAAATAAAGAGGAGCGGTTGCTCCTTTTGATTTTGTTTTGGGCCACTGAATTGAGCTATATACTCGGGATTTTGTTAATTAGCATACCATATGCTCTTTTGACATTATATTTTGACATTCTACATAGACTGTTTTGTGTTTGTACTGATACCCTACAAGTACTCTGGGATATTGTATAGCTGGTCTAATCCAAGAGACAGCTGTCAACCCATGACCACTATCTTAGAGGTCATTTCAGAAACCCCTTTTCACTCACATGCCAAGGTACACACCAATTATTCATTTCCCCACATTATCTGCCCATGATAACCTATTTAACAGACATTACCCTATTTTTCTTTTCCTCAGAGGTAGTATGGGGAAGATGGAGAAAAAAATGGAAGCAGGGAAGGAAATGCTCTCCGGCCCTGAATCAGCCAGTCTTATTGCCTGTCAACCTCCGAAATAACGAGACCACACATCAGTATTTGGGTTTAAATATGGGCAACTTTTATTAATTGTTACCTATTAAACTTTGATTGGATCTAAATCTATGGATCCTGAACTTGGTGGAAAAGCCGAGGTAGCGTCCCTACCCGGCCTACCCCTCGGCTAGTTAGGACAAAACACCTGGGTCCCCAGGGAACCTAATCCAGGCAACCTCTTAGGGAAATGTGTCGGAGAAGTCCCTCTCAGGGTATCTGAGACCTGACACTCCGCATTCCTAGGCCATTAGAATTCCCCTCACCTCATCAAACTGAACCTTAGGTGTCCCAAATGAAGCAGCAAAAATGGGACTTATATAACCAAATGACTCCGCAGGAATATTTCGGACTCCCCCTCCCTGTCTGTTTTAAGGATGCACCCAAAACATGAATGCAACAGGTTTAGAAAACACGATATTCACGAGCTCTAAGGATTACCTGGGAAGGAATCCCACTGGAGCATTGCAACACACCCAAATACCTGGGAGTCACTTTGGACCATGCTCTGCCCTACAAGAAGCACTGCCTAAACATCAAACAAAAAGTGGGTGCTAGAAATGACATCATACGAAAGCTGACTGGCACAACCTGGGGATCACAACCAGACACAGTGAAGACATCTGCACTTGTGCTATGCTATTCTGCTGCTGAGTATGCATGCCTAGTGTGGAACACATCTCACCACACTAAAACGGTAGATGTGGCTCTTAATGAGACATGCCGCATTATCACAGGGTGTCTGCGCCCCACACCACTGGAGAAATTACACTGCTTAGCCGGTATTGCACCACCTGACATCCGCCGGGAAGTAGCAGCCAATAGTGAAAGGACCAAGGCAAAGACATCTCCAGCTCATCCCCTGTTTGGGTATCAGCCAGCACGTCAACGACTTAAATCAAGACATAGTTTTCTTAGATCTACAGAGACACTCGCTGGAACACCCCAGCAAGCGAGAGTCCAAAAGTGGCAGGCCCAAACCCAGCACCTCAATCCATGGGTGATACCAGATGAGAGACTCCCCCCTGGGCACACAGAAGACTAGGCAACTTGGAAGGCACTGAACAGACTGCGCTCTGGCACCACGAGATGCAGAGCCAATCTTAAGAAATGGGGCTACAGGGTGCGAGTGCGGAGAAGAACAAACCACTGACCACCTGCTGCAATGCAACCTGAGCCCTGCCACATGCACGATGGAGGACCTTCTTGCATCAACCCCAGAGGCACTCCAAGTGGCCAGATACTGGCCAAAAGACATTTAACCAAATACCAAATTTGCAGAATCTGTGTGTTTTTTCTTCTTCTTTCTTTTTCTTTTTAATCTCTGTGTTTGTTTTGCTCTGTTAGAATTGTAATACAATGGTTGCTGATGACACGATAAATAAAATACCACAATTAGACATAAAACAAATTAAAAAATACATCCATGAGCAATAAAACAATCATTAAAACAATAAAACAGTCTCGTCCATCATATCGAACTTTTTAAAAGAAAAATTTCGGAATTCTTTTAAATAACGAAACGCAAAAACCCCCTAAAAACGAATCGAGTTTAGAAACATTTTTTCCGTGGTTGGACAGCCCTAGTAAAGAGATTTATAGGTCAAAACCAGCACTTTGTATTTGGCTCGGAGATGGGCCGGCAGCCAGTGGAGCTTGCATAGCAGGGGGGTGGTATGCTCCCTGTATGCTGCCCCAGTTAGTAATCTGGCTGCTGCCCGTTGAACTAGCGGAAGTTTCTGAACCATCTTCAAAGGCAGCCCCATGTAGAGCGTGTTGCAGTAATCTATTCGGGATGTAACCAGAGCGTGGACCACCATGGCCAGATCAGACTTCCCAAGGTACGGGCGCAGCTGGTGCACGAGTTTTAACTGTGCAAAAGCTCCCCTGGCTACTGCCGAAACCTGGGGTTCCATGCTCAGCGATGAATCCAGGATCACTCCTAAGCTGTGAACCTGTGTCTTCAGGGGGAGTGTAACCCCATCCAACACAGGCTGTAACCCTATGCCCTGTTCGGTCTTTTGACTGACCAGGAGGGCCTCTGTCTTGTCTGGATTCAATTTCAATTTGTTAGCCCTCATCCAGTCCAACACAGCGACCAAGCACTGATTCAAGGTCTGGACAGCCTCCTTAGTAACAGATGGAAAGGAGTGACAGATTTGGACGTCATCTTCGTACAGATAACACCTTACTCCGAAACTCCGGATGATCTCCCCCAGCGGCTTCATGTAGATGTTAAATAACATCAGGGACAGCACTGAACTCTGAGGGACTTCACAAGACAATGGTTGTGGAGCTGAACAGGTGTCATCCAGTAATACCTGAGACTGACCGTCCAGGAAGGACTGAAGCCACTGCAGAGCAGTACCTCCAAGTCCCATTTCTGCGAGGCATCCCAGAAGGATACCATGGTCAACAGTATCAAAGGCCGCTGAGAGGTCCAGCAGAACCAACAGGGACACACTCCCCCTGTCGTGCTCCCGGAGAAGATCATTTACTAAGGAGACAAAGGCTGCTTCAGTGCCATGTCCCGGCTTAAAGCCAGACTGTGCTGGATCTAGATAATCAGTGTCTACCAAGAACCCCTGGAGTTGCGAAGCCACCACATGTTCCATGACTTTGTCCAAGTAGGGAAGATTGGAAACTGGCCGATAGTTGATGAATTGAGTGGGGTCCAGTAGGCCTGGGTAACAACGCAAAAATTTGTTTCTAAAATCGATTTGTAATTGGGGTGTTTTTTTGTTTCGATATTTAAAATAATTACAAAATTTTCCAAAAAAAAAGGTTCGGTATTTACGAAATTTCGTAAATATTTACAAAACATTTTGTAAAGATGGCGCCCTTTTTTTTCCAATATTTTTTAAATATTTTTTAAATTTAATTATTAATTTAGTAGAATAGGGAGGAGAAATTATTATTGAGGGAAGGCAGGCACTCACTCTGGTGGGCCCTCTCGCTCGCCGCTTGCTCGCCCTCTCGCCCTCTCGCTAGGATGGGTTCCTTCCAGGAGGGGCTCTTTTTCCCAGGCTGCCAAACTACAACTCCCAGGATGCTACAGCATTGAGCCAATGTGGTGCCAAACCTCATCCAGGCTGCAGTGTAGATGGCTGCAGGATGGAGGGGTTTCCTGCCTCGAATTGAGAGAGAGAGAGAGAGAGAGAGAGAGAAGAGGAAGCAAGTGAGCCTTCTTTGGAAGAGAGCTCAGAACCCCCCTGCGAAAGGTGAGAGAGAGAGAAAGAAGAGAAAAGGAAAAAAGAGAAGGAGACCTCCCTCTCGCCCTCTCGCTCGCCCTCTCGCTCGCCCTCTCGCTCGCCGCTCGCCCTCGCCCTCTCGCTCGCCACTCGCCCTCTCGCTCGCCCTCTCGCTCGCCGCTCGCCCTCGCCCTCTCGCTCGCCGCTCGCCCTCTCGCTCGCCCTCTCGCTCGCCGCTCGCCCTCGCCCTCGCGCTCGCTGCTCGCCCTCTCGCTCGCCCTCTCGCTCGCTTGCTCAGCCGGCGCCGAGAGAGGAGAGCTCCCAGCAAGCCAGGCGGCCATCTTACATATTTCCGAAATGGACGGAAATACAAAATTTTTTGGCACCTGCCGTTTCGATATTTAAAAACACTTCCAGGTTTAAAAATAAGTTTTGTAATCGTTTTGTAATTCAAAAATTAACGAATTTTTTAATGAATTATGAATTAACGAAACGAATTGCCCAGCCCTAGGGTCCAGTGATTGTTTTTACAACAGCGGTTTTATAACAGCCTGTTTTAGGCAGGCTGGAATCTGGCCCTCCTATAAGGAGGCATTAACCACCACCTTAACCCACTCTGCCAAACCCCCTCTGGCTTCTTTTATCAGCCAGGGTGGGCAGGGTCTAGGACGCATGTGGTAGGCCTTGCTTCTCCAAGGATCTTGTCCACATCCTCAAGCTGAACCAATTGAAAAGAATCCATTAAAACCGGACAAGCAGGTGCTCATGTTACATCCTCAGAGACTGCTGTTAACGTAGCGTCAAAGTTGGAACGGATCAGTGTAACTTTGTCCGGAAAGAACCGAGCAAATGCTTCACAGCGATCTGCCGAGTTGTCAGGGATCTCGCTCTGAGGTGGATTTAATAGTCCTCTGACAACTCGGAACAGCTCAGCCGGATGGTTCTTAGCGGACACAATACTGGCTGCAAGGAATGTTTTTTGTGCAGCCTTTATTGCCGTGTCATAGCTCCTTAAAAAGGAAACTACGCTTCTGTCGCCACACGCGCCCTAGCCACCTCTTTTTTTTTTTTTTGCTTCATTACTGCCAGCTCTTCAGTGAACCAAGGAGCTGGCTGAGCTCGGTTACCTGAGAGGGGGCGTTCTGGAGCAATCGTGTCTATGGCTCTGGTCACCTCCCTGTCCAGGAGAGAGACAAGAGCCTCGGCAGGGTCACTTACCAAAGAGGTGGGAAAATCCCCAAGAGTCATCAGAAAACCATTTGGATCCATAAGTCTCCTGGAGTGGACCATTTTAATGGGTCCACCACCCTTGTGGAGGTAGGTAGGTAGGCGCAATAACTCTAAACCTGATCAGGTGGTGGTCGATCCATGGCAACAGAGCAATTGTCAGCTCCTCCACCCCGCCACCTTCTTCCCATCCCTGGCAGAAGACCAGATCTAGCGTGTGTCCAGCACTGTGGGTGGGACCATATACTAATTGGGACAGACCCATGGTTGCCATGGTTGACATGAAGTCCTGAGCCACTCCTGACAGAGTAGTCTCGGCATGGACATTGAAGTTCCCCAGCACAATGAGCCATTGGGACTCCAAGGCCAGGCCTGAGACCACTCCGGCTAGCTCAGGTAGGGAGACTGTAGTGCAGAGGGGTGGTCGGTACACCAACAGAATTCCTATCCTTTCCCAGTCACCGACTCTCAGGCTGACACACTCAAATGTGGTAGACTGTGAGATGGGGCACCTGGTCAGGGGGATGGTATTCTTATAGACAATTGCAACACCCTCCAGATCTTGACTGGTGCTGAACGGAGTAGCCTGGTGGACAAAGCTGGGAGAGATTCCCCCCCCCCCCCATCCAACCAGGTCTCCGTTATACAAGCCAGGTCAGCATGTTCTTCAAGGATTAGATCCTGAATAATAGATGTTTTCCCATTCACTGACCTGGCATTGAACAGCACCACTCGCAACCTGGAGGGGCCGCCATCCTGGGCACTCATCTTAACCTTGTCAGGAGTCCTATTTAAATTTACAAGAGTTCTTTCAATTTCTGGCTGAATTGGTAATTTAGAATTACTGTCTATGGGTCGAATTAGCATTTTTGGTCTGCTCCAATTTTTGGCCACATTGATGATCTGGGTCTCTTTTTCCTGCATCTCCCTCTCCCAGCCACCACCTCAATCGGGACCCCCCACCCAAGATTCCCCCCCCCCTGGCTTGTCCCTTCCCCCTATCTACAGGTGTTGCATTGAATGATGAATTTTGGTTTAACACAAGATTGTTGGATATTGATCTCTGCTCCCCCCCCCCACCCTGCCATCCTCACATCCTTCCAGACTGCCCTGATCTCTAGTCAATGCACAAAGTGCTAGCATGCATATAGGTATAAAGTGTGGTGCATTCAAGAGCAGCATAAGTAATTATGGAAGTCCAATTGTCTATATAAAGTGTGGGCAGGTTTCTAATTATAGTGCAATGGGTGCGATGTAAAGTGCAAGGGGATCAGGTTTGGAGATTTAACATAGGGACCAGGCTTGGTAACAGAAACAATAATAGCAGCAAGATAGTTAAACGCAACAAACCATTCATAATGGTCAAGTTGGTTGATGTAAACTTATAGCATGGTTGTAGTGGTGAGGGAGCAGTTTCTCTGGGCGAGGACCCAAACCACTGCTTCCCAAGAGACCTGTGGAGTACCAGCCAGCATCAATAGGCTACAGTAGTCTATATCCCACCCCAATGTCTTGGCTCCCCCTCCCCAATGCAATTCCCAGTGACCAATTACAAATAGATTGTGATCCTTGGTTGAGCCAGGGAGAGGTGGATGATTCTGTAGACAAGACTGGATGTTGAGAAGCCTCTAAGATGGCAGATGTTGGGGGGCCTCTAAGATGGTGTCGACAATCACTTTCGCATTGGTCAAAGTTGTTCCCCAGACCGGATGGGCCACTAAACAATTGCGAGCCAGCGACAACAGTAGCAGACTCCGCAGCAGATGGAGACAGGCTTCTGGACTGTTTCTGCCACTGAGACCAGGAGGCTCTTAAAGGGTCCAATGACCCACCCCAGCAGCAGCTGCCTTCAAGTGGCAGCCACAGCAGGAGCAGGGAGCCACGCCCAGTTTGTAAGTAGGCCTGCTCAGCAACAGTTCTTGCAGTTCTTTTAGTCCAGAAGGCAGGCAGCAGGAATGCTGGTGTAGAAGCTCTTACCTTTTGGACTGTTTCCAGAAATCCCAGCCAGTTTACCATCTGCTAGGATTTCACACCTTTCAAAAACATTGGGTACTTTGATAGTCAGAAATGTTGGCCATAGCACATGTGAAGGACTGGCCTCTGACACTGAGACAGACTTGGGACTTAACATGTATGGGGTTTTTTTTTAGGGGGGGGGGTGTTAAGGAAATATATTTATTCAAGTCGTATGTAAGCCCACTTGATTGTTGTTGTTGTTATCATCATCATAATCCTCATCATCATCATTATCCTTAGTGGGTTTCCATTATTAAATATTTTTAATTTTAAATGTGCAAATTAAAAGAACAAGACAAAATCTACACACACACACACACACACACAATACATAAACATAATTATTCTTGGAATAATTCCTCCTAACATCTGTATGGTAGTTGTTTCCCATCATAATATTACGTCCTCCCACTCATCCGATTGCAGTGACTTTCTGTCCCTTGGATCTAAGACATTCATACATGATTTTACAAAAGAAACAGATTTAAATTAGATAAACCACGAGATGTAATAACAGAAGTAAATGTAAGATTAGATAAGAGAAAACAAGAAGGCAAAGAGACAAGAATTTATGGCTGTAGTTCTCAACCTGTGGGTCCCCAGATGTTTTGGCCCTCAACTCCCAGAAATCCTAACAGATGGTAAACTGACTGGGATTTCTGGGAGTTGTAGGCCAAAACACCTGGTGACACACAGTTTGAGAACCACTGATTTGTGGCAAAGGATAAAAAGAAAAGAAAATGGATAGTGAATGTTTTTGGAATGACGGAAATGGATAAATTGATTATGATAATACAGAAGAAATACAGAAGAACTTTGCCATGGAAAACAAACCATTTCTGAATTGTGTGAAAAGAAGGAAGGAGGGGAAAGTTCTTATGGAAGGCTTCATAATTTGTTCTTTGGCAGAATCTTCATGGAAATTTTAGATGATGACTCTTGTGCTAGAGAAGGTATGGGTAAACTCAGGGCCATGGGTTGAATGTGGCCTCTTGGGCTCCTTCCTCTGACTCCAGCTCAGGAGCCTGTCACGTTTTATGCCCAGCTTCCCCTGTCCCATGCCAACTGGCCCAAGGTTGGTCTGTGGAGGTGGTCAGAGAATTGATACCTGTCTCTTGACTACATCCATAAGGTGGATTAATCCTCCTTTTTATTCCTGCAGGTTTGCAGAAGATATATAAAAGCACAATATATAAATAAATAGATTGGTATATGTCCCTTTATTACCATACATATGTTGTCTGACCTCTTTATTTTATGGTGAGGAGTGCAAGTTTTCTCAAAGTCATCAGAAACAACATGACCTTCTCTAAAGCTTCCAAATTCGTTAGTGCTTTGTCAACTGGCCAATTGTTCTTTTAGCTGCTCGAGGTATGTGGCACTCCAACTCACAAATAGATTAATAGATTGATAATTTATGGCATTGTGGTGAGGGAGAAAAATCAATGAATGTATAATTAAACATATAGTAAAATTATTATATTTAGGTAAAATGTGCTTTAACAATTGGATAAAAAATGCTTCTAACAGTTTTCTACAATGTTAATGGTAATAACAGTGACTATTGATAAACTTATTTTTTAAGAATTAGATCAAGATAGCCTTTTGGATATTTTCTTGCATATTCTGATAAATTAGCATATTGCAGGCATATAGTAAGCATGGTAAATTTTCAGAACTGCAAATAATATTCTGAAGGTGTTGTAGGGCATGTTTTCCTGCTGTTTGCTTTCAAAGTTTTCTGCTTATTTAATTAAAAGGGGGCAAAATGTGAGACTCTGATGAAGAAAAAAATACAACACAAAGGTGTCAAATATAAATGTGTTTGCTGTACAAGGTAATAAATATTTTATTAAAAATAACATGGGAAATTCAGTTGTGCTCTGAAAAGTTATTGTGTTAAATTGGGAAAATAGATTCAATCATTGAAGTGTGAAATAGAATGATTTTAATCCTGTTTGAAGTGCAAATCTCAATGCAACCCTAGCTGCAGAATCTCTGACTAAGTCTTTGTAATATAAAATGTCATGTCATCCAGAAAACAGATATAATAATATGAAATGCTCCAAAAAGAAGTATTAAGACTCCAATTAATATTGAACCTTAAATTCTTAGATTGGGAAAATACTGTGTCCTAGCTCCTACTTGGTCACTATTGACTTGTCTCCCTCCACATAGTTCTGGCCAGAGCTATTTATTGAGAGTAGGGCTCCAGGTGTTAGCAGCCATCCCTAGAGTTCATTCTTGAGCAGCAAGCTGATCCACCCTCCCACCCATTAACAGTATAATCCACTGGTTGCCTTTGGGACTGGGTAGGAATTCCACCACCCCCCTTGTCCTAGGAGGGTTTTCCGACTACCCTATAGTGTTCAAAGTAGAGTGAATTGGGAAGGTGTGGTTTTAAATACGACACATGAAGAAATACCAAGGGATTTACATTTTAGTGTACATCTAAGGCACCCCTTTTGTGTGTAGGCCAGGAATGGAACCCCTCACCCATGGTTCAAATAACCGAGATGAGGGCAAATGAAAATGGCCTAGGAATGGGGAGAGTCTGGCCTCTCCTTTATGTTTCCCTTAGTGGATGCCTGGGATTATTTAAATCAGGGACCCAGCTGTTTTGCCCAAATTAGTCTAGGAGTAGGTCCGGAATGGCCACTATCTCTGCTTTATTTTTTATTTATTTATTATTTACTTCATTTCTACTCTGCCTTTCTCACCACTTGGGGACTCAAAGCAGTTATTATCGACACCAAGTTCATGCCACCTTTAGAATTATCTGCAAATCATAAAGTTTAATTTGGTAACATTAATAAAAGTAACTCACAGTTTAACCCATATTTGTTGTGTGGTCTCGTTATTTCAGGGGTTGGATGGCAAATGAACCTACGTCTTATAAACCAAAATGCATACAAATTCTTAGATATGACAGTGAGAATCATGTGATTAAAGTAATGGGTCTCATCCAATTTATTTGGTCTATTATATGCATGAAATAATATACCATGGCATAAACCATACGACAAAGTTTCTATTTAGAGTTTCATGAGGAATAGATTCTACTAGATGAATAGCTAGTTCAAGCAACAAAAGAGGGGAGGGTTAAAAAACTTTATTTGTATCCCATCCCATCTCCCCGCTGAGGACTTGGGGCAGCTCACAACAAAACTTGCAGCAATTCAATTCCGGGTGTACATAATATATAAATAAATAAGAAAGCACATCTGAGTTAAAGAATGAGAGAATTATGAAGGAATAGGCCTGGAACCAGGCAAAACCTGGAAGATGGGTACCCAATGATCTCATTAACAGAGTGGGTCTAGCACCCAAACTCATTTGTGTGTGTTGGAAACTGCATTGGAAAATTATGAAAATGTAAACTTTTTGCAATCAAAGTCACTTTAGTTTGCGTATAGGTTCAAGAAATTTGAATTAAATGCATTCATATAATATTGAAGATGATCCCTATTTAGTAGGGCTGTCCAACCACGGAAAAATTTGTTTCTAAACTCGATTTGTTTTTAGGGGGTTTTTGCGTTTCGTTATTTAAAAGAATTCCGAAAATTTTCTTTTAAAAAGTTCGATATTTACGAAATTTCAGAAATTACGAAACAATTTCGAAACAATAACTAATTGATTCGTTAATGGCGGATGCGATTGCGCAATACGCTAAAAAACCCTCCAAATGGGACAGGGGGAACTTCTGAAGCTTCCCTCTCCCTCTGTTGTTGACTGTTGGTGTGACAATTTTTTTTATCACTGATAAAACAAACAATGACTATAAAACTTGCACCAGACATACGGAAATAATAACGAAATAATAACGAAACAATTTCGAAACAATTACGAAACGAATTGGAAAAATTCGTTTCGTTTTTTAGTTGCTCCTGAATGGTTCAATATCTCTTCGTTATAAAAAAAATAACGAATTAATAACGAATTACGAAATTAACGAACGAAACCACCCAGTCCTACTATTTAGTCTTGGAAAATGAAAAGGCCATTATTGACTACATGGCCGATTTAAAGTAAAATGAAATTATTTAATCTAGACAAATTTGCAAATCAAAACAAAGCTTTTTAATTGGGGATTATGACATCACATGCTTCCTCTTCCAAGATTTCCTGTTTCTTCTAAGTCTACTGAAACAAATCTTCCCAATAAAAATATATTGTTGCATATTTTATTGAGTGACTGAATTGTTCAAGATCACCCAGTGGATTTCCATGGTTAAGTAGAAATTCAAACCATGGTCTCTCAGATTCAAAATCTAAAATCAAAACACTTTGCCATCCTAGCTCCATACTAGATCAAGAAAATGTATGATGATGACATCAAGATGAATAAAAACAAAAAATCCATATATGAAAACCCAAGAAACTGTATAGAACAATAGAAAATTAACTGGTAGAGAATCCAAAATGATCCCAAAGTGAACCACAAAAGAAAAAAGGTAATATATCTTAAAATATTAGGAGATGGTATGGATTATTTGAAAATCCCAATATGTTTTGACCCATTGATATTCTGAGATGTTGTTGTGGCTATGGGGGAAAAACAGAGAAAATATTATTATCTCTTGGTTAACTCTATTAACTGAACTCTGCTTCTTTTCTTTTGTTGCCTATTCTTTCAAACTGACACACAACTTCTGACTTGCAGGAATTTTTCTCATGAGATACTACTATGTCCTTCTCATTATATTCTCCATCCTTCTCTCCTCTCTCTTAACCTTTCCAGGCACCATCTTAGCCATTTTGCCAGGTACTAGAAAATGGGAAATAATCCTCTTCTGGTTGCTAAGCAACAAGAAGGAGATTTATCATCATCTTAGTATTTATATCGCACTATTCCTGAATGCTCAAAGCATTTCACATATGTTATCTCACTAAGCCTCAGAATAACTTAGAATAAACCAATAAAATGTATTATTATACTAGAGGAAATAGCAGAATAGAATCCCTGAAACTCAAGGTTGCTTCCAGGTTGGCTACAAATTGGAAGGCTGGCCAGAAGGTATAAGCTGCCAAGCTACATAACCCTTGGTAAGGGCAAAGATACACATGTTTGCCTCTCCCATGTGGAGGCCAGCAAACTAAGCAGAATATGGTGTTTATGACAGCATCTCCTAATGTTCTTGTGGGGTTTTTTCGGGCTATATGGCCATGTTCTAGAGACATTTCTCCTGACGTTTCACCTGCATCTATGGCAGGCTTCCTCAGAGGTCCTCATGACCTCTGAGGAAGCCTGCCATAGATGCAGGGGAAACGTCAGGAGAAATGCCTCTAGAACATGGCCATATAGCCCGAAAAAACCCACAAGAACTGAGTGATTCCGGCCATGAAAGCCTTCGACAATACATCTCCTAATGTATTTGAAAATTAACCCTGCTCACTGGAGATGGTGCAAGGAACCAGAATTAATAAGTTTGTACTAGTAGAATATGGCAGATACCATTATGAACTATCATAACATGTCCATAAATGATGCTGCATTCTACATTCTATGAAAAATAAGATCATGGTCATGAAGTATCTCCCATTTTGGTTGCTTACAATACTAGAGATATATAGCTATCTCATGGAGAAGGATGCTTAGTTGTTTCTTTTTGTGACTTTGCATTAAATGCAAGATAAACTGAACCACTTTGCTCAATTTTTTGTTCACACAAAACAAATGTATATCTCTGAATTTTGGATTTGTGGTCATTACAAATGAGAGGGTTGTGATCTGTGGTATGTTTATGGCCCCCAATTTTCCATTTAAAGACATTGTAAACATTTCCTAGCAATGCCAATTATGGGGTCTGTTTTTGTTTTTATTAGCAAGATGGATCCTAACAAGTTTTATGTGTTGTCATATATATAAGAATAGATAATCAGAAACATATTTCATATACATTCTGTGCTTTAGAATTACCATTTCTGAGGTGGCAAACCGTGCCAGAACATTTTTCTTTCCCTATAAAAAGTATTAAGAAAAAACAATAGATGAAAGTACAAAGAAAAACAACAGGACACACAGGTTGCCAGGTTGCCAGGATATAATAGATGTGAGGGTAAGAGTGTCTGAAAGAAGATGTATTAGCAATTTCATCCCTGAAGGAAATTCTAAACAATCACAGATCAAAAACTGTTTAAATCCCGTGACTTGAGGGTAAAATATATACTGTGTTTGTGTGTGTGTGTGTGTGTGTGTGTGTGTATCCACTCTTTGAGGCATTGTAAAGATTGTAAAGATGCACAAAGATCAAGCAGAATGAACCATCACTCTATAATGTACCCTCTCACAGGAATACTCAGGTTATAAATTTGTTTCACCAACAGTTCTGACTTAATTTGTATTTTTCAGAAACTGGCCACTCAACAGACTGTGATCACAGTTGAAACATTCACACCTAGCTCCAGCAGACAAAAGTCCTTTGTCTCACCCTGGTCATTCCACAGATATATAAACCCATTTTCCTACTTCCAACAGACCTCACTACCTCTGAGGATGCTTCCCATAGATGCAGGCGAAACGTCAGGAGAAAATTCCTCTAGAACATGGCCATATAGCCCGGAAAAACCTACAACAACCCAATCCCAGATTGAATTTCCCTCTCCATTCTCCCCTGAACAGTGAGCTGCAAAGACTTCATTGCTGATACTTAATTTTTATTACACTGGGAAGACAAGAGGATGGAGCAAATACTTGCTCCTCCTTAGGCTTTGACCTCATCTATAAAGGGCATTATGCAGAGGATGTAAGCATCAGCTCAGAACTCAAGCAGTGACCATGCAGGATCTTAGAAAAGAAATGTAATTGTGATAAAAAAAATCATTTTGATATTATAATAATATATTTGCTAATATTATAATGATTGCTAATTGTGCTATATGGACATGCACACGTGTTCACAAACACAGCATATTGTATTTATTGATTTGAGGGTTTTCTTCAGATTGTCTTAAAATCAATATATAAGTTACAGAATTCTTATGCTTAAATATTGTTACTTTTGTGCATCTTTCCTTGTGGTTCCCTGTTGTTGCCTGTTCACACCCTTTTCATTCCACTCTAATATCACTCAGCTACATATGTCACCACTTTTACCTAGAAAACATTGGAAGGTTGTGAGAGGATTCAGCCCTATCCATAGGCAGGGGGACATCATAAGCATGGTCATCCATTCCATCCGTTGTTTACAACAAACAAAACTCAGATAGCTGTTTGGAATACCCCCAGTATCTCCTTTATTTCAGAGATGCCAACAAGTCAAATCTAAGGGAGCTCCCTGTTCTTCTTTCACTCCCTCTTTTATCCCTCTCCCTTCACTCCCTCTTTCCAATTACTCCACATCTTTCTCGGTACTTGCTTTGATTTGGTGACCTTGGATCTTGCTGATATTTTAAAGGAACAGCTTCTTTCCAACTCCTGGGTAGGACTCTCATCTGTTCCCCCCTTACAAAGGTATATCCTTGACTCTCTTCACAAGTTATTGTGGCATCCTTTTGAGTTCAGTGGTAGCTTTTTGGATCTGTGGTATATATTATGAAAGAGCTCGCTTTCAGTCATTCTTTCCCCTTTTGAGATTTTTCATTTGTTTAGTTGTTCTTCTTTTGATAGAGAGAATCTGGCTATTGCTGCTTTTATAGACTTAATCTCTATGCTTCAAACAAAGACAGCATGCTGAGATAACTATACCAAATACTCTCTTATTACTGAATAACATCAGAACATTCAAAGAAAATCGCGTAATTCATATTTAATAGAAATGTTGGAGAGTCAGCATGGTGTAGTGGTTTGAGCCTTGGATTATGACTCTGGAGACCAGGGTTCAATTTCTCACTCGGCCATGGAAACTCACAGGGTGACCTTGGGCAAATAGCATCCCCTCACTCACAGAAGAAACCATTTCTGAACAAATCTTGCCAGGGAAACCCTGTCATAGGTTTGCCTCAGGGTCTCTATAAGTTAGAAAATTACTTGATAGCACACAACAACATTAATTGTTTATGAAGTAATATCTCTGTGGTATCACACTATATCCTATATCTTTTGTCAGAAATGCAAGTAAGACTGTTCCTTAGCCGAAGCACAATCAAAACAGAAGTATTTATTAGGATGAAGTTTTAAAAACTCATACATTTTATATATTTCATGTGAAATAAAGTGACACACACACATATATATAAGAAAAAGAGAGAGAGATTGACAATAGTGGGTGAATGCTGGTTTTGTCCTGGGCTTTCAGAGACCCAGTGTTGTCTTGTGGGCTGGGTGTTTGACTAGGACAGTGGGAGTCAAGTGTTTAAATCCTGAGAGTCTGACATGCAATGGTATTTAAATCCACATTTGTTGTGGCACTGCTTCTGGGACATCTGGCAATACCAGTGCATCTTCTGCATGCCCTTTGACTTGATGTAGTTGGTGGCAGTTTTGGCACTCAAGAAGTCTTCCCCATTCTCATGAGAAAAGCATTCAAAGTGTCCCAAGAGCTTACTTCCAAAAAAGGTGGTCCCAGAGTTCAGGATGAGACTAGATAGGTTACTCTCAGCTTTCAGACTCAAACTTCTAATTCAAACTCACAGGAGTGTCAAGCAGCAATATCTCTTCTCCTGACATATAAAGTAGTGTCACTCTGGTTTGCTATCTCTATGGCTCAAAGTGACTCTTGTTATTGACTGCAAATGGATATAGAAATAGATTGGGTGAGAGCTCTAGCCCATAGTCTATACTGATTTCACAAATTGACTTGTTCTTTGTAAGAGAAGTGGTGCCCAGCATGTGGTACTCCAGATTTTGTGACTCCAACTCCCGTAAGCCCTGGCTAGCTTGTCCAATGGCCAGGAGTTCTGGAAGCTGAAATTCAAAACACCTGGAGGTGCAATGTCTGGACACTACAGCCAGCACATGATTGAAAAGCATTTCTAGAACTGCATGTATTGTACATGTCCATTTATCCTTGTATTGGTATAAAAAGAGATATTTAAGTTGCTCATCTAAAGATTTTAAGGATTTAGAACTATGTTAGGAAATTGCTTTATATGGTTGCTCTGGGCTATGACAAACATTTGGAAGGTACACTTAATAAGCACCTTTGTATTTTAATTTTTGCACCTAGATGCTCCCATAGATGATTCTTTGTAATGTGTATATTTCAAAAAATCACAACCAAAATAACAGCAAAAAGCAGAGAAATAAAAACAATCCGTGAAACATAAGGACATTTGTGTCTGTGTGTGTGTGTCAGAATATCAAAAATACCAATTATATCAACTGTATATATATACAGTGACTGACCTCTGTCAGTTTTTCTTTTGAGACCTAACCTTGTCCAAGTTTGTTTAGTAGCCGACTGAAACCGATATAATTGGTATTTTTGATAGTACAGTGTGTTTATGGGATAGTGATTTTTTTGTAGTCATTGAAGTCTTAAGGGGAAAAAGATCAGCAATAAAGAATAAATCAAAGTCTCTTGTGTACCAGTATATAGTGTTACCTTCCACTTGTTTAGCATGGCAAGAAATGTAGCAGATCTTTTCAGAGCAAATTGGTGTATGCTTGTGGAGCCCTATCCCTGGGTTTGCATGTAACTACAATCACTAAAATTATGTGATCACCATCACCACAAATATGTCTTACATTTTAGAGATATTGGGCACAGGTTAGAAATTGTGTTGGGCTCCTCAGTGCTGCACATAAAGTCAAAAATTTAGCTTCAAAATACTCCTAAAGTTGTCAGATGTTCTATCAACACAGATAGTGCACAAGGATGTGGCTTCTTTGTCCTGTAAAGCTGTAAAATATATTCATCTGTCCCAGTTAGAAAGATGGTACAAAGCATTAAAAGGAATACATAGTAATATGTCCACATTCATGTTACAAAAATACACAAAGATTGCAATGATCTGAAGTGTTGTAGTACCTTATAGTAGAGTTTCACTGTATATCTCAAAAACGTATTTGCAATACTACAGGGATACTCCACTATATGATAGAAAAAGGCACCACAGTACTGTAGACTCTTATAATCTTTGTGTATCCCTCGCAACATGAATGTGGACATATTAGTATTTATTTCTTTTAATGCTTTGCATTGCCTCTATATAATCTAGATGTTTTTGTTTTTGTTTTTGTTTTTTAAAAATGTAAGTTGACGTGAAGGCTGCATAAAATAAAGTGACAGATTGGTTACTCATAATGTGACTAGTTGCTGCTAAATATCAGGTTTCTTTAGTAAAAATCTTTATGTTATTCATTAGTTGAAAACTAAACATACTACTGTGGTAAACTTGGTCTGAACTATGAAGAGACTGATTGTGCAATGTTAGCATATTAGGTTGTATAAAACTGCCATTCAACACACACACAATCACCATATAATGCTGCCTGTGAAGATTTATGCTGTGCAGTCCCAGTGTAGTTTGATGGAAAAAAAATTTGTATTGGAAGCTTAAATTCAGGAATATTTTCTTTTTGGTGGAAATTTAGTGTGTAATGTATAATGAAGAATTAAAATATCTTAAAATAATTACAAGTTGTTGTTGTCTTTTTCTGCTTGCCTGGTTTGTTTTGCTTCATAAGTATTATATGGCAGGGATTAGAAATATAGGTTAGGGATTTAGAGAAGTGTGTGTATGTTGTATTGGAAACTGTTAATTCACAAACCCTTAAAACAGAATTAAAACTCCACTATTAACCCAGATTGTAGCAACAGACCAGGAGCTAGCAGTTTGATATCTGCTTTCTTAAATCAATGTTTTCATTGAAAACAGTATGTGCAATTGTGAAGATGGCAGGGAGGGCCCCTAAAAATGGTTAACATTTGGTTCACTGAGTCTGATTAGAAGGTATATCCAGCAGGGAGCTTGTTTATCCAGCAGAACAATCTCATTATGAGTTATGAGCATAGTGATGTACTGTAGTTTACTTGATCCCCAGAAGCTATTCAAGGAAACAACTGGGTAAATGATATTCATCTTCTTCCTTGCATTGTGCTGTTATCAGTTTCAATAACTGGTTGTATATTAAAATAGAGATTAGAGGCTACAGCTGCTTCACTGAATGTTGTTCTGAAGTTTAAAACTTTTGATACCAATTCAAGCATTTCCCCAATGAGAAAAGAGAACAAGCAGGAGAGGTCATGGTGGTGGTATGATTGACAGGGAAATACATGGCAAGAGAAATATAGGAAAGGGATTTTAAATCTTGCAAATACACTTGTTTGCCAGTATCATGTCATGTATCATTCTGTGAAAATTATCCCATACTTGGACACCTATGAAAAAGAACATTTAGTTAAAAAGAAATTATATGAGACAGTCAAATGGGTACTTTACAGAGAAAAACTCCAGCAAAGGATCACCGCCTTGTCGTGGCGCTGGAACTTGAACAGCTCAATGATGTCATGAGCGAAACCGTGAAGGGCCACCCAAGACGGGACGGTCGTGGCAGAGAGGTCAGACCAAGTGTGATCCCTGGGGAAGGCAAACCACCCCAGTATCCTTGCCAAGAAAACTAAATGGACCAGTACAACCAGAGATATGTCGGTATGCCATTGGAAGATGGGACTCCCAGGTCGGAAGAGGGCCAAAATGCTGCTGGGGAGGAGCAGAGGATAAGTTCAACTAGCCCCAGATGTGATGATGCAGCTAGCTCAAAGCCGAAAGGAAGGCTAGCAGCCGACGGTACTGGAGGTGAACGACGAATCCGATGCTCTAAAGATCAACACACCATAGGAACCTGGAATGTAAGATCTATGAGCCAGGGCAAATTGGATGTTGTTATTGGTGAGATGTCAAGACTAAAGATAGACATTCTGGGGGTCAACGAACTGAAATGGACTGGAATGGGCCACTTCACATCAGATGACCACCAGATCTACTACTGCGGACAAGAGGAACATCGAAGAAATGGAGTAGCCTTCATAATTAATAAGAAATTCGCTAAAGCAGTGCTTGGATACAACTCAAAAAATGACAGAATGATCTCAATTCGAGTGCAAGGAAAGCCTTTCAACACCACAGTGATCCAAATATACGCCCCAGCCACAGCTGCTGAAGAAGCAGAAGTAGATCAGTTCTATGAGGATCTGCAGGACCTACTGGATAATACACCAAAAAGAGACATTATTTTCATTACAGGAGACTGGAATGCCAAGGTGGGAAGTCAAATGACAACTGGGATCACAGGCAAGCATGGTCTGGGACAACAAAATGAAGCGGGGCGCAGGCTAATAGAATTTTCCAGGAAAACTCGCTGTGTATAATGAATACTCTCTTCTAACAACCTAAAAGACGGCTTTATACATGGACCTCACCAGACGGTCAACACCGAAATCAGATTTACTACATTCTTTGCAGCCAAAGGTGGCGGACATCCATCCAGTCAGTGAAAACAAGACCTGGGGCTGACTGTAGCTCAGATCACGAACTTCTTATTGCTCAATTTAGAATAAAACTAAAGAGATCAGGGAAAATACACAGGCCAGTTAGATATGATCTCACTAACATTCCTAGCGAATATACAGTGGAAGTGAAGAACAGATTTGAAGGACTAGATTTAGTAAACAGAGTCCCAGAAGAACTATGGACAGAAGTCCGAGACATTGTTCAGGAGGCGGCAACAAAGTACATTCCAAAGAAGAAAAAAACCAAGAAGGCAAAATGGTTGTCTGCTGAGACACTGGAAGTAGCCCAAGAAAGGAGGAAAGCAAAAGGAAACAGTGATAAGGGGAGATATGCCCAGTTAAATGCGCAATTCCAGAGGTTAGCCAGAAGAGATAAGGAACTATTTTTAAATAAGCAATGCATGGAAGTGGAAGAAGAAAACAGAATAGGAAGGACACAAGACCTCTTCCAGAAAATTAGAAACATTGGAGGTAAATTTCAGGCAAAAATTGGTGTGATAAGAAACAAAGATGGCAGGGACCTAACAGAAGTTGAAGAAATCAAGAGAAGGTGGCGAGACTATACAGGAAGGCTAATAATATCGAGGATAGTTTTGACGGTGTGGTGAATGAATTAGAACCAGACATCCTGAGGAGTGAGGTTGAATGGGCCTTAAGAAGCGTTGCTAACAACAAGGCAGCAGGAGACGACGGGATTCCAGCTGAACTGTTTAAAATCTTAAAAGATGATGCTGTCAAGGTGATGCATGCCATATGCCAGCAAATATGGAAAACACAAGAATTGCCATCAGACTGGAAAAAATCAACTTATATCCCCATACCAAAAAAGGGAAATGCGAAAGACTGCTCAAACTTCCGTACAGTGGCCCTTATTTCTCATGCCAGTAAGGCAATGCTCAAGATCCTGCAAGGAAGACTCCAGCAATACATGGAGCAAGAGTTGCCAGATGTTTAAGCTGGGTTTAGAAAAGGCAGAGGAACGAGAGACCAGATTGCCAATATCCACTGGATAATGGAGAAAGGCAGGGAGTTTCAGAAAAACATCTATTTCTGCTTCATTGACTACTCTAAAGCCTTTGACTGTATGGATTATAAAGACTGCTTTAGATATGGCACCAACAATATAACTGGACAGGGGGTAAAGCAAATCCCACCAACTGTCCCTCCAATATAAAGAATTTACACCACTTTGGCACCAATAGAACGTTTGAGGGGATTGTCTCACTAATTAACTTCCGCTGCCACCATAAACAATTATACAGGAACACTCTAGCTGGTTTTGAAAATATTAAAAATGTTTTTAGACCACCAAGTATTGTGTTTTCTTATTTTCTTCTTTAAAGGGAAGCCGGTGAGGTTGAAAAGGAAAAGGGACTAAATCTACAAATGTACACTTGACTCAGGCTTTTAAGTTTCAAAATAATCAAGGAAAGTTTATTTAATATAGTACAGAAAGAAAGTGTAAATGCTGTTTAATAAGCTTGGTTGTTACAGATAAAATGTTCTGGTTCTTGAAAGCGTGACGGTTGCATGAGAATGGTTCTTTCTTTGTTACAAATATAAAGATTTACTTCTCTTTAAACACAAGTACTCTTGACAGGATCTGAAATCCCTGCCAAGATACAACTGTAGCCTAGCTAACTACAAAACCCAGCTATTTTTTCCCTAAATAGCTGTACCCAGTTTGCTACAGCTTACTTCGCTGGCAAACTTCAGGCAAACTGCCTCTTCTTAACACGAACTCCTAAAAAACTTCTGTAATCCTGCTCTAAACTCTAACATCAACAGACTGACTGAAACAGCCCTTTCTTTCCCTCCAAACAGTCTAACTCCGCCCCCCTTTCATAAACCAATCCTGGCTGTTCCAAGGCTGGCTCAGGCCTAGGCCACTCCCCCTCTCTGAAATGGAGCTTTCCCTAAACTAAAATGGCTCCTGCTGCCCTCTGTCAGGTCTTCCAAAGGTAAGGGATCTTTACATGGATCATAATAAATTGTGGCAAGTTCTTGGTGGGATGGGCATACCAAGCCACCTTGTCTCTTTCCTGAGGAATCTGTACAAGGACCAAGTAGCAACAGTCAGAACTGACCACGGAACAACAGACTGGTTCAAGATTGGGAAAGGCGTACGGCAAGGCTGCATACTCTCACCCAACCTTTTTAACTTGTATGCAGAACACATCATGCGATGTGCGGGGCTTGATGAATGCAAAGCTGGAGTGAAAATTGCTGAAAGAAACATTAACAACCTCAGATATGCAGATGACACCACTCTGATGGCCGAAAGCGAGGAGGAGCTGAGGAGCCTTCTAATCAAGGTGAAAGAAGAAAGCGCAAAAGCTGGGTTGCAGCTAAACATCAAAAAAACCAAGATTATGGCAACAAGAATGATTGACAACTGGAAAATAGAGGGAGAAAATGTGGAGGCCGTGACAGACCTTGTATTTCTAGGTGCAAAGATTACTGCAAATGTAGACTGTGGCCAGGAAGTCAGAAGACGCTTACTTCTTGGGAGGAGAGCAATGTCCAGTCTCGATAAAATAGTAAAGAGTAGAGACATCAGATTGGCAACAAAGATCCGCCTAGTCAAAGCCATGGTATTCCCTGTAGTAACCTACGGATGTGAGAGCTGGACCTTAGGGAAGGCTGAGCGAAGGAAGATAGATGCTTTTGAGCTGTGGTGTTGGAGGAAAGTGCTGAGAGTGCCTTAGACTGCGAGAAGATCCAACCAGTCCATCCTCCAGGAAATAAAGCCCGACTGCTCATTGGAGGGAAGGATACTAGAGGCAAAGTTGAAGTACTTTGGCCACATCATGAGACAGGAAAGCCTAGAGAAGACAATTATGCTGGGGAAAGTGGAAGGCAAAAGGAAGAGGGGCCGACCAAGGGCAAGATGGATGGATGGAATCCTTGAAGTGACTGGACTGACCTTGAAGGAGCTGGGGGTGGTGACGGCCAACAGGGAGCTCTGGCGTGGACTGGTCCATGAGGTCATGAAGAGTCGGAGACGACTGAACGAATGAACAACAGAGAAAAAGTATACACAAGTAGGTTAGATATACTTTTTATATTTTTCCTTGCTTTCTAGTTTCTCTATTACTGTTCCTTTCCCAACAAAAAGAGCACCTGATCTAGCAATTTGAATTCCCACAACAAAATAAAAGAGATCAGACACAGGAAAATGGATCTAAAGGGCCATTTCCTGACCTAATTAGGTATAAAAATGTCTGGAATAACCAGTGAAAGAAAAAACTTATTTAAGGAAATTTAGTCTGTAAGACTTAATCCATGTTGTATTAGGCACCTAGTGTGAACTGTCCCTGAGTGTGGTGTCACCTTCCTCTAATAACCTCCAAGGACATGGGAGCACCAAAGATTCCAAAAGCCATCCCAAATTATTTCACTGCACCTCTCGGCTGATCATAATGGGAAGGCATTCCTGCAGGTGCTTCCTCACAAAACTCAAGAGTTTTTTTTTAAGAGTGAGAACCCTTATTCCATCCCCTTTTCTGAGCCAATCAAGTCAATGAGGCAAACTTTGACAGCCTGGCATGTGGATAGTGGCCACTGGCCAGACTTCTGTCCTGCTCACTCGCACAAGCAGCACAGCATGACTCCAACTGGAGCATTGATTCATCTGTGTGGTTGCCACTGTGTAATTGCAACTGACAGGCAAAAGATGGCTCTCAAAGTGAGTGAAACTCATTATTTCTCGCTAGAGCAAGCCCAGCGCCAGGATGTGATGGTTGCCATCCTCCTGGATAGACAAGTTTTGAAGGGATGGCTGAAGGATGTCCAAAATGTTCTCTTGGAATATCTCAAGATAGAAGATAGAAACTGAATATTTCCACCATCCACTGAGGCATTTTTTTTGTCATCTGCAAGACAACCCGAAGAACTCAACAGTACCATTCCTGGTTGATCTGGATTTCCCAACATGGTATGGTGTCATTCCTAATGCAGTGGGAACATAAGCCAGAATGCTGGCATTTTGCCTCTCCAGCAAATGGGACAAGATGGGCTGAACTGACCCCATGTAGATGTCAACTTGAGTGGCTGATTCTCCATAAAAAGCATCAAACTTTTATTGCATCGTGCCCATCTTGTTCCTCCAGTTAAAGATCTCCAAGGAATGGGAGTTCACACCACAGACATATGAGGCATCTTGATGCTGTCCAGTTCTCACAGTCCAGCACAATCACACACATAGACACAGGCATACTTTATGTGGTGCATTGTCAGAGACTTGGTAGACAGTAGTCTGACTTAATTGCTGATGACTTGTCATGAACACCTCTGCGTAAGATGGTGCAGGAAGATCCCTTCACAATGGATCTACTGCACTGAATTTTACGTCCAGACCAGCAACACAGCATGACTGACTGGAGCATTGATTCAGCTGTGTTTTTTTGCCATTGTCTAATTGCAACTGGCAGGCAAGAGGTGGCCCTCAAAGTGAGTGAAACTCATGATTTCTTGCTGGGTTGTTGCCATCCTCCTGGCTTGACAAGTATTGAAGGGATATCTCGATAGGACATAGAAACTGAATATTTCCACCCATTCACTGAGGCATTTTTTGTCATCTTCAAGACATCCCAAAGAGCTCACGGTATCATTGACTGCACTGAGTTTTACTTCCAGGCCACAATTGCATTCAGCTCCCTCTTTAATTCCCAGCCAATTCCTCCAACATACAAAGATAGATTCCTCTCACAAAAAAGCTGTTAGACTGTCAACGAAGGCCTGAGTTTTTAAATGATATAAACTTACCAAGACTTATTTACATAATGAACGTAAAATTATTTCCAACATAATAAGTGTAGAAGTGTATATTTCAACTAACACAAGTAAATGGATCGTCATCGAGATTGCATGATATGATGAATTTCAAACTCAACTGTCTGAAGGCTGCATAGCCAAATTCCTATTAATCATGAATGAAAGTAGACAAAGTCTTTAGAGATTCAACCACATATCTTTTTCATTGTGACTGTAACAAGGAGACAGATAACAGTCCTTTTTTAAAAATATTTTTTTATTTCAGAATAAAATTACAATATATAGTAATATATTATACATTTCCCCCTCTTTTATTTACATTCATCCCTGTGCTCTCCTTCTCCAGAGACATCTCTTCTTCTAAAGTCCCACCAAAAATTCAATTCTTCATTTGGTGGTTAATTCCCATCTTCTTTTTCAATACTTTTTTTCTAGAAATTTTCTCCAAATACTTCCAAAGTCATTTTTTTTACATAAACCCTTCTTTACTCTTAAGTCTGATGTTAGCTTATCATTCAGTGCCATTTTCCAGATTTCTTTATCCATTCATTAATCTGTATTTTCATTTCCCCTTTCCAATATTTTGCAATTAATAATCTAGCTGCTGTTAATGGCATGTCTATTAATTTTCCTCTCTTTTTCATCCTCTTTTTAAAATTAAAAGTAATACTTCTTCTGGATTCCTTCTAATTTTTATATCCATAATATTTTCTATTTCCCTTATAACCAGTTCCCACAAATCTTTTACATATTTGCGATCCCACCACATATGCATGTAGGTTCCAATTTCTTGGCAACATTTTTCATTATTGTTCTTATTTATAATGTTTAACCTTCTCGGTGTTAAATACCTTTTCCAAATTAATTTATAATAATTTTCTTTTTCTAATTGACATGTTTTTAATTGTCTTGCTTTCCAATCTCTTCCCATTCTTTTTCAGTTATCTTTGTTCGTACTTCCTTCTCCCATAATTCTCTTAATGTTAGTCTTTTCTTTTTTTCCTGTGTCTTTAATTAATATTTTATAGATTTTACTTGTTCCTTTTAATTGCTCTCTATTTTCTCTTTTTAATCCTTTTATTATTAATTTCTCAAATTGTGTTATTTGTTTTCCCGTTTTATTTTGGACCCACCAATTTTTATTCCATTTTTCTAACTGAATCTAATGGAACCAGGAAATATTTATTCCTCTCAATTCTTCTCTCATTTTTACTTTTTCCATTTTTTGTTCTATCCAATTTCCTACCCTTTTTAGTTCTCTTTTTTCTAATTCTTATATATTATTATATTCCTTTAACTTCCCCTCTACATCTTTGGAATTTTATTTATTCATTTATTTCCTATATTTATACTTTTAACTTTTAGACCTATGGTTATGGTTATTCCTAGGTATTTTATATTCTCTTTTATGCATATTTCGTATCTTTTCTGTCCATTGGCTTTTTAAGCTCTTCTTCCTCCTGTTTAATATAATTAAATATCATTGCTTCTGATTTATTCCAATTTATCTTCAATCCGGTCACCCATTCAAATTCTGTGAAAAGTTTCTTAATTATCTCAATTTTCTTCATTATCTCCTTAATTGTTATAATATTGGACAATAATTTCATTACCATCGCAAATAATATGGGAGACATAGGATATCCTTGCCTTGTACCCCATATTATTTTTATCTCTCCAGTGATTCTATCATTTATTATTATCTTTGTATAATTATCCGAATATATTTGGCTTGTTATATATTGAATCCTATTCCCTATTCCAAACATGTTCATGATTATTTGAATAGCTAGCCATTCCACACTATCAAAGGCTTTAAATATATCCAGTGCTAGAACCCCCACTTTATTTTCCCCCTTCTATTGCTTGTATTTTATTTATTTCTCTACCTATCAAGTTGGACATATGGCTCCCTTTAACAAACCCGCATTGATCTTGTTTTATGTATTTATACAAACAGTTGCTCATTCTGTTGGTAATAATTGCTGTTAGAATTTTGGCATCTTGATTGCGTAATGATATTGTCTATAAGAACCAATAACAAAGCCAGCGGACCTGATGGAATCCCTGCTGAAATCTTTAAAGAGGAAGGACCTGAGCTGACAAAACTCCACTGGCTCATAGAAAAAGTGTGGGTGACCGAGAAAATCCCAGCAGATTTCAAGGATGCCACCATCATCACCCACTTCAAAAAAGGGGAAAGAACAAACTGCGGAAACTATCGAGGTATCTCCCTTCTAACCTCAGCTGGGAAAATCCTCGCAGGAATCCTTGAAAACTGCCTTCTGCCCCTCTCAGAAGACACCCTCCCAGAATCCCAGAATGGCTTCTGCCCCTCCAGAGGAACTGTGGACATGATCTTCACTGCACGACAGCTCCAAGAAAAATGCAGGGAACAAAATCAACCTCTGTACATGGCATTCATTGACCTTGCAAAGGCATTTGACACAGTGAATCGCAGTGCTCTCTGGACCATCCTCCAAAAAAATCGGGTGCCCTAACAAAACTTTGTGAACATCCTGCGGCTCCTCCATGATGACATGATGGCAACAGTCTTGGACAGCAATGGCTCCCAGAGTGACCCATTTAATGTGGAATCAGGTGACAAACAGGGATGTGTTATTGCCCCCACTTTATTCTCCATCTTCATCGCTATGATACTTCACCTTGTTGATGGGAAGCTTCCCACTGGAGTGGAAATCATCTATCAGACAGATGGCAAGCTGTTTAACCTCAGCAGACTGAAAGCCAAAACCAAGCTTACAACAACATCTGTTATAGAACTCCAGTATGCTGATGACAACGTTGTCTGTGTGCATTCAGAAGAAGATCTACAAGCCACTCTAAACACCTTTGCAGAAGCATACGAGAAGCCCGGCCTGTCATTGAACATCGAGAAAACCAAAGTGCTGTTCTAGCAATCACCAGCCCACCTCTTTCCAATGCCAGAGATACAGCTTAATGGTGTAACATTAGAAAATATTGACCATTTCCGCTACCTTGGCAGCCACCTCTCGACCAAAGTCAACATTGACACCGAAATACAACACCGCCTGAGCTCTGCGAGTGCAGCATTTTTCCGAATGAAACAGAGAGTATTTGAGGACCGGGACATCCGTAGGGATAACAAGGTGCTTGTTTATAAAGCTATTGTCCTCCCAACCCTGCTATATGCCTGCGAAACATAGACTGTCTACAGATGTCACATGCAACTCCTGGAATGATTCCATCAGCATTGCCTCTGGAAAATCCTGCAAATCTCTTGGGAAAACAGGCAGACAAACGTCAGTGTGCTGGAAGAAGCAAAGACCACCAGCATTGAAGCGATGGTCCTCCGCCATCAACTTTGCTGGACTGGCCATATTGTCCGGATGCCAGACCACCATCTCCCAAAGCAGTTGCTCTACTCCGAACTCAAGAACGGAAAACGGAATGTTGGTGGACAGGAAAAGAGATTTAAAAATGGGCTCAAAGCCAACCTTAAAAACTCTGGCATAGACACTGAGAACTTGGAAGCCCTGGCCCTTGAGCGCTCCAGCTGGAGGTCAGATGTGACCAGCAGTGCTGCAGAATTTGAAGAGGCATGAATGGAGGGTGAGAGAGAGAAATGTGCCAAGAGGAAGGTGTATCAAGCCAGGACCGCCTTCCACCTGGAAACCAATGCCCTCACTGCGGAAGATGCAGATCAAGAATAGGGCTCTACAGCCACGTACAGACTCACAAAAATTCTGATCCTGGAAGACTATCCTACTCGGCCAACGAAGGATCGCCTAAGTAAGTAAGTACTGTCAAATCTTTTTTTTGGTTTGGGTAATAATATTGTTAGTGATTGCTTCCATGATCCTGGTATTTGTTCTCCATCCATTATTGCATTAAATAATTCTAATAATTTTGGAATTGTCATTGTTTTGTAATATTCTGGGCCCAGCCCATCAGGTCCAGGTGTTTTCCCATTTTAACATTTCCTAATTACTTGCTCTATTCCCTCTTTCTTAATGGGTGCTTCTAATAACTCTCTGTCTGTTTCTTCTATTTTTACTGCCCAATTTGCTTCCACATATTTATTTATTTTATCCTTTGAGCATTTTCCAGCCTGATAAAGTTCTTTATAAAATACTTCAAATATCTTTAATTTTTCTTTCATTGACCTACAAATATTTCCTGATTTATCTATCACTGCATTTATCTTGTTTTTCATTTTCTTCTTTTGTGCGGCTCTGGAAAACATTTTTGAGTTTTTATATTTAAAAAAATCCCTTTTCAAATATATCAAATTTTTTGAACCTCATCTATTTCTATCTTATCTAGTTTTTCTTTCTTTGCTCTCAATTCATTATATATATGTTTTGTTCTTCTTATTATATATTGTTTTTCTAATTTTTCTTTTTTTAAAAAAATCTTTATTAGGATTTAGCCTACATTTTGTTTAAAAACAGCGAAACAATCAAGGGGGTGGGGATTGGTTAGGTATGGGCAAACCAAGGGGTTGGGGGCAACCAATGGGAAGAAGAAGGAAAACAGGGGTGTGGAAGAGGGGGTAGGGATAGGCAGACACAAACAAAAAACAAAAAAAATGAACGAACAAATGGATATGTTTTCCACCTTCGTCTTCCCTACATTGTGATCTTCTTATTCTATCTCAATTCTATTGGTTAACAATGGGACACTTCTCTATGTTTCTTGGCAGATCTTAGACCTGCACAATCCCTTTTTCTCTTGCAGTTGGCGTCATTATGGGCTTTGTTAGGCTTTCATGTAATCTTTGAATAATGTCCAATTGGTAGGATTCAGTGGTTTCTCCCCGAATCTCTTAAGTAATAAGTCAATGTATCCATGTCCATTAATTCCCATAATTTGTTCTCTCAATGTTCTTTAGATGCTATTTCCTTCATTTTCCATTTCCTAGCTAATACTATCCAAGCAGCAGTAGTCAAATAGGTGAACAGTTTGTCTTTGTTTTTATCAAGCTCTGTGTCTTCATCTGTAAATCCAAGTAAGAAATATTCTGGTTTGAGTTGTTGTAGGTTTTTTTGGGCTATATGGCCATGTTCTAGAGGCATTCTCTCCTGACATTTCACCTGCATCTATGGCAAGCATCCTCAGATGCAGGCGAAACGTCAGGAGAGAATACCTCTAGAACATGGCCATATAGCCTGAAAAAACCTACAACAACCCAGTGATTCTGGCCATGAAAACCTTCGACAATACATTCTGGTTTGAGTTGAATTGTGGTTTGTAAGATCTTCTGGCTGGCTTCCTGTATCATTTTCCAATATCTTCTTACTTTAGGGCAGGACCACCACGTATGATACAGTGTTCCTACCTGCGTTTCACATTTCCAACATTTGTTTGGGGTCTTTTTATACATTAGGCCCAATTTCTGTGGCGCAATGTACCAACGAAAAAACATCTTGTACAAATTGTCTTTTAATTCAATTGCATACATATATTTTAGTTTTACCTTCCAAATATGTTCCCATTCCGTTAACTTTATTGATCTCCCTACATTCCTGAACCATTTAACCATGCATTCTTTTACTAACTCAATTTCCGTGGACCATTCCAATAGTTTGGCATAAATCTTGGTTATGTTTTTCTTGTCTTTTTGTATTAGGGATCCCAAAACTCATATTTTTCCATAAAACCTACTTGTGAATCTTTTTTGAAGTATTCTTTTAGTTGGAAGTATTGGAAGCATGAAACCTTCCTAAATTGTGAGACTATCTCTTCTTGTGTTTTTAATTGTATTTCTCCTGCTTTCTTTATTAATATGTCTTTGTAGGTGGGCCACTCCATCCATTCTAGTAGTCTCCTATGGCCTGCTTCTAAAGGAAAGATCCATTTTGGTGTTTTCGTATAGAAATTTTTCTTATATTTGTCCCAAATTCTTATTAATGCTGCTCTTATAAAATGATTTTTGAAGGTTTTTTTATTTTTGTCTTCTCGTACTAGAGGTACTCATGCCATCCGGCTCTCAGGTTGAACCCCTCCAATATTAACACTTTTTCTCTTTTGAGTGATATCCAATCTTTTATCCAGATCAATCCTCAGGTGTCATAGTATTGTTCAGGGGTCCTCAAACTAAGGCCTGCGGACCAGATCCGCCCCCCCGGGGGCATTTTTCCGGCCCCTGGATGTGCTGGGCTACCACGCAGGGCGGGTGGGAGGCACTTTTCAATGTGGACCTCGCTTGTCCTGAACGGCCACGGGAGGGACACCTTCCTGCCTGTTTGGCGGTGGGCGAACAAATGGCGTCACGTGAAAGGAGTTTGTTAATTAAAGGGGCCTTTTGCATGACCCGTTTGCGCGCCCACCCACCAAGCAGGTGGGAAGGCGCCCCACAGCTGTGGCAGAAAAAGGAAGGGACTGGCACTGTCTGAAGCCTGGCGCCCTGCCAAAGCACGCACACACAAGCACACACATGCAGACGCCAAAATGAGCTACCAACTTCCCAACCAACGCATCTCCCAAACCCAGGAACTACTCAAGGGGAGCTATGCTCAGGAGAGAAGGAAAGCATCCCAAATCCTCCTTCAGCCCCCTCTCCACCTCTCCTGACTTGGGACTCAACGGCTTCTAATCCCAGGACAAACTCCCTTCCAAGGAAATGTAAAAGCTCAGCCTCAGCCCATCCATCCAGCGTGCTTTTCTCCCACTCTTCCCCGGCTTGGAAGAGGGGGAGGAAAGAAGTCATTCAAACACCCCTGCCTGCCGTATGTATGTGCTTTAAAGCTCTTTCTGTGTATTGGGGGGGGGGGGGGAGAGAGAGAGACGGGGAGGAAGGAGTCAGGGACATGCAAATAATAAGTAAATTGAAGAAGACAAAAAAGAAGCATTAAAAACACCCAAAAGGAAGGAATTTCTTCCCTCTCCTCTTTTGTTCTATTCCTTTCTTTTCGTTTTCTCTCTTTCTCCCCCTCCTTCTTTCCCCCTTCCTTCTCTCTTTCTCCCTCTTTTTTCTCTCCCTTTCTCCTCCTCTCCTTTTTAAATCCCTTTCTTTTCTCCCTCCTCCTTTCCCTTGTGCTTCCACCAAGGCAGCTTTCAGGAAGAAGGAGAGGGGAGGAGGGAGGAGGGGGAGGAGGCGGTAAAGCAGAAAACCTGGGATCAGATCCTGGGATATAGGACCTTTCTGGAAGGGCCCACAGTCTCCTTTTGAAGGCAAAAAGTGGTGTATAAATAAGCATAATTATATTGTAGAACAGAGATGTGGTTTGAAATTGTTATTTTCTGTTTAATTGTGCAGCTCTTACTTTGAAAGTAGTAGTTCTCCTCCAAAAACTTTGTGTGGCTGCCACAAACTATGATGACAAGAGGTCATGGGAATTCGGCCAATAGGCTGAGCAGGTTCCCTGCTGTTATAGTTAGCCTGTTACCCATGCTACAACATGCTTGAAGTCAAAATTTCATTTATTTGTAATTAGAAATAAATGTTTCACAATATATAAAATAAATGTTTAACAATATTCCCATGTAAAATATAGTCCGGCCCTCCAACAGTCTGGGGAATAGTGAACTGGCCCCCTGTTCAAAAAGTTTGAGGACCCCTGGTTTAGTTTGATGTCAGGAAGGCATAGGCACCCTCTTGTTTTGTTGCCCATCAGGTTTTTGTATTTTATTCTTGGTTTTCTGCCTTCCCATATAAATCTTAAAATGTCTTTATTCCAATCCTCGAATGATTTATTACTTCTAATGATTGGCAGGTTTTGGAATAGGAAAAGTATTCTTGGTAGAATATTCATTATTATTATTATTATTATTATTATTATTATTATTACTTTATTTGTACCCCGCAAGCATCTCCCAAGGGACTCAATGCGGCTTACAACAGGCCGAAGCCACGGAACAACAATACAGCAAAACAATACAAAGCAAATTAAAATAGTTAAGCAAGTAAACAAAACAGTAACAATACATCAGACAATTATTAAAACTGGTCCAGAGTAGTGGGTACAGGATTAAAAGTGCTGATATTGCGGGAGGAATATAGGTTTATAACATAAGTGCAGTGTGCGGTGTGCAGTGATCGTGGTTCTACTAAAGTGCATCTGGGACTTGGTGTTGAGGTTCCTAATCTAAAAAGGCACATCGGAACAGCCAAGTTTTCAAGTTCTTCCTGAAGACTGCCAATGTGGGGGCCTGTCTAAGATCTTTTGGGAGGGCATTCCAAAGTCGGGGAGCCACTACAGAAAAGGCTCTGTCTCGCGTCCCCACCAAGCGCGCTTGCGACGCAGGCGGGATCACGAGCAGGGCCTCTCCAGATGACCGGAGTGAGCGTGTAGGCTCATAGATGGAGATGCGGTCACGCAGGTAGGGTGGTCCCAAACCGTTCAGGGCTTTGTAGGTAAGCACCTGCACCTTAAATTGGGCTCGGAAAATAAACGGCAGCCAGTGGAGCTCCTTAAACAGGAGGGTTGACCTCTCTCTGTAATGAGCCCCGGTTAACATCCTGGCTGCTGCCCGTTGGACCAATTGGAATTTCCGAGCCATTTTCAAGGGCAGCCCTACGTAGAGCGCATTGCAGTAATCCAGTCTAGAGGTGATCAAGGCATGGACCACCCCGGCCAGATCAGCCTTCGCGAGGTACGGTCGCAGCTGGCGCACAAGTCTCAGTTGTGCAAAAGCTCTCCTGGACACCGCCGACGCCTGAGCCTCAAGCGTAAGCGATGAGTCCAAGAGAACTCCCAGGTTGCGGACCTGTGGTTTCAGGGGGAGTGTAACCCCGTCCAACATAGGCAGCCACCCTATACCCCGATCAGGTTTGCGATCGACCAGGAGGACCTCTGTCTTGTCGGGATTGATCTTCAGCTTGTTCCTCCTCATCCAGATAGACACAGCGGCCAGGCACTCGTCCAGCACTCGAGAGGCCTCCTTGGAGTTAGGTGGAAAGGAGTAGTAGAGTTGTGTGTCATCTGCATAGAGGTGTCATCCAACTCCAAAACTCCGGATGACCTCTCCCAGTGGTTTCATGTAGATGTTAAAGAGCATGGGAGACAGGACAGAGCCTTGCGGGACCCCACAGGTCAAAGGCCAGGGATCCGAGCAGGCGTCTCCCAGCTTCACCATCTGGGTTCGTCCCTCCAGGAAGGACCGAAGCCATGACAGAACCGTGCCCCCGAGACCCATCCCAGAGAGACGACCCAGAAGGATACCATGATTGATGGTATCGAAAGCCGCTGAGGTGTCCAAGAGAACCAACAGAGTCACACTCCCCCTGTCCAGTTCTCTACGGAGGTCATCCACCAAGGCGACCAAGGCTGTCTCGGTGCCGTGACCAGGCCTGAAACCAGACTGTGACTGATCTAGGTAGTTGATATTATCCAAAAAGCCCTGGAGCTGAGAGGCGACCACCCGCTCCAGCACCTTACCCAAGAAAGGGAGGTTGGAGAATGGCCTGTAATTGCTCAGCACCGTGGAGTCAAGGGAAGCCTTTTTAAGGAGTGGGCGAACCACAGCCTGTTTCAAATTAGATGGAAAAATCCCTTGCTCCAACGATGCATTAAGGATCAATACAAACCAATCAGCCAATCTCTCCTTGGCAGATTTGATGAGCCAAGATGGGCAAGGGTCTAGCGCCGAAGTGGTCGCCCTCACAGCCCCAAGGACCTCTTCTACGGTCTCAGGAAGAACAAGCCTAAAAGAATCCCACAAAATTGGACAAGCAGATACCTCCGTCACCTCCTCTGGCACTGCAGTGAAATTGGAGTCAAGCTCAAGGCGTATCTGAGCAACTTTGTCTGCAAAATGGTGGGCGAAATTGCAACACCGAGCTGCTGGGTCGTCAGAGGTCTCCTCCACCACAGGAGGGTGGAGGAGTTCTCGGACAACCCGAAACAGCTCCGATGATCTATTTGCTGCAGATGCTATACGGGTGGTCGTGAAAGATTCCCTGGCCACCCGTATAGCCACAGAGTATGCCTTAAGAGAGGCTTTAGCCCGTGCTTGGTCAGACACGTCCCGAGATTTCCTCCATTTGCGCTCTAGCCCCCTTCTCGTATGCTTCATGGCAGCCAGCTCCCCAGTGAACCAGGGGGATGGCTTGTCACGACGCAACATGATGGGGCGTTCGGGAGCGATCGTATCTATTGCCCTAGACATCTCCCTGTTGTAGAGATCCACCAAGGCATCAATAGAATCGCCAGGCTCCATGGCAGGAAGAACCCCAAGATTCCTCAGGAATCCGTCCGGATCCATTAGTCTCCTGGGGCGGACCATCTTAATCTGTCCTTCACCCCTGCGAAGGTTGGGGGTTGCAGAAAGTCTAAAACTGATCAGATAGTGATCAGACCATGACACCGGAAGGATGTTTTGTTCTTCCACTCTGATCATTCCACTGTCCGCCACAAAAACTAGGTCGAGTGTGTGTCCAGCCTGATGGGTGGGTCCAGATATAATTTGTGACAGCCCTATGGTCGTCATGGCGGCCATAAAGTCCTGAGCTGCGCCAGACAAGGAGGTCTCGGCATGGATGTTAAAGCCTCCCAGCACCACCAAGCGCTGGGAGGTCAGGGCTCTGCTAGCTCAGACAGGGAAACTGTTGGGTCGCGGGGTGGGCGGTACACCAATAGAAATCCCATGCTGTCACAGTTCCCCACCCTCAGGAGGACACACTCAAACCCAGGTGCTTGCGGAACAGCACATCTGACCACGGCGATGGATTGCCGAAAGACTACTGCAACCTCTCCTCCCCGCCCCCCCTGTCTGGCCTACTGATGCACTCCGAAGCCCGGTGGACACAGTTGAGTGAGATTTACTCCCCCCAGCTCATCCAACCACGTCTCAGTAATGCATGCCATATCTGCCCTCTCATCCAGAATCAAGTCCTGAATGGCAGCAGTCTTACCATTAACGGACCTAGCATTGATCAGCATGACCTTAAGGCCGGGGAGACTGCCATGGAGCCTACCACTTCCTACCTTCTCTAGGGTCGCAAGAACTCTGTTGCGCTTCTCCCTAGGATGTTGGTGACCCGCAAATCTCCTCCCCCACACGACCTGAATGGCACCCCCTTCTACCGAGCCCCCCTCCCCCCCTGTGGCTAGTCAACTCTCAGAGGAAGTAAGGCTGGAATGTAGTCTCCCTTGGGAGTCAGGTAAGGATGCTTCCAATGTTAAAGTGAATGAAGAATCAGTGAGGGAACTGAGTGGGCTGAACAGGGGAAGTGTTCTTGGGCGGGAAAGTGTGGCTGATTGTGTAGGGACAACTGGGACAGATGGGGTCACAAATTGGAACGAACCTGGAGGGGAGGCCCTAACCGGGGAGCTAACTGGATTTCTCACGGGGACCTGATGGAACAAGACGGGAGGGTACCCCTGTGTCAAAGAGGGGGCGTATATGAGGGTCCACAACCACCCTTCTGATGGTAATGCCCCATTTCTGTAGGCAAGATTGCATTACCATTAGCTCGCCAAGCCATAAGTTGTCTTCTGGTGTAATTAGAAGACGAGTGGAGCGGTCAGGTGACTGATAGTCCCTCCACAACCATGTTATGGCTTCCAGTCTTATTTCCTGTGATCTTTTTCCTAGGATTTGGGCCAAGGAATCACAAATAGGCCTCCTGGAGGTCCATCTGCCTCTATTTACCCTTAGGTCAGCAATGTCCCCCGCAAAATTGTCTGTTAGGAGGTGTTGGTCCTGGGCACAACCTGCAGTTGGCTGAAGAATAAGGTCCGATGTTATACTGTTAGTCGTCCTATGAGGGTCCATCACAGTCCGCTGCCACTCCAAGATGTTCTCATCCCTATGTATACCTGGCAACCCTCCCCTTCCCTCAGACTTCTCATCCTTCATTCCTCCTTCCACCCCAAGGTCCGAAGTGCCTTTCTCTCTATTTGGGTCCAAGTCCTTGACCAGATCTGCACACGAGAAATTGTCTGTCCCTGGGGGATCAGATTGCACTGAAATTCCTGAAAAAGAGGCAAAGCCTCTGAAAAGGTGGTCCATTTTCTCGTTCAAGATCTTAAATTGAACCAACACAAGGTTGAACGATTCCCTCAGGAGATCATAAAAGTGCAATAGATCGTTCCTCACATGAGACTCTGCTTCGGCCATTCCTATGTCTCAAAATATACCACTCACACCACTAATAACCAGCTACTCGTACCAACATTCACACCCATCCAACTTCCATCACAGTCGGTCACTCCTCCAGGCACTCCAGAACTTTTTATTGTTGCAATTCTACCCAGTAACGAGAGTTTCAGACTTTTCCATGAATTTAGGTCTTTTTTAATCTCTTTCCACATAGTTTCATAGTTATTTTTAGTAGCTGAGAATTTTTTGCTGTTATTTGTATTCCGAGATATTTAATTTTTGATGCGATTTGCATATTTGTCAGTTTCCCCAAGGTTTTTTGATTTGCCTTGGAAATGTTTTTCATCAAAATCTTTGTTTTCTTCTTGTTTATTTTGAAACTCGCCACACTGTCGAATTCTTCAATTTTCTGTGTCCATTTTCTATTTTTCCTATGTCCTTTTCCAATTTGTTTTTCCTTTCTTCTTATCTTTTTTTAAGATAGGTTTCTTTTATGCATAATCCTCTTGCCACTGCTTTTATAGTGTCCCATAACATTCCTGCTCCTTACTTATGACACACAAATTTTTATGTGCTTACACCTCATTGAAGTTACTGTTTTCCTGAAAGCACAGGCTTTAATCTTCCATGTTGACAAAAACTAGTAGAAACAAATTCATGATTTGAAAAATAAGCAATTTAACACATTTGGCCATTAATAGCTGGCAATCCGAGATCCAAAGTTATATAACCTATCCATTGCTGGAATGTTGTTTGAAGTACCTCACAACAAATACAATACTTTTCTTTGCTCCACCCATTTGAAGAGGAGGAATGAGGAGAACTGTGGTGATATTAATCCTCTTCATCTATACCTAACCGTTTCAGTAGAGTTTCTGCAAGAGGAGAAATTAAAAAGACGTGACCTAGCACTGGGCAAAAAGAACAAATGTTGTCAAATATGCAGAGGGTAGCAATGGCAGATTCCTAATTGCTCCTTTTCATTTGAAAATGGAAAGTGTGCACTCTTTAAGTTAGTTTGTAATTCTCTCACAGTATGATGTCACTTCACCTATATAAAAATAATATTAAAGTGAGTGTCTGTGGGAATGTGTGCTCCTGTCATTACCTGGAAGCATCCTAGAAAATACTGTTTTGAGTCTCCCTCCACCCACCCATAGTGCTTTGTAATAAGACAGCTAGTTCAGGTGCAGCCTTACATAGTTTGCCACCAAATATCTAGTGTTGATACGTGAATGATTTGCATAGGCATTTTTCACTTTTCTGTGCAATTAGACAATACATTAAGAACTTCTATTTATCTTATTTTAAAATCTAATTTAGGCCCTATAATGCACTTTCAGAATGTAGATGACCTACATTGAACTGAATTATATGGCAGTGTAGACTCCTATAATCCAATTCAATGAAGTTCAGTCTGTATTATAAGAGTCTACACTGATTCTTATAATGAAGTTCAAACTGCATTATAAGGCAGTGTAGATGAAGCCTTAGGCCCCATCTACACTGCCATATAAAATCCAGATTGTCTGCTTTAAACTGGATTATATTAGTCTACACTGCCATATAATCCTATTCAAAGTAGATAAAACAGATTTTTATGGCAATGTAAATGGGGCTTTTGACTGTCCCATTCCACCTAACTGATGCTTGCTGTGATATATTTCGATGAGTTGGAAATACTGGGTAATTCTGCCAGTGCTGAGATGAGGGATTTATATCAGTATCTTAATGGTAACCAATAATTATGGCATCCTCTGAGTTAGACTATATCCTTGTTGCACTTGTTTTGATTAAACATTGACATGAAAAATATATTTCAGAGAAGGAATAATCTCATACTTACCCCAGATTATATTCAAAAGGGTGGTGCAGTTTGCTAATTGTTTCACACTGAATAACATACACAGGTTGTGCATCTCTAAAAACTTGAAAATAGAAACGTCCACAAGGATAGGTGATATAGTGATACTTTTGCTTTCTGATGGCTCAAGAACTTTGTTTCATTCACTCGTTTATAAAATTACCTTCAGACTATGTATATATAAGGTGAATATGAAACATAAATGAAATGCATGTTTAAACATGGATCCCATCTCCAAGATAGCTCATATACTAAAATGCTTGGCATCAGAAACATATGCAAATACATGTTTTCCAAAATCTGTAAACATCTGAACTGTAAAATACTTCTGGTTCTAAGCATTTCAGACAATAAATACTCAACTTGTAGTACTAAAATAGAAAACAATTTATTATGTCCAGTCTTGCTTCCATATCCAATTAAACCAATTATCTTGAAAAAGCTTTTGTATGGTTGCATAAGACATACAGTTCAAGAGTATGCAAAATCCTAAATTATTTTTCTTCTTCTTTTGTTCTTTTAGCGGATGGATGTACCGACTGGTCAGTGGATTACAAGAAGTATCAAGTCTCAGTGGGAGAACCTGTTCGTATAAAATGTGCACTGTTTTATGGATATATAAGAGCAAATTACACCCTGGCACAAAGTGCTGGACTCAGTTTGATGTGGTACAAAAGCTCTGGACCTGGAGATTTTGAGGAACCTATAGCTTTTGATGGAACTAGAATGAGCAAAGAGGAAGATGCAATTTGGTTTCGTCCAACACTGGCACAGGACAGTGGACTTTATGCATGCGTCATAAGGTAAGTGACTTTGACCCCCCCCCCCAAAGAAAAACCCCAACAACAAATCACTAGAGAAGCTTTATAAAAATGAAGTTTCTTTGTTTTTTTGCAGCACCTCATGAATCTTATAATTGTATCATGTCTTCATTTTTACTTGAATTGGTTTGTGATGGGTGCCTTTGCCTTTTCAATGAATTTGTACTGATCTATCTTCTTATATTAAATAGAAAATAATTGTGTTTTCCAAATGTTGCCCAGTCAGTTTTGCTTGGCCTTCCTATTCTGTTCCTATTCTATGAAAAACCCACATCATGCATACATTTTGAATGAGTCTGCTTTGAATATATAATCTCTGAAATGCCATTTTGAGGAGACATATAAAGCCATATTTATGACTCTGCTGTCCCCTGAGGAAGGAAAGATATTTTATTGCCTACTGGGAGCATTAAGATTAGCAGATTTCATTTTTACCCTGCTACCTGCATTTTTCTGTTATTTCAGTTCTGCCATGATTGTCACATAAGTCATTAGAATATGTACAGAAATGATACCTGAAGGAAGGGAAGGTTTGGTGGGGGCCAACACAAAAAAAATCCCTTTAACTTGTATTATAAATATCATTTCATAGCAATCTTAACAGCTGCATAGTGCAACAGGATGATTAAACTCAGCATGTTTTAAATGACACACACACGCCTGCAAACACATTCTCCAGTGTAGCATATCTTTTATGCTGCTTATGAAATGCACATTCTACTGTTCCATATCCTTCTGCATCATTGAAATGATTCATCCTGAGATATTTTCCCTGCCTATGGAGAAAACATAGACCATCACAGATCCCACTTAGATTTTGAAAATTACCAGAGAATATAGAATTAAATTTAGAGAGAGGTTAAATGATGCACATAAAAATGTTGGAAAGGCCTTGCAGAGAAAATGCACAGTTTATTGCTAAATGGGTTGTAACATTTTGGTTATTGCTCTTTGCAGAAAGACTGTAAAAGGCTCTGATTGCTCTTCATTGACACATATCGGTAGATATGATCCAGCTACTTGCAAAGCACAGATCCCTTTATAAATTAAAGCCTTGAAAATATGACTGGGAGGAAACTATGTCTGTTAATAAAGTTGCCCAATTCGATAACCAGAAGAAAAAGATACAATAACAAAAGAGATAAACTGCCTATACGATATCTTTGTTCCCACCCCTGTAGGACTCAGTGCTAATTATTGAAAATATTGCGACAACTTTCATGTTTTGACTAGCTTACCATACTGGTACCTTGTCCACCCTCAATTATGTCCTCCATTCCCATACTGATAAGCATGTTTCCTTATCGTTGTTACCCACTTTCAAATATAAAACATACTCATGAACAGACTAAAGGTGAGGAATTTGGCAAAGCTCAAGTGCAGTTTGTTCTTGGTCGTACAGTGAAATTCATACATGGCATTGTATCTGTGATCTTAGTTTATTCTCTCTACTAATAATTTCTGCATTTGGGAAGTTGCAAATGGATATGATATGACCCTAGCATTCTTGTTCAATCTGCCTTTGACATTGGTTCAGGTGCTTTTGTAATACCTGCCAGTCTCTGCAGTTTGAGGGAGACTTAACATTTATAATTACAATATCTCAAACATAAGCAGAAGTCACACAACTTCCTTCTTTTTCTCTTATTTTCTCTTTTCCTCCTTCTCCTTCTTGAGCTTCCTTTTCATAACGCATGCCTACTTTATAGTCAAAATACAGCCAAAAAAGAAGCCCATCAAAAGTTCTCTTCTGTCAGGTCTTTACAATCTAAGTTTTAATACAAACCAAAAAACAACTGAGAGAGTGGTGGAAAGTAAGGGATGAGGTAGGAATACTAGGATGGATATTAGTCATGAAAGGCATAGTGATTTAGTTGGCCTGTGTGATCAATGAAAAAAAAATTCAATACTCATTACTAAATTAGGGGGTCACAAAGAATTGTTTCTAAGGTGTTTCTAAATTATTCTTAGGGGTCTGTATTGTAACTATAACAATATAACACATTCTTTCTTACTTTTCATTAAGTAATTGTGCAAAGGGGGGGGGGCAACCCGCTTTATTCTGCCGGGCAGGAAACACACAGTCAAACCACCCCCAACAAATGCTCACCCAGCCTTTGAAACAACAACAACAGGAATCCTACTAAATAAACTTTGGAGTTACTGTCTCTCAACTTGGCCTACCTCACAGAATTGATTCAACTTCCAACAATCCCTTTTTATCTTGAAATCCCTTTAGAGAACAAACACAGAAAAGAAGGAGGAGGCGGAGGAGGCACAAGGTGGTAAGCACAATTCTGGGAAATGAAGTTTGGGAACGTGAGGACCCATGTGTCCTTGCGTTCTCACCCTAAACCACATTTCCCAGGATGTGTGAAACCACATTTCCCAGGATTCTTCTTGCGTCCCACGTTAAAGCGCTTGGGTCCCACGTTAAAGCGCTTTTCACTCTCCGAGTTGGAGAAGTTACTTCTAAAACACAGATGCTGCATTGCCTCCAGCTCAGCAGCACCAGATAATTGAATAGGTCCTGTTCTAATCTACATTTTCCAGAATTCTGCTCACTTCCCATGTTAAAACCTCAATGTGAGTGTGGTCTCTGCCTCTCTCTCTGGGCCAGCCATGTGCTTCTTCCTTGCCCAGACATCCAGCTAGGCATCCCTCCATCTCTCACTGCCCCCCTTGGGAAAAAAGCAGATTTTCTTTCTCCACTCCGGTCTCACCATCCTTCTCGGGGCTTTTGGGGGGAACCAAACCCAGCCATTTTGGGGGAAAAGTGATAGAGACCTGGAGCCATTTACATGAATTACATAACTCATCCAAAAGTCATAGGTCAGTGTTTTGAAACTTAAGATTTTTGCATGGCTGCCCCTCCTGTTTCTTAATAATGCTTCATATGTATAAATCTAATGAATTAGATCCGAAAAATGAATTACAAATGAAGTTTTGCACAGTCCTATTATTTAGACAAGGTAAAGACAGAGGTGCCCAATATATGACTACTGATACTGTATGTTTTGTATTGTTTGTGATATTAGACACTCATCTGATGAAATTATGAGATTACAACCTGCATCTTGGCATTATGCCTTAAAATGAACAGTGACATGGGAAACTCATAACATTGAGGCTGTTCCCATGTGTTTTTGCCAAACCTTTAACCACCCACTTCTGTCTGCTATGCAGCATACTTAAGAGTTCTGTTCATGAAGCAGATAAAAGCAAATGAAAAGATAGAAAAAAGGAATCAGGAGGGGAAACATCTAAATTGTGAAATATAAAGTTATAGTGTTTTAGCATTAACTTGCATTCTCTCACTACGGTCTGAGTCCCTTTGTGGAGGTTGAGAAGATCGGGATATAAACGTTTTAAATAAATAAATAAATAAAATACTGGTATCATGTCGTGAGTTACAGAGATATAAATTCCTTTCATCCTGTGTTATGCACCCAGTCTTTATTTTAAAAGCAGACAACAGATCTAAGATTAGCAATAGGGAAGGGGAACTGTCTTTCAGAAAAAAAGCACTTGTCAACTATCCAAGAAACAAGACAAAGAGATGAAAGGTGTGTGTAGGAAGAAGGAAAGTGGGATGTGGTTGTACAGGAGTGCACACATGTACTTCTCAGGGGCAAGGGCAGGTGAACAAGGTCTTACTGCCTCATCTCACCAACTCTTCATTCTTTTTTTTATGTCACTCACATTCCCTTTGTTCAATATTAGCTTTTTCGATGCCAAATGCAATACTATTTATTTATGCATTTATTTGTTGCCTTTGTTACTTTTCTTGGTGATGTTTTTGATTACTTTATACTTGAATGTAATCAATGACAGTAATTTTGGGGATAAGGGTTGATTTTCCTTTTTTGTTGATCTAGTCTTAATTGAACTGTTCAACAATGAAATGTTAATGCTGATTATGGTTCGAATTCAATGAGTTTATCTATTAAGTTATGATAAACATTAGTACCAACATTGTTGGCATCCTGCAAAATTGTGTATAATATCCAGTAAAATTGTTTGAATTTTACAGGATTTAGAGAGCATCCTCAGATACTTTTAAGTTGATAGGTGGTTCCATGGTCCTGCAGTTCAGAGTACTGAGAGAGGTTTCAGGGCTTTATGGGGCAAGAGAAATGGTGGGCCTCAGTGCAGTAGCAAGATGGCTGCCACAAATCTTCAGAAAGGCCTCATAAAATAGTGCCTGAGCACATTGTCTGGGTGTATTTGCATAATAATGACCAAATGTCCACCAACTAACCCTCTTGCAGCAGATAGCAAAGCTGCCTGAACATCTGATGAACAGAAAGGCCTAGCAGGCCAAGGGCTCGTTGCAGCCAATTTGTATCCCCAAAGACCTGAAGCTCAGTCTTAGCTGGACCCCAGATATCCAAGGTTCTAAAGGCCCTGGAAAGACATGAAAGGGAGTCCCAGTCAGCTGCATCAGCCCACCAAAGGAAAATTAAAAAGAATCCCTCTCAGACTCAAAGAAATAACAGTAAAATAGGGAGGGAGTGGGATGGGGAGCTTCTAAGGAAATGCAAATCAGCAAGTAAACAAAAAAAAAACATCAGCAAGGAGTAAGATAAATGTTTCAATCTTTCCAGTAATCAAACCTGAGGAAAGTGTCGATGCTGCTGTCTTTTCCCTCCTCCAAGGAATGTCAAAGAGGGGGATGAGAGTGCATGGTTGACTTAAATAACAACCCCCTCACCCCATAGTTAGAGTAAAATGCTTTATAACCATTCCTGGATGCCAGCAAATTGATTTACCCCACTGTCACTGCTTTACGGTGAGGTAAATATACTTGTAACCAATTTTCCTATCCATTTAGAGTTTTGGGGTACTAGCTCTGGCTAATTAGAAACCACAGCTATAAACCTGAGAAATGGCATATATCTGCAATTTCACTCCTTTGAATGGACTCATCCAAATGTTTATATGAGCTTGTTTCCTGTTTAGAATGGGTAGGCAAAAAAAAAAAAGTTGGGTGAGGGGTGGAAAAAGATTCCTGCCTGGTTTGATGTGACCAGCAAGCGTACACTGTGTAAGAGGTGAGAGAATAGTTCAAAGCCAAGACAGAGTGAAGGAGATCTCAGAAATTTTAAAAAGCTCCAAATCTAGAGAATCAACAGTCTTTAGCTTCTAAAAAAATCCTACCTAATGATAAAGTTGTTCTGTTGCATGGTTTTCCAGGGCAAAGTAGGGCCTTGTTCAGTATTTTGAAGTGCTATGTATGTATCAGGCTAGCCATACTAATGGCCATAATGACTTTCACTTTCATTCATACCAGTGCAGTGTTTTATATGTAACTAGCGGTCCCCTACCATGCGTTGCTGTGGCCCAGTCTGGCAATCTGGGAAATAAAGTAATGAGAAAGTGTTAGTTTCTAATATATGTAATGTCTTTATGCTTGTGGGTAAACAGTATTTCTTGCTGTTTCTTTGCCAGTGTTGATGTGGAGATTGTTTGGTTTGCCTACTTTGGAATATGCAACATATAATTGTCCTTTTTTAGGGGTCCCTTTCAAATCTTTGAAACTGCATCTCTCATATACATATATGTGTGTGTGCGAATGACAGGATGGCCCTTTGTCAGGAGGACTTTGATTATGTTTTCTTGCGCTGGTGAAGGAAGTTGGACTGGATGACCTTAGGACAGCATTTCTCAACCTGGAGTTTGGGACCCCTTGAGGGGGTTGCGAGGGGGTGTCAGAAGGGTCACCAAAGACTACCAGAAAACACTGTATTTTCTGTTGGTCATGAGGATTCTGTGTGAGAAGTTTGCCCCAATTCTGTCGTTGGTGGGGTTCAGAATGCTCCTTGATTGTAGGTGAACTATAAATCCCAGTAACTACAACTCCCAAATGTCAAGGTCTATTTTCCCCAAACTCCATCTGTTTTGGGTTGCTGTAGGTTTTTTCAGGCTATATGGCCATGTTCTAGAGGCATTTCTCCTGGCGTTTCACCTGCATCTATGGCAAGCATCCTCAGAGGTAGTGAGCTCTGTTGGAACTAGGCAAAAGGGTTTATATATCTGTGGAATGACCAGGGTGAGACAAAGGACTCTTGTCTTGTTTGAAAAACAAACCCTGGAAACAGCCACAAAAAGCCCACTCTATGGTTCAGATATGTGGATGACACCTTCACCATTTGGAGCCATGGAGAAGAAGAACTCAACAGGTTCCTGGACCATCTCAACAGCATCCACCCAAACACCTAATTCACCATGGAAAAATAAAAATGAAGGAAGACTGCCTTTTCTAGATGTCCTAGTCATCCGTAAACCAGATCAACAATTGGGTCACACCGTTTACAGAAAACCCACACACACAGATAGATATCTACATAAAAACTCCAACAATCACCCAAGTCAAAAAAAGAAGCACAATTAAAACCTTGGCAGACCGTGCAAAAAGAATCTGTGAACCCCACCTCCTCCAAGATGAACTGAACCATCTAAACTGGGCTCTACAGGCCAATGGATACTCCACCTCAGACATCAGAATAGCTGCAAGACCAAGAACAAGCCATGAGAGTAAAGACAAAGATCCACCCAGAGGAAAAGTGTTCTTGCCATACATCAAGGGAACCACTGACCGCATAGGGAAGCTGATGAGGAAACACAAACTATCTACAGACCCACCAAAAAAAATCCAACAAATGCTTCATTCAGCAAAGAACAAGAGGGATCCTCTCACTTCTGCAGGAGTCTACCGTGTACCATGTAGCTGTGGACAAGTCTACATAGGGACCACCAAACGCAGCACCCAAACACGAATCAAGGAACATGAAAGGCACTGCAGACAACTTCAACCAGAGAAGTCAGCCATAGCAGAGCACCTGATGAACTAACCTGGACATAGCATATTATTCGAGAACACAGAAATTCTGGATTACTCCAACAACCACCATGTCAGACTACACAAAGAAGCCATTGAAATCCACAGGCATGTGGACAATTTCAACAGAAAGGAGGAAACCATGAAAATGAACAAAATCTGGCTACCAGTATTAAAAAATCTCTAAAATTAGAACAGCACAACAACAGACAGGAAACAAACAAGGACATCTAATCACCTCTCAACAAAAGATTGCTCCAGGCACTGCCAGGCAATCAAATGCTAATCAAGGTGGTCAGTTGAAACATGCACACCTAGCTCGAGCAGACAAGAGTCCTTTGTCTCACCCTGGTCATTCCACAGATATATAAACTCTTTTGCCTAGTTCCAACAGACCTCAGTACCTCTGGGGATGCTTGCCATAGATGCAGGTGAAACGTCAGGAGAAATGCCTCTAGAAGATTGCCATATAGTCCGAAAAAACCTACAACAACCCAGTGATTCCGGCCATGAAAGCCTTCGACAATACATTGTCCATCTGTTTTCATATTTGGGCATATTGAGTATTCGTGCCAAGTTTGGTCCAGATCCATCATTGTTTGAGTCCACAGTGCTCTCTAGGTGTAGGTGAACTACAACTCCAAAACCCAAGGTCAATGCCCACCAAACCCTTCTAGAGTTTTCTGTTGGTCAGGGGAGTTGTGGCAAAGGAGAGACTATTTCCTCATTACAAACCTCTTTGCTGCCTTATACTGATTCAGTTTCTTCTTTTATATTGGCTGGGACTTTCTGTGTGATGTTAAACCTTTGTGCTTTATGTCACAGCAGGCCCGTAGCCAGGATTTTGTTTGGGGGGGGGGCTGAGTTTGATTCGGGGGGGGGGGGGGCTGAGTCTGAGTGAAAGAGGGTCTACCCTAGCAAACCTTTTGTATCATTACCCCAATACTCCCATGCATATGGGAAATATTGAGCATGGTGATCAGACCATGATATGAATAAACATAACAGTTTAAATAATGTACCAGTAAGGCCTTCTCGCGGACCACCATGAAAATTTTGGAAAATTTCCCCAAGACTCCCCCCCCCCCCCCCCCCGGCTACATGCCTGTGTCACAGGCAATGAAACACTCTTGTATATAACAAAATAACATGGTTTATTTATAACTTCTAGCTCCAACGCTTGTGGTTACATTTGTGTTTTGTTGCAACCTTGAGGCTTACAGTCAGTATCATTTACTTGGTTTACTTTTCTGAATAAACTTTCAATGTTTCACATTCACAAACATGTTACTTGCTTTACACACTCTTGACTGAATTATATTCTGACTCAGGCAACACTAACCTTCTTTATGTTCCTTAAAACTTGAGCTCTATTTAACTAACTGCTTCTCTATATCAGAAGTCTTTAACGCATCTTCATAACTTCTTATTTCTAACAGGCACTCAAAAACCAACTCTCCTCTTCACACGCAGAATTTGAAAACTGTCATTTTCAAATTCTCTCACTCTAACTACCTCTTTCAGAACCTTGGCTCCGCTCCTTTGGAATGTTCAGCTCTCTCTCTCCAAGTGTCATTTTGGGCCTAGCATCCTTTTCAAATCCTGGGCCTACGCTAATCTGCATATGGCCAATCGGCTTCACATATGCAAATGAATCCTATATCTGCTGTTGCTACCCTGTCTGTACCCATTCTTCCCTATCTGCCATATGTAAACTTAGAGCTATACACCAAAACTTTAACATCGAGTAGCAATTTCACTACAGGAGTGTGCCAAGTTTGGTTCAATTCCATTGTTGGTGGAGTTCAGAATGCTCTTTGATTATAGTTGAACTATAAATCCCAGCAACTACAACTCCCAAATGACAAAATCATATTTTTAAAGTGATGGTCACTCCTTGTGTAGTGAGACATTTTGTTGCCAAATTTGGTGTGATTTCGTTCATTGGTTCTTTTGTTTTTAAGGTACTCATTTAAGGTACATCTATATATATATAAATGCACAGAGCATTTATATATATATAGATGTAACCATTATGCAGTATAATATGACTTGTTTTTGTATTAATTGCAATGTTAATATATGGACATTTGCTGACAATCCATTGCAGTACCTTTATACCATCAGTTCAGATGTCTGAAGTGTTAAAATGTTTTTTTTATATGTGACACCACATTTTCTGTACGTCATGCTGTTTTAATGCTGTTTTTAAAAGACCTGTTTGAGCAATAGTTGGCTGCCTACAGAATAGAGATAGAATGTTAAAAAAAACATTGAAAATGCTTGCTAAACACATTTTAGATAATCCAGAAATCCCAACTAGAAGATTATTGAACTGTTATGAATCCCACAGTTCTTTTTTGAACAGCAGTAGAAGGAACAAATGCCTTGATGCAACTATAATAATTGTACTCTGTGATGACATAGTCCTGTATGATCCCCTTATTCATTTGTCCCATATCCTTTATTACACTTACCCATGCACCAAAATATATCTCCTCTCAGAAGTGTTTGTGGGCCTCTCTAATAAACTCATCAAATGGGTTGAATTTAGCATCGTGGGATGCTTTCACCCTATCTAGAGGTTGAAGCCCAACACCAGACTTCACACAACATTGTGTGAGTTCTGGCAGAGGCTTTGCCCCCAATTGGGATTAAAGCATTGCTGGATGCTTTCCCACCAACACAAGAGACTTCCTGTGTTGTATTGGCTCCAATGAAGCCAGCATGGGCCTAAGCAGGATGGCAACGCTGTCCTTATGTGATAAAGGAAAGTGTCGTGGAGAAGGAGCTGTGTGCAGGGTGACAGATTCACCCTGCTGCTCCCTCATTCCTCCCAGATGCCAGGTGAAGCAGGACCCTACTACCTGTCCTTTATGATGAGGCTGTAAGTCCTCCAGTGCTTATTTATTTATTTATTTATTTATTTACTATATTTCTATCCTTCTCTATCTCACCCCGAGGGAGACTCAGAGCAGCTTACAGTTTGGCAAAATTCAATGCCACATTATACACAAGAAAAAAGCAATACATAACATAATTAACTAAAACTCAATAAACATATAAATATGACTTAAAACAATTAAACATGTTAAAACATCATAAAAAATTGAAAATTGCACCAATCCCATAATCATAATTCAGATGCTTCATTTATATCTGTACTGTGATTAAATGTTACACTACAATTATGTCAACTCGCCGAACGCCTGCACACACAGCCAGGTTTTAACTTTTTTTACTAAATACCAGGAAGGAGGAGGTTGCTCTGATCTCATTGGAGAGGTAGTTCCACAGCTGAGGGGCCACCACTGAGAAGGCTCTGTCTCTCATCCCCACCAATCATACCTACAAAGGCAGTGGAACTGAGAACAGAACCTCCCTGGCATATCTTAATGCTCAAACCGGTTCATAAAGTGAGATACGTTCAGACAGGTAAGCTGAGCTGGGCTGGAATCATTTAGGGTTTTATAGGCAAAAGCCAGCACTTTGAATTATGTTCGGTAGCAGACTGGCAGCCAGTGGAGCTGACGTAACGGGGGGCTGTATGCTCCTTGCACGTGTCTTTGATGAGCAACCTGGATGACACCCATTAGACTATTTGAAGCTTCCAAACAGTCTTCAAAGGCAATCCCATGTAGAGCATATTGCAGTCGTCTATTCGAGATGTGACAAGAGCATGGACCACTGTGGCCAAATCTGGCTTCTCGAGGTATATATGCAGCTGGTGCAGATGTTTTAATTTTGCAACAACTCCCCTAGCCACCACTGAGACCTAGGGTTCTAGGCTCAGCAAGGAATCTAGGAGAACTCCCAAGCTGCGAACCTGTGACTTCATGGGGAGTGTAAGCCCGTCCAACACAAGCTATAATCCTATGCCCTGTGCAGTGTTTTGACCAAACAGGAGTGCTTCTAAAATGCAAAACTTGAAACTGGTAAATGTGTGCCCTTTTTCCAGAAAATGAGAAGATAAAGTGCTGTCATTGTGTTTGTTTCTCATGCGGGAACAATGTTCCAAGATCTTGATCTTGACAGGTCTAGTTGTCATTCCAGTGTATAAGAGGTCGCATGGGCATTGGATGACATACATCACTTTGTCTGTTACGCATGTGGTAAAGCTGTTTAAAGGTATTGTGATCCTCATAATTGGGTGTGTAAACTGTTTAGTCTTCAAGGTTTGGAGCAGCATTCACAATGTCCACAGTAAGGGTGTCCTCTGAGATTTGGTTGGCTATTAGTGATAGGCATGGTGAGATCTGATCTAATCAACATATATTTTAAGTTTCTGTTGCATTTGTATGCTACAATAGGTGTATTTTGGCAGCCTGGAATGTTCTTGATCATATGCCAGTGTTCTTTGATTATTTTATAGATGTCTGAGGAGAGTTGTGTAAGTGTAAGGGGCCAAATTATCTTTTTGGGAGGTTTTTAGTTGAGTCTTTTAGGAGGTGAGCCCTATCTATATGTTTGACTTTTTGAATGGCTATATCCAAAATTTTAGAGAGATATCCTCTATCTTTGAATTGTCTCTTAAAGGTACATATTTCTAATTCCAAATCCTTCCGGGAGCTGGTATTGCATTTTAATCTCATGAGTTGTGAATAAGGAAGATTTGTTTTCAATATGTGATGATGAAAACTAGTATGGTACATAATGGAATTCTTATCCATGGGTTTTCTGCAATTCCTTACCCTCAGTTTGTCTTGTGTCTTGTACACTGTGACATCAAGGAAATTAATCTCTTCTAAGTTACTGTGACTAGTAAATTTGATATGTTCATGTACCATGTTTACCCATTGACTAAACTGTGTAGCTGTTCCTTGCATTCTACATATTACAAAAATGTCATCTATGTATCTCTCATAGTAAATAATCTCTGGTAAAAAGACATTTTTACTTCATTTAGAATTCACATTTGTTCCAAATTAGCTATGAAAAGATTTGCTAATGAATGGGCCAGAGGACTGCCCATTGCCAACCCAAAACTCTGTAAATAAAATTATAATCTAAATCTAAAATCATTATTATCTAGGACAATATCCAGAAAATCGATCAGAAAATGTGTCGGTGGTACTGCAAACTAACGTGTGTCTAGTAGCTCTTTGATGACTGTTCTTGCTTCATCAAGTGGTATGCTAGTGTATAATGATGTAATATCCATGGTCATCAGTATGGAATCAGAGGGTATTGCCAGGGATTCTACAATGTTGATAAAATGTGTAGTATCTTTTATGTAAGGTCGAGTCTTGGGTACAAATGGTTGCAAATGATAGTTTACAAATTTACCAAAGGTTCCAAGATTGATGATTTGCTTTGACATGACTTTGCTCAAATAGGGAAGATTGGAAACTGACTGATAGTTGATGAATTGAGTGAGGTTTTCAACAGCGGTTTTATGACAGCTTGTTTTATGCTCAATGGAATCTTGCCTTCCTGCAGCGAAGCATTAACCATCACCTTTACCCACTCTGCCTAACCCCCTCTGGCCTCTCTTATCAGCCAGGATGGGCAAGGGTCTAGAATACATGTGATAGCCCTCATTTCTCCCAGGATCTTGTCCACATCCTCAAGCTGAACCAATTGAAATGAACCCATCAAAACTGGAAAAGCAGATGCTCATGTTACATCCTCAGATATTGCTGTAAATGTGGTATCAAAATCGGAACAGATCAGAGCGACTTTGTCCACAAATAACCAAGCAAATGCTTCACAGCGAGCTGTCGAGTTGTCAGGGATTCTGTTCTGAGGTGGATTTAACAGCCCTCTGACAACTCAGAACAGCTCAGCTGGATGGTTCTTTGCAGACGCAATATTGATGAAGTCTACTATGTCTATGTATGTGCCTTCAAGTTATAACAACTTACATCAATTATTTATTTCACATAGCCTATTCTAGATTTTTTTAAAAAAAATTACAATAGAAAGAAAATGAGGGGAGAAATTAGTTTGCATCTATTACACGGATGCCTTGAGGTCCATCTGTACATCCTATTCATGTATAAGTTCATATATATATATATATATATATATATATATATATATATATATATACACACACACACACACACACACACACACACACACATAACAGTGTCTTCTTTTGCAAACAAACACATGCATGATTTTCATGAAGAAGCTGAAATTTCCTCCTTCTGTTTTTGTAATATAGTGATGCCCTTTGGGACAGGAAAGGAAGTGAAAGCAAAGAGGAGGGAAAATTATGACTAATGGCTAGTAGTTGGCACTAGAAAGACACACAGCCTATGGACAAGTAGAATGTTCTAAATGCAATGGTAGAGATTGTTAAATGCAATAGAAGCTGTAACATACTTTTCACAGATGTCCATTTTGATAATACTGGCAATGTGTTTATCTATTGTTGTGCTGGAAGCCACAAAATCCTCTGTTGACTGGCTGGGCTATCAGATTATTGTGCACAAATTGCAGTGACAAATGGTTTGATGAAATATGACTTTTATAAACAGCATCTACTTGCTTAAACCAGGAATTACAGCTTTTATTTTCACAATGTGGAAGTTCTATAAGCTGATGTTATTCTATTAAAAAATAAAAACCCCATGGTGACTGATGATAAAAGTCATATGTCTAGTTTCCCAGAAAATGTTAATACACTCATGAGACTTGGATATTGGATACAAGCATCTGTAATTTTTTATGCTTAACCAAGCATGAATCTGAAATATTAAAGGATCACTTAACTGAATGCATGCTCCTGGGCAAGAATTCTTCTGTGAGTGGGAAAAATGTTCAAGGGTGAAGAAGACTGTAGCTGTCTAGTTAAACAACACTTGATTTATGAGCATTCTTGTTTTGTGGAACATCACTTGTATTACCTCTAGAAAGGTCATTTGATATTTACAGGTCTTAAGGCAAGTCATTCCCTTTATATTCCATTTACAACTAAAAGGGGATTTTTGTAGCAGCAGAATAAGCTGAATAGTTCTGTAACTGATGGGAAGGTTCAGTTAGAAAAAAATCTTGACAGCAAACTAAAGGATAGAACAATGACAGTTGGTAAGTCCCATGTTAGTGGGAGATTAATCTGGTCCAGATTTTGGATAGTTTAAAAGGTGTTACCTAAGGTATGCCTCTTATTTGAGGAAAGACTTCACCATGTTGGTTAACTTTCTTAAAATGAGATTTGAAATCTGGAAAGGACTCACTGCTTACTGACATGGGATCCTGCATTGACATGGAGGGAACAAAATTAGACAGGCTTAAAATTAGAGATGGCCGAATTGTGAAGGGGGTGCCCCCAAAAACCAGAGGTTTCATCTTTTCTAGGCAGCTGTAGACCAGTGGTTTTAAATCTGTGGGTCCCCAGATGTTTTGGCCTTCAGCTCCCAGAAATCCTAACAGCTGGTAAACTGGCTGGGATTTCTGGAGTTGCAAGCCAAAACACCTGGGGATCTACAGATTGAGAACTACTGCTCTAGACAGTCACTTGTGCATTTTAACCCTTAAGGATGTTTTTTTTTCTTGATGTATATAACTTCAACAGTTATGAAGCAATCCAGTTAAAATTTAACATGAATTTTAACTGGATTTATTCATAACTGTTTTAGTTTATGAGCTATTATTTGTTCTCTACCTCAGTGCATCTTGGAAGGCTGAAAACCTGCCCTGCCAAATAAATGTGCCCCCAAATGACCTCCAAATGTCTTCTGATGGATATAGAAGAAGGTGGGTGAGTTGCCATATGTTAATCTTCCTGTAGGCAGGATGTGGTTAGGTAATCACTTTCTATTTGAATTCTAAATGCTTCTCCTGATATTAAAATTGAGGGGTAAATGTGGTGACAATTCCCAAATGTCCATTAGATGGTGTGTTTGAGCATTTTGATTCTAAATTGACCTCTAGATGTTAATTCAGAACAAATTTGTGGTGGATGACTCCAATGGGTTTCAAAGAGAGTCGAACCTTGCTTCCCTGAATGTACCTTTACCAAATTGGTTTTAGGGGGAAAAAAACCCGCAAGAAATTGTATTCTTTCTAAAGTATAGGATCTAAACATTTTCTGAGAAATTTTGGAAAAAGCATACCTTAGGAATAGTAGTAACAGCCTCTTCATTTTACCATCTCTTTTACCTACCCTTTTGAGATGTGAAATATACCTGGTGGATAATGTTTTAGTGTATGTACACTTATCCGTTACAAAAGCATGAGCATATGAACTTGTCTTAAGGATAATCATACTAAAAAAACTCCCACATATACTGAGTGAAATCCTGTGATCATCAGGAAGTCACTTACCCTATATACTCATACATAAGTCTTGACATTTTAGTCAAAAAATCAACCTTAAAAACTGGAATGACTTTTCAATGCGCCAGTGTGTATACTAAACTCTTATCAAAGGGGAAACCATCCCCTTCTCTGGGTAGAGGGGGAAAATGCAAGAGCTTAGTCTGTTTTGTGAAGAAGATAAAAACACCAATGCTTTCTATTCTTTCCCCTGTGATGCCACTTCTGAATTTTTGAATGTGTGAGTATGTAAATAGCAGCAGCTTCTGGAGATGGCATTGGTGCTTCCCTTTCTGTATGGAATGACCCTTGACTTATCCACAGGTCATATCAAAATCCATAATTTTGGCCTGGAAACATGCCCTCAACTTATACATACAATTGACTTATGAATGAGCATATACAATATATAACTGATATCTGTTAAAAGTTCAACTTAAATCTAAATTTGCCTGCTTAAAGGACCTGTGATTTGCAACATTTTCTTCTGAACTTCTAAATCTTTTTGCAGGCTAACAATATATATTCTTTTTAATATATCTGCATTAGAGAAGCATGCTTAACACTTTTGCTGTTTAAAGAAGAGACAAGTAAAACAATTCTACAATTTAGTGCAATGAAAGCTTACTATAATTTGTTTGCTGTACAACTGATTGTAGGAACTGATTCCAGTGAGTCATACAAAGAGACTTTGGATAGCAATCAGCAACTTCCTTTAAAATCTTTTCCATCTGTTCCAAAAAGTAAAAATTCTCATAAAACTGTTAAAAGTATCAGCAGACAGTATTACTTCTTGCTTTCATTTTCTAAAAGTTTAAAAGAATATCCTGTTTTGGAGGGGTTTTTTTGCTCCTGTTGTCTAAAGCACAGTTTATTCTGGTCTTATCCAGTTAAACCACTGTTTGACTGAAACATAGAGGAAATAACAACCTGGGCTTAAAAGTGTTAATAAAAATTATGTGCTTATAATCAGTTCTATTTCACTTAGTTTTCATTTGAATATCTCCTTTTCATTATTCCGGCATGCATGCAACAATGAAATTACATTTTCACAAACTCTTAGACATTGAATTTATAATTTTACACTATGTAATATTATTTCATTATTTGTTGTTTCATATAAATGGTGACCTATCCATAATGTTTTAGTTAACCAACTTTTCCTGTCAAAAAATAAGTGGCATGAAATGAGATCAGCCCATCTGTCAAATGACAATAGATATATTGGAAATTTTACCATTTTGTCTGCAGAAAGTGGTTGTAGTACTAAAATTAGCTATGCTTATGCTTTGCAGTCAAAGGAACTCTGGTTGGTTCTACTTAATATGTCCCAGGAATTTAACTGTCTTATTTGCTGGCAAATTTGATGTTTTAAGCTAACAGTGATCACATAATTTTAGAGTAGTAGTGGGAGACCTGGTCAATTTTAATATTATTTATTTGTTTATTTACCATTTTATCTAAGATATTAAGGCAGTAGAAAATAAAAGAGAGTAATGAAGTAAATTAGCAATCCAGATTTGACACAAGGCAGCATCTGGGAAAGATTCTTAATCCTTGAAATCCAGAGTCAATAAAGATATGTGAGAGGGAAGGAGTCTTTGAATGCACACTAGGGACTTCTAAACTCTGACCTCACATTCATGGAAGCCACAGAAGACCCCACACCCCACTTGCAGCCTACTTCATCCCTGCGGTACTTATCAGCCTGTTCTTATCAGCTGCTCCGGGGAGTGGTGGCATATAAGTTTGAATAATAAATAAAGTTGGAATAAATAAATGATACTGAATGTGAAAACTTGTCCTGGTAATTCAATTATAGTAGACTCTCAGCTAGTTAGGACCCCTGCAGACTACTAGGTGCCAGATGTAGTTTGTGGTTACTTGAGAGTTATTATTAAAAATAGGCCTAACTAATACTTACCATACCATAAACTTTGTATTGACTTAATAATAATATTGAAATACACAAATGAAAAGTAGACTAAGACAAATAAAGACAAAATTAGCAAACTTACATTTCCAATAAAATATTTTATTTTATTTTTATTTAAAGCATTATATCTTGTTATTTTTGTTAGTTGCCTGAGAGTACCATTGCTAGCACAATATGTGATATGCCATGATATCTTAGGTGCCAGCAATTTATTGGTATGGCTATAAAGAAGAAAAACATCTAGCTAACCTGGACAAAACTAGACCACTTGGACATAGAATAAACTATGATCAATCCTGTACTTGTTCCTAAATGGATGCCATATAACCTGAATACCCTGGATGAATACTCTTCCCAAAATAAAGAGATAGTAAAATCACCAACAAGCATAGTGACAAGAAAAGTATTAGAGAATTGATAATAGTGATGACAATAATAATAATTTTATTTCTTACATATCTCTCCTCACTGTTTGAGGTAGATTTCAACACTGCCAAAATACCGTGTATATTCGAGTATAAGCCGACTGAAATATAAGCCAAGGCACCTAATGGTACCACAAAAAACCCTGGGAAAACATATTGACTCGAGTATAAGCTGAGGGTGGGAAATGCAGCCACTACTGGTAAACTTCAAAATAAAAAGAGATACCAATAAAATTACATTAATTGAGGCATCAGTAGGTTAAATGTTTTTGAATATTTACATCAAACTGTAATTTAAGATAAGCCTGTCCAAGTCTGATTAAGCCATTATTATAATCTTCTTCAATGTAAATGTGCTTACGTATCCTTCTAATAATAATAAAGAGTGAAATAATAAATGTAATAAAAACAGAGTAAAATAATAAATGCAATAAAATGCAATAATAGAGTATAATAATAATAATAATAATAATCATCATCATCATCATCATCATTTATTTATTTATTTAAAAGTTTTATATACCGACCTTCCTACCTCTCTTGAGGGACTCAGACCGGTTTCCAACCATAATATCACATACAGTTAATAAAACATAATAATTCATTTTACAATAAAACATTAAAACAGCAATTACATTCAATAACTACAATGGTCAGTTGTCACACTAAACTCGTTGTTCATCATCCTCCATCCATATCATCATCATCATCATCATCCTCATCTTTATTTATATTCCACCCTATCTTCCTGGAGGGACTAAGGACGGATTCCAAATATAAAAGGCAAGCATTCAGTGCACGACTACAACAACAATACATCCATACTAACAAAATTTAACAACCCAACATATAAACACAAATTATGACTTAACAACTAAAATTAAATTAAAAAATGCAGCCTTTTATAGCAGACATAAGACAAAACATCAAACATCGATCAGAAGCATAAATTTCCCAGTTCCTTGGGGCAAATAGATTGATCATTACTCAAGATACCTATTGAGCTGGTGGAGCGAACAGGGCATGGATGTAATAATAAAAATAGAGTAAAATAATAAATGTAATAAAATAATAGAGTAAAATAATAAATGTAATAAAAAGCATAAAGAGTGTAAATAAATGTAATAAAAACAATAATGTTGTTCATTCGTTCAGTTGTTTCCGACTCTTTGTGACCTCATGGACCAGTCCACACCAGAGCTCCCTATTGGCTGTCACCACCCCCAGCTCCTTCAAGATCGATCCAGTTACTTCAAGGATGCCATCCATCCATCTTGCCCTTGGTCGGCCCCTCTTCCTTTTTCCTTCCATTTTCCCCTGCATAATTGTCTTCTCTAAGCTTTCCTTTCTTCTCATGATGAATAACAATAATAAATAGAATAAAATAATAAATGTAATAATAATAATAATAGTGTAAAATAATAATTTTTAACTGTTGTAAAAATAATAGAGTAAAATAATGTAAATGTAATAATAATAATAATAATAATAATAATGAGATTAAATAATTAATGTAATAATAATAATAGAGTAAAATAATGTAAATGTAACAGCAACAACAGCAGCAGCAGCAGCAACAGAGTAAATAATAAATGACTGACTCGAGCATATGCCGAGGAGGGCTTTTTCAGCCTAATAAAAGAGCTGAAAACTTAGGCTTATACTCGTGTATATACATAATCAAAACCTAGGCTTATACTCAAGAATATACATAATCAAAACACATAATCATTTCAAAACACTCTGGCCTCGGCAGAAGTTTTTATAGTCCAGAAGGCAGGTAGAGTTTCCATCTGAGAAATAAACGAAACAAGCAGAATGAAAAAGATGCCTCAAACTTGTATTTAAAAAATCCAGAATAATAAAGTAGTCGAGAAAGGATTTTGGTGAGTGTCAGGGGAAGCGTTCTGCTAATAACACTGAGAATTTTCACTGACCTGACATTAAGAGCAAGGTAAGATTTTGTGGGTGGTTTGGCTCACTCTCCAAGTTCCTCAGACTGACAGGGTGATTGGAAGATAAGTATTAAACACCTTTCTCTCTTTCCTCTACAACAATATGTGACCTGCCATCACCATATCTCCTGCCCTATATGACTTGTACTGCCATCCCAGGTTCTATAAACATTGATTTCTTGAAACATTGACTCTCTGCCCCGGAGTGTGGTGGAGGCTCCTTCTTTGGAAACTTTTAAACAGAGGCTGGATGGCCATCTGTCAGAGGTGATTTGAATGCAATATTCCTGCTTCTTGGCAGGGGGTTGGACTGGATGGCCCATGAGGTCTCTTCCAACTCTTTGATTCTATGATTCTATGATTTAAAAACAAATAATAAAGGGCAAAAAAGACATCCAAAACATAAAACCACAAAAGACAAATAATGAAACTTAAATTCATTGTATACAGTAGCTGGAAAAGGAATCAGAAAGAATAAAAAATAAACATACTGTATCATACTTTATACATGTTTTGCCCCACCTAGAGTTGTCCTAACCCCCAAGTTAGGAATCAGTTACATATAGGCAGAGAGGTAAAGCAAGAGAGTTAGATGGATGTAGGAAATGTAAGAACATATACTCTATGTTCTTACAAATGTTATGTTTTTACAGGTGAAAACATGGCCCATAATTGTTTTCACTTAATTCATTAACATTGTAAACATATACTTGTTGTTTAATTTGTTTATATTAGACATTGATGTGATTCCTTTCAGTTTAAAATATGCAAAGCAATTTTAAAATGGCAATAATATTAACTGAATTATACAACCAGCAGGCAAAAGCAACAGTTCTTACAGATAGGACATTGCTGTTTTGCTCATCAGTTGTTTATGATTTCAGTGTCAGTGGGATGGTTAAGTTGTCATGAACTTTCTTTCAGACTTTGGAGGAACTGTCCAAAATGCTGAATTTTACTTCCCAAATAGATTCAGCATTTTGAGTAGCTTCTTTAAACCAGACTAAAACCTGGACAAGATTCACGAGCTAACTGACATTAGCTACTAGGATTTTTTAAAAAAAAAAAAACAAGTAGGGTAGGACATAATGAACGTACAAGGACCTAGAGTGAATAGAAGGCTAAAAAGCACTTATCATAAAAATTCGTATTGTGTCAAGAGGTATATCTATCATTAGTGACTGAAGGGGAACATTAGATTTTTTTTTTTGTAACACTTAGAATAAGAGGGAACAAGTTATCAAGAGCCTACGTAACACTTTGCTAGTCTTTGCTGGAGGTTTTGTGCTTGAACATGCCTTGTATATAAGTATTAGGTGTTATGCTTAAGCAGAATTTAGTCTAGTCCAATGCAAAAGACACAATAACTTCGCACAAAAGCAAGAGGAAAAAGAACAGAAAATTTTACTCTTGTCAGCAGAGTCAAAACATAAACTTGCAGTGTTGCATACAAAATAAACAGTGCAACAAATTTACATAGTCCTTGTAAGAATGACAGATTGCAAAGAGCATGGCTTCCTCATCTTTCTTCAAGTGAGCAGTGCAATCGGTTGAGCAAAAATGCTGTGAGCATAAGAGCAAAAACCGAACTGTATTCTAAAACACATACAATTATACCCCATCAGGTGTGGCTCAAATTTACTAGCTGACCTAGATTAGCAGCTGCACATAATGATTAACAGTATAAGGTTTTTTAAAAAACACATACTCACTTGATGTTGATCCTTTTGTAACTTACTGTAAGATTAAAGACCTCTATGGTCTCTAATGCTTTTCAGTCAGCTAAAATGAAATGAAAGAGAGCAGCATGAAGAAGGACACCAAGAATTAAAACCTAATACCATCAATAACTTAGTACTGATAATAAAAGATTTGTAAACAGACTGGACTGCCTTAGAGTTCATTCAACCTCTTACTCTCCAAGGATGAGAAATAGTACAGAAACTGTGTTCATTGATCTCTTCCACCAAGTTATGACCATATGAATGGTGAGAGCAAGACTACAATCTCTGGTCCTGCCTTTGTCCTTTCTTTTCCCACAGCCTCAATTGTGCCTAATTCTAAATTTCACAGGGAGCCTCCACTTGTGCTGCACATTCACTGATTTAAAGGTTACCCTTCTAGCATGCATATGACAATGCAGTAGTGACAGAAATGGGCTTAGGGGCAGCAAGCCATCTCATGATTGCAATTATATGAAGTATAATGAAAGAACACAGATTTTATGAGCTTTCTCCCTTTAAGTCTTTGTCCCTAGGTTCCTACTTTCCATCATTTTTACAGCTTTCACCTCTGTCAAGGAACAGAGAACTATAGCATTAACACTTTCTCCTTGCTCTTGGATAAGTATTACTAGGACAGAGAATGAGTGATTAATATTTAATATTAACATTTTGTAATATGGATCAATGTTTAATCCTACTCTTTTTGAAGACACCTCTGTGAACTGAGGTAATTAACTGACCATATAAGAAGCATTACAACTTTCTAAATTGTTCTCATTCTTTCAGCTTGGCCACCTTGAGAGAGTGAGTAGGAGCTAATGCCTTAGGGAGGAACAAGCTCCAAATTCTTTAACATCTTTGATCTCCATACCATAGGATGTCTGCTCTAAAATTCCATAGTGTCTTCTCTTCTACGAATGTCATTCCAATGAGAAATGACTTTAGCTTGTGAGAAGCAACTCTGTAGGTTGCCTGGTGTCAGCTCACTTCACTTCTGGACTGCTCCTTTTAAAAAACTAACATTGTCTGTCTGTATTGAGTGAGGAAATCTCTTTCTGTCTCTGGATCTATGATTGTTGCCTTTCAGATTTGACCTGTGGGCTTTCTATTAGGCTTGTTTGATTTTAAAAAATGGTTCAAAACTCATTTCGGATGTAAGGGCACTGGTGGTTTGGATCTAAAGTCAATTCCAATTTTCACAGAACTGTTCAAAACTGTTCAAAACTTCCGAGATTTCCGAATCCTTCATTAATGGTTTCAAAGTTTTATTTCCTGTTTCAACGGGTGGTCTTTACTTAGAAAGTAGTTGTTTTATTTTATTTATTTATTTCACACATTTCTATCCTGCCCTTCTCAACCCCCAAGGGGGGGCTCAGGGTGGCTTTTATTCCAGAAAGGGGGGGCCCTCCAAAGCGGTTTTAAAGCAGCAAGAGAGAGAGAGAGAGAGAGAAACGGAGGAACGTTTTAAAATGCTTGCCACTAATTCCAGACAGAAGCAGGGGAAATTGAGAGACAGAAGAGATTCTACACTCCATTTTAAAATGCTTGCCCAGACTCCAGATGGTAACCCAGCCTCAATAATAATAATAACAAACCCTCTTCTGCCTTCATGCAGGGAACGCACAATCAAAGCACCCCTGACAGATGGCCATCCATTCTTAATAATAATAATAATAATAATAATAATAGTAGTAGTAGTAGTAGTAGTTTAAACCTCCTGGTCCAGGAAGTTTAGGCAGGCAGGTCTCTGTGAGTTCTGCACCCGCTGTGTCCTCCTTGCCCAGTGCAGGCCAGAGTGAGGAATGAGGCCAAAGGCGACCTTCCAGAACAGCGGGCCCCAGCTGGGCCCAGAAAGGACAGAAAAAGCATGAGGAAGGAGGCGGGAAGCAGCAGAGGGCACACTTTCCAGTTTGCTTAAAAACTTCAAAATTGCTTCAAAAAGCAAATCTTTCCGAGGATTCCGAGTATTTCGACGGAACCTAACCATGTCTACTTTCTATACTAACTGCCTTCATCATACTTTGCTGACACTTCTGGAAATTGGCTCATGCCAGTACTCGTTTTGGGCCTTACCAGTTGGTGGTTAGTTCTATAATACATCTGAAACCATTTGTGTGTGTAATCATTGAGATATTTATTCTGATTTATTCAAATCCAAGAATCAAGAAAAAACAACAGCATTAAAATCAATCAAATAAAATCACAACACAATCACAACAACAATAACATCAAAACAATATCACAGCTGAAAAATAGAATCAGGTTGGGTCTAGGCTCAAATAGTGCATTAAGTTCTTAAGTAGAGCCGAGGGAAAGTTCAAAAATTCAAGTGTGCCAATCTAGAGAGAGTACCTTGGCAATAAAGTGTCAAGATTGGTGGGGTGGGTCAAGCTAAAGTGCAGGGGCACAGATGGTGGCAAGTCAATTCTCTGGTGAACTGCTTAATCAAAGGCACAACAGAACATCCAGGTTTTTAAGTCCTTACGGAAGGTGGACAAGGTGAGTGCTTGCCTGATCTCCTGAGGGAGGGAGTTCCAGAGCTGGGGGGGCAACACCAAAAAGACCCTTTCCCTCGTCCCCAGTAACCGGTGGTGGAAGTGAGAGAAAAGTCTCTCCAGATGATCTTAGGGTACGTACTGGTTCGTAGGGGATGATGCGATCATGAAGATAGGTGGGTTTCAATCCATTTAAGGCTTGGCAGATAATAACCTGCACCTTGAAATGTGACCAGAAACTTATTGGAAGCCAGTGGAGCTGCTTAAAAAAGGGGGGTTGGCCACTCCCTGTAGCTAGTTTCCATTAGCAACCTGGCCGCAGATCTTTGGACCAACTGCAGACCATCTTCAAAGGCAGCTCCACATAGAGTGCATTACAGTAGTTCAACCTGGAGATAACTAGGGCATGGGCCACCATGGCCAAGTCAAACTCCACGAGATATGTGTACAAGCTTTAATGGTGCAATACCCTTCCAGCCACCACAAACACCTGAGCATCAAGTGGCAAAGCGGAGTCCAGAAGGACCCCCAGACTGTGGACCTGTGCCCTCAGAGGGAGTGTAACCCTGTCAAGCACAGGCTGCCATCCTATTCCCAGTTCAGCCCTACGACTGACCAGGAGGCTCTCTGTATTGTCCGGATAAAGCTTCAGTTACTTAACTCTTATCCAACCCACTGGTTGGAGAAGGCACTCCAAGGCAGCACATTCCATAGTTGAATGGCTCCTACAATCAGGAAATTCTTCCTGATGTTTAGGTGGAATCTCTTCCTGAAATGCCTATGTAACCATATAATATTTCATTGGTTCCATTGACTTTTTAGGAAAGACTCTCAGGCTAGCAGCCAACTTATGGGGGAAAAAACATATTTGTGCTGCTGAAAATACATATGGGGCTTTTAATAGCCATTTCTAACACTTCTATGGTTCCACAGACAGATAATTTGTAACCTTTATTTTCCCCTATCAGCAAGAGTATAGTTAGAAGCCAGCAGGAATAGATGGGGAGACCCTCAGCATTAAAATCTCAACATTTTTTCCCATGTGACTTTAATATCCTGGGACCAGGAAAGTTTACATAGAAAATTTTATTGTGAGATAATTCTTGTGTCAGTAGCAGCTGTTGACTTTACAGAGTCTACATGCTTTAACATTCCTATGACTCACTAATAAAAGGTCAGAATGATCTACATACTTGAAAAGCCCTTTTGCCGAGCACAATGCATTTTAATAGGGGTAAATCCGAGATCATGCATTTGAAAATAAAGATTAATTGCAAGATAGGAGTCTTTATCTATCCTGGAAAGCCATTACTTTAAAGGGGATTCATAAGTCGTGAAGATGCCCGATTAAATATGACCTTCCAGTGTAGTGTTAGAGTGACAGTTAAAGTAATCCTTGTACATAAAACAGAACGATAAAATGAGAGGTGTCTCACCTTCTTAAGTCAATGAAACAAACTCTTGAATTGTCTAAAAAATAAAATCAAAGATTTAAAAATACTGCAAGGAAATAGTACCTGGTCTGAAAAGGTTTACAGGAAAGGTTTATAGAAACAGTAATTAGTCTGCAGGAAAGTCATTAAAATAAGTCTATTTTGTGTATTTTGTATATTTATGGTAATACAAAGATTTAAATGATATTATCATTATAAAGAAAGGATAAATGTGTATCAATAAAAATGTTTGCTTCTAACATCAGAAAGAGGTAGTAAATTCAAAACAATCCAAATAAAGCCATTCCAGAAATGTACATTGTTTAAAATATAAATGTAAGAGTGCAAGAACTTGCTATTTACCTGCAATGAATCATCTCTTCTTCAATAAGCTTCAGTGTGTTTAGGAAGACAGCATATATGAACATGAAATAAATGAACCAGAAGGGTGTTTGGCGGCAGGGGGAGGGGGGTGTAGAAGAAAATAACATAGTTCTTCGAATGCAGAATGAGTCAGGTGGGAATAATTATATGACCTGCTTGTTCTTGTTACCTCCCACCAAGAAACTGGGTCACACCAACTCTTTCCCCAGCTCCTCCAGGAAGCCATGTTGGGAACATCCACAGAGGAAGAAAAAAAGAGAAAGAAAATACAGATGGGGCTCCCAAATGGTAGCATTTTTGCTAAATAGACAAAGTTGTGACTGCAGAACAGACTTGATGCAGGACTTGCGACAGTGGACTGCCTTGGTTCAGACATGACTAAAACCAAGGAAGTAATATGGCCAGTTTAACTGGGCTGGCCCCCTTTTGTAGATGAAGGGGACTTCTCAGACCCATATTTAAAGACCTGTTGATCATGGTTTCCACTTTGAAACCTCTGCCCTTCAGGCAAGTCTTAAAGAACTGATGCTCTGCACAGATGGAATAGATAAAGGAGAAGGGTGTTTCAAAGGCATTTTCTTTGCAGGACCTTTGCCTGGGAAACACTGAATCCTCACTTTAGTGCCATTATTAGACAACCTTCCACTCCCAGGCTATCACGTAGGTACCTAGAGAGAGGAAAGAAAGAGGAGATAAAACATATAAGATGAGGTAAATAAAAGAGATAAAAGCTGGGGAAAGCAGAGAAGATGAAGATACACCAGTGAGGAGGCAGAGAAAAAGGAGAAGAAGAGAAAAGAAAGATAAGAGAGAAAGTCAGAGAACACAAAGAAAAGAAAAGAAAGGCAAGGAAGAGAAACAGAAGCAAGATAAATTATGATAAAAGCAAAGAAAAGAGAAAGTTTAAAAGGGAATAGGGGAATGGAAGAGAGTGCTGGATTGAATAATGGAGAAGAGGAAGAAGAATAAAGCTAAGAAGATTGTCATTGCTAGCTGGCTTGGAAGGCAGAAGGAGGAGGAGTGTCTACTAAAATGCCTTGTTGGCTATTAAATATTGCTGTCCTTGATCTCACATGACAAAGTAGAAGGATGCTTTGGGGGTCTTACTTGCAATTTATGCTTTTAACAACTACATGAAGCTACTAAGAGAAGTCACCCAATGGATTTGTTAAAATTCAATCAATATGACTGAAAATTCATAAAATTCAATCAATATCTATCTATTAACTCCTGGAACTCTGAGTCCCCCTAGGGGTGAGAAAAGCGGTATAGAAATACTGTAAATAAATAAATAAATAAATAGTAGTAAACTGTTAACTGCTATCAAGAAGACTTTGACATATGGCGACCCCACAAATGAGAGACATCCAAGTCACCTTGTCATCAGCAGCCCTACTCAAGTCTTACAAATTCAGAGCCCTCAATTCCTAGATTGAAACTATCCACCTGCAAGAATGTAGTAATCCTCTTTTCCTTTTCTCTTTTCCTTGCCAAGCATCATGGTCTTGCCTAGTGAGTCATATCTTCTATGATATGTCCAAAGCATGACAGTCCCAGTTTAGACATCTTAGCTTTGTTTGTGCTCTATTTTTCTGACATGCTCCACATCTTTAACATCTACATGACTGACAAGCACAATGCCCCCCCCCCCCCATATTGGGAACAGCTTTTGTTTGACTTATGGAAATGGGTGAGAGTTCTTGGAAGAACTTATGAATATATTCAGGTTATGGTAGATTTTCCTAAGGATGAATTTCAACAATAAAGAGATAATTGTGCAGCTAAACTGAAGAGGAGTATTAGCAAACATTACAAATGTTGTGATTTGCTACAGGATATTCTGGGTTCATATAGTACACTTTAACACTACATTTAGATGAACATTTAGAAGAAAAGCATTGATTGGTGCTTATAGTAAGGATTTAAGGATGTAAATCCTTAACTTTTACCTCTTATATAAGGACAAATGAATATTCTACCTCAATATTCTCCACATATTCAAATGCAAGAATTATTGTGCAAGAATTATTTTATGGGGGAAAACAAACATAGGAAATTATATAAAGGTAAGTTGTTATAAAGACCCAAATAATAGTCTGTCACTTTTTACAGCTGGGAATTTTAAAACTAATTCTTTATTCAGAAATGTATGAATTTCCCAGTAGACAATGCCTCACCATGTTCATTTCTTGAGACATCAGTATATAACACCAAATAGTGCATCTGCTCTCTATATTAAGTATTTCTAAAACTTGGCCTACAGCAAATCCAAAAACGTCTATGTCTCTGAAGCACTTTTGTTCAAAGTATGGAACAGCGTGTTTAGGTCAGACCTATAAAAATATCTTGAGCAAGGTCTGACTCATCTAAAAACTTTCCAGGTCAGGCCTGCTCTTTGCTGTAGACAACAAAAATATTTCACCTGCTGCTTCCTGTTAGGGGCATATTTTGCTCTAACTTTTCTCTATAATTTCAAGGCATAAAGCTAGTATACTTTATATGAAAAGGAGTTCATAGAATCAACAATATCTACAAATGTTCTTCAAGACCTGGAAAACATATAGATAGCTATTGAAAAACCAAAAAAAAATTGATTACAGACACTGCTAATATTTGTATAAAGTTTTCTGTCTTTCCAAATATTATCCAATTATTATTTACTAGCCATGATGCTGTTTGTATTTTACAGATAGATGAATGTGTTCTTAGTATTTTTAAAATTGCACTATTATTCTTTCACTCACATTGGTTGAGTACTTCTTTAGTCCTGTACTCAGTTTTCCTGCATGATGGGCGAGTTTAAGAGGCATGTAACTTTTCATGGATATAGATACAAAGACAATGAAAATGTTTTATTTTGTGCTCCATAAACCACAATGAAGCTATATATCATTTAAATTATGGATTCACACACTTGTTAAAAATGCATGCTTTGTGCTCATAAAGTCATTATGGTGAGATATGTCATTCCAGTGTCATTTATATAATGATCATTCTTGTACTGTAATTCTAACCATCTCTATTTCTCTTCCATGTATTAGTGGCTCCATCCAACTCAGAATTAGGCATTTTTCAAACTATTGTAATAAGCAGCAGTAAGTAGCACCTATAATTCAGAGATAGGCTATGGTTCATATTTTTTAGGATACCAAAAAGCATTTTATCTTTGAAGTGTAATTCAAATTGAAATACTAAACTATCTGATAAGGATATGCTAAATTTAATTTAAACTCGGTTATTTTATCTAGCTTTTGGGTTAAAGTATCACAGTCGATGCTATTCAGTTTAGATCAATCAAAATCATAACCAGAGAAAGAAGGGCTGTTGGGAAAGAACTGTTGAAAACAATACAATGGATTCACTGCAGAAATTGGAGGAGTGGAGTTTGGACTTGGACAAGATCAACGTAACTTTTGCCTCCATTTAACCATGACACTCCTTGGATCACCTTGAATCCATTGTATCCTCCTATCTTAACATATCTCAGAGGACACATTGTGTGCACACAATTGGGTTGCTCATGTAGGTTTCCTTGAGCTTCTTGAATACAGTCTATGCACTGTATTCATAAAAATACATTCATAAAACAGGACTTTGTGTCATATTTTAATTTAATATATTATTTATTTAATATATAATCTTTTCTCCAAACAAAGCAATCTATCAACAAGCACTTGAACGTATATGCCTTCTCAAGCTGAATTGTTCTTGCTCATAGGAAACTCGTTGTATTTCATTGACTAACAGTGCAATAATCATGTCTCCTTGTGACTATCTAGTTAAAACAGAAGCTCCATTAAGTTGAATGAAAGTTAGTGAATATACAATGATGAAATAGTACATTCGCAATGGGGCTTAATGTAACATGCAAGTATGAGTGCAACCTAAATCAGTTGCTTTATTACTTCTGTAAAGGAAAAGGCTACATATGTTTCTACTCGTATATATCACTGATATCTAACCATAGTAGTCTTCACGCAGTTTACAAAAACCAATGCACACTAACCATAACCCAGGTCAAAAATGAAGCACAATCAAACACCATGCAAACACGATCTGCAAATCCCACCTCTTCCAAGGTGAACTGAACCACCTAAACTGGGTTCTACAGACCAATGGGTATTTTATGACTAACATCAAAAGACCTATAAGACCAAGAACAAGCCATAAGACCAAAGACAAAGATCCAGCTAAAGAAAAAATGTTCTTACCTTACATCAAGGGAAGCATTGACCGCATAAGGAAATGGATGAAGAAATACAACCTACAAACAATCTACAAGACCCACCAAGAAAATTCAACAAATGCTATGCTAAGCGAAGGAAAAGAGGGGTCCTCTAACTACTGCAGGAATCTACCATATTAGAAATGATGTGCCAGCAACACCCCCGTTTGTAATGACTTTTGAACCATTTTTAAAATGGATCGCACATCCCTAAAAAAAAAACCTTCCTTGAAATTTTGTATAGTGTTGGGTCTTTTAAAAGTCTGACTTGAACATAAAATTTTCCGAAGCTTAATACATGCAAGTGTTAGAATGGTAGTCCCATCAGCTGCTCCTACCATTGTTTGGATACCTGGCATACTTGCCCAGATGCAGTTAAGAACTTTTGTTAAGAAAACATTCTGTACTAACATATAGTACAGACAATATTCCTTGCAAAGACCCAATATATAATACTGATATACTGTAGTACTTGACAGCATGTGGTAGGTAATATATGGCTATTACTTTGTTATTTTGTGAGCTTTTGATAGATACTAGCATTCAGTACTAATGTGTACTGGATAACAGGACAATTTATCTGTTTTGATTATAACATGGTTCATTCAAAAGATGCAAAACAAAAATTGAGGCATTTCAAAACTCAATATGAAATTTGATGTCTGGAACCTAGTAAATTGGTTTTGTTTCAATTATAGTCTGGAGAGCCATAAAGATATCCCTGCATATGCAGTAGTAATTGTGCCTAATGTCATTTAAGTTTGAAAAAAATATAAAACAACAACAATACGCACATCATAATATATATCTAGAAATTCAGTTTTTCAATAAAACATGATGGCTTTTGAAAGAAAAAAAATCAGAAACATATTTAAAAATTCCTCAGGTCATGTGACTAATGTAAAAGTACTGGAGTGTCCAAAAGAATTATCTGTGTTATATGCAAAGTTGCCTCTTATTTAACTAGAATAGAAAGAACTGCTATCATTTACATAATCCATGAACTGACTACTTGGAAGAGGTATATGAAAGCTCTATTCCACCCAACACACCATAATTTAAAACAGACATTCAAAATTCAATGAGTGTTCCCTGTTCTCATATTAAGCCAGTTATGCCTTTCTAATGTTATTGCTTCTGCAGCATTTGTGATAGAATTATAATAGATAATCATTCATTCCACACTTAGCATGCAAACACATGCATATATTCAATATGTGTGCACTGATGTTGCATGAAATTTATTCAAAGTATAACAGAAGTATATAGCTCTTTTAACAAATATATTGCTTGCAAACCTTGATGCCATTTTATACAAGTCTCTATTACAAAATTGAGGGTGACATTTGCATTTTTCTTTAATTGCCATGGAGCAAACATAAAAAGATAAGAGTGCCAAGAGAGCTTATTAAAACTGGAATGAGGGCAAATGATGAAGAAATGATGTTGTTGCTCAGATACAATCTCAGTTTTGTCAGTCTTTCCTCTCAAACCCTTTATTTCCCAACAGTTACAGAAGTGCTGTAGAAATTCACTCAACCTGGCATGTAGTTTTTCTTCACATAGAAAATAAACTTTAAGTATTTAATTCTTATTATTGTGGATAAAAACACGCACATACATACACGGGATGAAACAAAATGTGATCAGCTTTAACTTCTTTTTTATACTTTCAAAAAACTAGTCATCTTCTGAATGCTATATTACTATTTTCCATTTTATCTTTCACTGAACCAATGACCAAATTATGGTTTTAATGGTCAGAATAATAGTTCACATAAGTTTAAACTATTGCGAAATCATCCATCTTTTGGCAATCTCCTCTTTCAGTTCTTTAGGAAGCTCTGAGTTCTTTTCAGGGTGAGAAGGGTGGGGTATAAATACTATATATATATATAGAGAGAGAGAGAGAGAGAGAGAGAAGGGCACATTGATATCCATACAGAATTTGTTGGTGCAAACTTGTGCTGTATTTGTTGAAAATGCATGGTTCTAACAAAAACACCAAATGCAATGTAAAAATGTTTACACCTTCTAACTTACACAATTTTCTGTATACTTTATTCTAATATACCTCTTCTTTTAGAAATCAGGGATATTTTAGAAAACAGCTCCCCACAAAGTGAGGCTTTTTGTATTGCAAGTTATTTCCACAGACTTGTACCTTTTTGTCTGTACTTCTTGATGTGCATATTTATATGTATCTTTGAACAAGAAAATTGGCCTGATAAATTCAAATAAGCGCAACCATTTGAGTTGGCATATTGATTCAGAAATTACAATCTGCAATAAACAAAACTTACATTAACAATCTGTAATAAACAAAGCTTGCATTAACATGTTAAACAAATAAATGTCACACCTATCCCTACCACACATACATTCAGCATCAACTGCTTGTTGTGAACTGCAAGACTCTGATGATGTATTTCCTGCCAGTCCTCAAAAAAAAAAAGGAGAAAAGTGAAGTGCTTGTGAGGTTTACATTTTTCATAAATAATTCCTGTTTTCTGTTAAGATGCTGTCATATATGTAAGGACTAGTTTCTAAAAATACATTTTGTAAATATGTCATTATGGGGCAGCTTGACATAGCTGCTGACAGACAAATTTTGCAGGAAGCAATTACATACAACTGGAAATATCAAATGTGTTCAGTTCCACATATATCTGTGCTACTGCAATAATAATAAAAACACTTGCCAAACGATGACTGTGTTCCCATTTTTGTAATTACCCTCCATCAGAAATAATATTATTTATTACATTATAACTATTTGGTTTTAAAATTGTTTTCTTTTAAATACAACCAGGCAGTGTATTGCTACAATTGATTTCTGTCAGGCTGAATCATTATAGAGTAGTATAATTTTCCTATCAGGATGTGTTTTTATAAAATGGTTCAAGTCTATTTTGTAAATAATTCTCTCTCAGTCTTTATATCTTTCCCTTTCTGACCTCTGTTATTTGTTCTAGGAACAGGTATAAGTAATAAACCAGTTAACATTCATCCACTTTTTAATTGTGTCATAAACTTATAATATTCCACAATCATCTAATAATATAAGTTTATTCTAAATAATAATAATAATAATAATAATATCAAATAGAGCAATGTGAGCTACTCAGTTACATTCACTGGTTTATTTTAGGCTATATGAAGAAAAATTGTCCCAAATACAAGCTATTAGATGTGTGCACAAAGTCAAAAGTCAGCTTAGTTTATATTTATTAAATTTGCGTGACCTCCATTTTGATTCTAAAGTGTTTTGAAAAGTTTGTTCTGTTACAGAGTTCAAATTTTTTGTTAGTTTTTTTGTTATGTTATTTAAAATATCTGCAAGAGCAAAGCTAATGCTATACCTGGTGAAGGAGGAGGCCCCACCAGGTTTGGGGAGGCTCTTCTCTATCTGCTGCCCAGCCTTATTAACTTTGACCCCCCACCTCCATCTCCCCAAGGAAACTCAGGGCTGCTAACATGGGGCAAGCCCAAACAATTACAATAAAGCAAAATAAAATACATACGAGACACACAACAACATCAAGTAAAAATGCTTATACAATAACATATTAAAACAGAGTATAAATAAGCAATATGAGAATTTAGACGAGGGAGAGCTAGGGCAAGTGCAAGGAGTGAGCATTTTTAAAACCTGTGGGTGAGGTAGATAAATAAAGTGCTGTATTTAGAGAGAGACTTGGGTGGGGTAAACAATGAGGTTATTCTCAACTTAGGGATGGGATAAAGTGCATCAGAAAACCAATTGATACTGAGACAGGACCTGACATGGGACTTAATTATTCAATCTTCAAAAGCACACTGGAAAAGCCAAGTTTTTAAACTTTTCCTAAAGGCTGCCAGGGTGGGTGTTTGCCTAATCTTCCTGGGGAGTGAATTCCAGAGCCGAGGGGACACTACGGAGAAGGCTCTCTCCCTCGTCCTCACAAGCCATGCTTGTATCAAAGGCTGGACCGAGTGGAGCCCCCCTCCCCAAAGATTGAAGGGATCATGCAGGTTCATAGGGGGAAATGAGATCATGAAGGTAGGCGTGTCCCAAACCATTCAGGACTTTGTAGGTAATAACCTACACCTTGAATTGGGACCAGAAAATGAATGGCAGCCACTTGAGTTCCTTAAACGAGGGGTGGGTGGGGTGGACCGCTCCCTGTAATTTGTTCAAATTAGTAGTATGGTTGCTGATCACTGGACCAATTGAAGTTTCTGGGCCATCTTCAAGGGCAGCCCCACATAGAGTGCATTGCAATAGTCCAAGATATGGTATTATAGGAAAGAAATTATATATAGAAGAAAGATATAAGGTTGGTCATGTGAAAAGGAAGTGACTATTGTATGACCCTCTCATCAATAGCCTAAATGTTTTCAATTTCACTAACCCATACTTCAAAACACATTTGTCTGGAAGATTTCATAGACTTCTCTAGACCACAAGTGCTATTCTGTGGAATGCTTCTGGCTCATATATAATAAAAATATATTAGCCATGGTTACTGGTATCCACAAGGTGGTGGTGGCCTTTGAACCATTCACCCACTGTTTTCATGATTGACACACATAATGTTGTTCTTTCCAACAAGAGCTTTTGGTGTAGTTTGCAATCATCTTAAGGATGTGTAAAATCTGATTCATTTTTCCCATGTTTATTGCTTCCACTCAGTATGGTGATGATGATATACTTAAGAAAAGTAATTCTTCCCCCAATCATGATACAATAAAAATCTAAAAGTTCAACATGCAGATAAAGATTGGAAAAGAAGATTGCCAGTCTTTGTGTAATTTGTCAACATGCCCTGTTCTTTGACATCCCCAAAATTGCTATCCAATATCGCTACCAATCAGTTCTTTTGGACTGGATACTATTCTATCAAAGATAGCTGAACTTCCTCTGGCCCAGACATTGATTTTTCTTTCATCTTAATGGCCCATCATACTCAATAGACCCATAATCCTTTAATGAGATTAAGTTTAAAAAATCTTTTATAGTATATTGAGTGAATTCTACCTTCAGGAGAACTACTGTTGTCTCCAGCTTGATCATTGCAGCTGGTCTTTAACTAGGTTTTTAAATGCACTTTTCTATTATTGGAAATAATTAGGAACAATGTTAAAAAGACAAACTCTTTTCAGAGAGTGTATCCAGAAAAGAGAGATTTCTTCCCTCTTTGTTAGAAGTCATATTTCTGCATTGTCTAATGACATTGCTGTCTGTTTTGTTATAGAATCAACACATGAAATAGCTGTTTTTTGAATGATAAAAGCATTCTGTTATCATCAGTAATAAATAGGAATTATTTTAATATCTGTTTTCTTTTTTATGTTGACATGAACTCTTAGGCATCATTTGCTCTCTCCATTAATTTCTCAGTGTTTAAAAAGCACTGTCCTAGTATAGCACATATGTAGAGATGAAAATATTATTGGAAAATATGAGGGGGGGGAGGAGTAGAGTGATCAGAATATGTTTTTTAAGTATTAAAGAAACCCTGATAAAAAAATCTTGGGCTTATGAGGATGTTTGTAGTTAAGGACTAAGTATGCACAAAATGTATATCGGGCGTGTGAAAACATTCATTTTTTTTTATTTGCTTCTACTACTTCCATGTAGGGATGTACTTTTTCTCTAATTCTATTATTGAAGGAAGCAATGTGTAGTATTTTCCTGTTCAGCAAGGAAGTCTTTGAAATCAGTTGCCAATCATAGGTGGAGAGATATTCAAAATTTGCATGTGAAAGTGTGTATGTTTTTGATGTAATATTTTCTTCACAGCAGAAATTTTACGAGATACATTAGGATGAAATATGGGAACTTTCCCAGAGTCGTCTAGTAAGCTTCTTGACATAGGCATCTTGGGGTTTTTTAACCCATGCTTATCATCATTCTTAGAGTGCATCTCTAATTCTATATAGTTCCAGCAATTTGATAAAGCATTAACAGTCATATTCCCATCCTATGCCATCCTGGAATTTGGAGTTTTGATGAGATACTTAATAGACTTCTCCTGAATTGCAGCACCAGAATCACTAGGAGAGAATTCTAAAAAACTCATTAACATTTTCCATGATTGAATAGGGGGGGGGGGGGATATGGCAATTAAAGTGATATCAAATTGTATTGAAAATGTATCAGATAGGATGTTTATGGGTGAAGCCATTTTAAAACAGATATAATTACATGGGTGTTCCATTATAGCAAGAACTTCGAGTGCTTCACACTCAGAAACTCTTTAATTGGTTAAACTTCTAATGGATCTCATAGATCAAATTCTCTTTACTTGAAAATAGTTGCCATTATGGGTTTACTATGATATTTTTTTAATTAATACTATACCTGTGAGCTAAAACTAGCTATAGAATGTTATTTATTATAACATTCCATGACCTCACTACCTCTGAGGATGCTTGCCATAGATGCAGGTGAAACGTCAGTAGAGAATGCCTCTAGAACATGGCCATATAGCCCGATAAAACCTACAATTGATTGATTGATTGATTTACTTTATTTATATACCGCTTTTCTCAGCCCTCAGGCAACTCAAAGCGGTGAACAACATCGATACAAAACATCACGAGACAAGTATAGGGCAATTAAAAACAATTGTAACATAAATCATTAAACATAAGTACAACAACCCTGTTATTTATTAATTTATTTTGCTCAGACATCAATACAATTCCCCAGTGCAACTTGCAATTAAAATATTTTTGATTTCCATTTGCTATTGGGAATTGTTTTCTTCTTCAATATATGGAACTTACATATATATTTGCATAATGGTGATCCACAAGTGAATTTTCAGATATTGTTATGATTACAGAGGATTGTAGGCCTAATCAAACAATAGTGACACACGTATTCATGTGCTTTACAAAGATGAGGGTTTCTCTATGCACACACATCAACCTTGGGAAGACCTGAGGGAGACTATCTTATTTTGAATGCAGTGCTCTTCTCATCCATACCAAAATGAATAGGCTATCTGTGTGCACACCAGAGTTTCCAGAGAGCAGTTCTATTAAAGATTAACAAAATTCGATGTATTTCAAGGGACAGAGATATTTGCTCCTGCATTATTATTACACACCTTACTTTCTACTTTAATGTGCAGTGAGGATGTTATAGAACTCTACTTAATTTTATTCATCTGAGCCCTCTGGCAAGTGCAGATTCTTGACACAGTATGTTGTCATAAATTGCTCTAGCATTTCTTTTATTGAAAAGTTTGAATTGGATTAAGATGTGGGAACATGCCAATGTAGTATTGATTTTCATACCTTTGAAATAATGGATTTGACTCTGACTTTTAATGAGAGATAAAATGAAGCAGAGTTGCGAAATCTCTTCCCTGGCTTATTCACTAGGAGAGTCAGTAGACCTGTAGCCAGGGAAAAAAATAGATGATGAGAAAGAATAAAGCTGCATTAGGAGGCAGGGATAGAAGTAAACATGAAAGAATAAAAAATCTAAATATAAAAGATGAGTTTAAATATAATGTATTCATTTGAGCAACAGAGATTTTGCTCCAGCTGTTAATCTGAAGTATAAAGGACCTATCCAAGGTGTTGAATTCAAAATAGCTCATTCAGTGATTCCTTCAAAGCTTAAAATAAAACATAATGTGAATCCACTCTCCTATAAACAGGAGACCCACCTCTGCATTGCTTCCAAATTGATTTAGGTTTTAACTATAATATGCAGAAAGCTAGGGGTGTCAAACTCATTTTCACTGAGGGTCATGTCAGTCTTATGGTTGCCTATAATGACCAATAGCTGGATTGTAACCTGCTTTTTTTAAAAGCAAGATCCTAACAGGTTCTTGTGGCAGTAAGTATTCCCCGCCTCCCCCCCCCAGGTATATGCAATCCTTTACTCCTTTTGGGGATTTTTTTCTGCCCCCCCCCCCCAATTATTTCAGGAGCTTAACAGATGAATAGGCAATCAGCTTAAAACTACAAAAATGAACCAATACGTGGGCATAGTCTGACTAACAAAATATAGTGCAATGGAAAATATTTATGTGTGACATCTTCTTCAGGAGAGCCTCTCTAATTGCAATTTGTAAAGTATGCTCATTTACTACAATGGAATATAATTTAAAAATTGGTGCTTCTGAGAAATGAAACATGTTTTAAACCAGATCATTGCTTTCTTGTGTGATTAATTTGACTGAACTAATCAAAGGAAATACCTTTGGTATTTTATATGCTATTGTACATTCTCTTTGATTGCAATGGGAAGTAATGGTTTTTAAGTTGATTAACTTTAAAAGGAAAAAATGCCAAATAATTTCCTTGTACGTATAATAACTGTAAGCCAAACAGTTTATTTAAATGGTATTTAGCCTGATTTAACACTTTCTTTACTTACATTTCAATGTATTTACATATTCAAAGAGATGAAATTCATGTGAGGTGGAGAGACCTGAAACCCAAGAAACACGGTTTAGGCTCTGAGGGTGGGTAGGACCAGTCTTTTATCAGGCATGAAATGAGTAATCACATTATGATAGCAAAGTAAAATGCAGTATAGAGAAGCCTTATAACCAGACAGTTAGTGGTTTTATATGGATAAATTATCTTCCAGAATCACAAGTGCTGAATTAATTCCATAGCCAATTTTCCAAGTAATGTCCTGTTTTTTTATTTTACTTTTCAGAGAAGCAAAACTACTATCAATATTCTGTGACTGCTGAAGTACTTAAAATGGATAAAATGCTATGTGTCTAAGAATTGGATGTAGACCTGTATTGTAAACATACCAAATATTGACCACAATAATGAAGAATTTTTTTTTGCAATATACTGTTTTTCCAGTCCCCCAGTTTGTTGTTGTTAATTTATTCAGTCATTTCTGACTCTTCGTGACCTCATTGACCAGCCCACGCCAGAGCTCCCTGTCGGCTGTCACCACCCCCAGCTCCTTCAAGGTCAATCCAGTCACTTCAAGGATGCCATCCATCCATCTTGCCCTTTGTCGGCCCTTCCTTTTTCCTTCCATTTTCCCCAGCATAACTATCTTCTCTAAGCTTTCCTTTCTTCTCATGATGCGGCCAAAGTACTTCAGCTTTGCCTTCTCTCCATTGAGCAGTCGGGCTTTATTTCCTGAAGTTTGAACTGGTTGGATCTTCTGGTGGTCCAAGGCACTCTCAGAACTTTCCTCCAACACCACAGTTCAAAAGCACCGATCTTCCTTCGCTCAATCTTCCCTATGGTCCAGCTCTCACATCTGTAGGTGACTATGGGGAATACCATTGCTTTAACTATGCGGATCTTCATTGCCAGTGTGATGTCTCTACTTTTCACTATTTTATCGAGATTGGACATTGCTCTCCTCCCAATAAGTAAGCGTCTCCTGATTTCCTGGCTGCAGTCTGCATCTGCAGTAATCTTTGCACCTAGAAATACAAAGCCTGGCACTGCCTCCATGTTTTCTCCCTCTATTTCCCAGTTGTTAATCATTCTTGTTGCCATAATCTTTGGTTATTTTGATGTTTAACTGCAATCCAGCTTTTGCGCTTTCTTCTGTCACCTTGATTAGAAGGCTCCTCAACTCTTCCTTGCTTTCGGCCATCAAAGTGGTGTCATCTGCATATCTAAGGCTGTTAATGTTTCTTCCATCAATTTTTACCCCAGCCTTGCATTTGTCAAGCCCCGCACATTGCATGGTGTGTTCTGCATACAAGTTGAATAGGTTGGGTGAGGGTATACAACCCTGCTGCACATCTTTCCCAATCTTGATTCAGTCTGTTGTTCCATGGTCAGTTCTTGCTGCTTGGTCTTTATACAGATTCCTCAGGGGGGAAACAAGGTGATTTGGTATCCCCATACCACCAAGAACTTGCCACAATTTATTATGATCCACACAGTCAAAGGCTTTAGAATAGTCAATGAAACAGAAATAGATGTTTTTTCTGAAACTCCCTGCCTTTCTCCATTATCCAGCAGATATTGGCAATTTGGTCTCCCCCAGTTTGTACAAACTTCTAATAGTGTTGTAAGTCTTTTCCATACTGAATGTTATTTCCTCATAGGTGTACATCACTCCCAAATGGTTACATTATACATCAGTGGTTCTCAACCTGGGGTCCCCAGATGTTTTTGGCCTACAACTCCCAGAAATCCTAGCCAGCTTACCAGCTATTAGGATTTCTGGAAGTTGGACACCAAAAACATCTGGGGACCCAAGGTTGAGAACCACTGTTATACATGTTCCCACACTACTTTAATTTGTGTTTTCTTCTTGTAGATCCTCACATTTTTCCTCTTTGCATTTTTAAAATGTGTGGTTTTAACATCCCACCTTTTGTTGGTATTGCATATCAGATTACAAGCCTAAGGATAAACATATTGAAATCTTCAAAAGTTTGGGTTTTAGTTGATTTTCAGAGGTTATAAATTAGGTGTTCCAAACTAAAATATCGTAATCAAATATGAACACAACCAATTGCTCATCTGCAATGGGAGAAATGACAGAAGCTAAAAAGAGGCACATTAGTCTCTATGCACTTTGTGCTCTTACTGTGGAAGTAGTTCAAAGGGAGATGCAAACTAATCAGCAAGATAAGGCAAAGTAGAAAAGAGAGGGGATGCACTTAGAGTGGCTCCCCCTTTCCCCCCTACAGAATTGAATCAACATTCCTAACAATAAAGAAGAAAACAGTAGACTATAATAGAGTACTGCAATAATACTACAGATATACGAGGGACTGCAACTGGCAGCATTTGAAAAAACTGAAAAGCTTTTCACCTGGTTCTTAAATCTGGCATCAGATGAAGCAACTCTGGCAAAACAATTTCACAATAGTGTGCCAGCCATTGGCAGAGGCAGCAAAAGTACAAGCTGTGGTTGTGGTTTCAGTATATTGTCATCATATTGCTATAACCATCATAATTTATACTCATTTAGCCATTAAAATAGTGGATATGGCTACTCATGAATTATCTTCAGTATTGAGGTACATTCACGCATTGTATTAGCTTTATCTACCTAGAGGTGGAGGTCCTAAAGACAATAATACTTAGGGTGAACTAGTTCAAAATATAAAGTCACGTATTTTCCATGCACATTGACTGTTTCAGTATATAAACAATGTCACAAATTATATTAAATCTAATCTAGCTAATAATTTAAAAATTACTAGCACTACTGAATTTAGGTTTTAATCTGTAATCTTCTCTTGTAAGTCCGCATCCCATGATCAGCTCATTTAACAGTAGATATTAGAATGTAACCTAGCATTAAAATTGAGTCACTTGTCTTCATGATCTATCCATATTGTTAATGAACTAAAGTTTGTCTAAATTAATTGACTCTCTCTTCCGTTTATAAACATGAGAAGCAAATAACTTGGTTGAACCTCTGCTGTAATGGCAAAATATTGAAATGGGCACTGACTGTGAGGTTATGCTGTGGTTCACAATGAAAGTCCCACAGGGAAATTCCATTTGGATTGGAACCCACTTGAATCAGAGGCTCCAATTAGCAGGAGACAAACTGCTTATAATTCTTACTTGGTAAGCACGATGTGTTATAGTCACATAATAGTAACACAAAAAAAAGCAAAATACAAAAACAAATATTATGTACATGTATCTTTTACTCTTCATTCCAGAAATCTTTTGTTATGTGATGTGAATATTACCAACTATGATGGGCAGAGCCTGATGCCAAATTTATATGTTTCAATCAAAGGATCCTGATACATAGATAGAATTCAATTCCACTTATTTCAGAATATCAGGCATCAGTAATCTATCTCTCTCTTTCTACAATTGGCAGCATCACCTTCCACTCTGAGAACTTTGGAGTCTCTTCAGACCCATTCTGTTATTGCTCTTGGGGCAGGATTTGCAAGTGCAAAAAATCTAAATAAATAATCCCTAGTACAATTATTGAACAGTTTGGGGTGTTTTTTTTAAAAAAAAATAGCTGAGTTTTAATTAAGTTGCTATTAAAATGTCTAATGTGTAGGACTAACTTTGGATTTACCACATTGAAATATTGGAGTGTATAAAGCAAAATTCAAGGTACTCCATGAAAATGTTTCACAGTTTCACTTTGTGCTTCCTAATAGAGATGTACATAAAAGCCTTGAGAAAGAGGTTAGGAAAATGGTCTATGGCATTTTGTAGTTGCCGAAGTTGCAGATTGTCCCAATTTATTTTTCTATAATACGTTGTTGTTGGTATTTTGCCAAAATTGGTCAAAGCTGTGAATGCACCCCACATAGCCATTCCCACAACTTAAAAATGTTTGCTGATAATCACCCAAAACAAAACCGGAAGTATTGTAATACCACTTCACTGGCATTGGACACACTCATGTGGTTTGCAGGGAGGGAGTGTCCTCTTAGATCTGCAGTCTACATATTTTGCCACAAAAAAAATTAGCTCAAAAGAACACTTTGGGGGGAAAGCAATAAATGATTTGAAATGCATTGAACTCTGCACACCACATTGGTAATTAAGTGCAATGACAGTTATATTGTCATACTACTCCTTTAACTGTCTTGGATAAATCCTAAGGAATCTTGGGATTTGTGCATTGGTGGGATGCTTAGAATTCACTTAGAACTTTACCAAACGAATTCACTATTACACAACAGTCACATCCTCAATATAACATCTTTCTTAAATTGTGCTAAAGAAGAAATGACAGATTTTGAGGGTGCTCAACACAGTATTTATTAATTATCAAAGTTAGTGATTACAATGGAATAATAGGTTTGTCTGGTTTTTAGCAGCAAGCAGGAGAATCACAGAGGATTTGAGGTGGGAGACAGATCGCAATAATGGGATGCTCATGGCATGATGTGAGAACTAAAGGGCTTGTTTGCCTGCCTCGTGTGATAAAGTCCTTTGAGTACTAGTACTAGTCAATTGTTGTTGTTCATTCATTCAGTCATTTCCGACTCTTCATGACCTCATGGACCAGCCCACGCCAGAGCTCCCTGTCGGCCATCACCTCCCCCAGCTCCAGGCCCGTAGCCAGGATTTTGATTCGGGGGGGGGGGAGGTGGGTGAGTTTGATTCAGGGGGGCTGAGTCTGAGTGAAGAGGGTCTACCCTAGCAAACCTTTAGTATTGTTACCCCAATACCCCCATGCATATGCGATATATTGAGTATGGTGATCAGATCATGATATGAATAAACATAACAGTTTAAATAATGCACCTGTAAGGCCTTCTCATGGACCACCATGAGAATTTAGGGGGGGGGGGTGAAGCCCCTCAAGCCCCCCCCCCCCCCGGCTGCATGCCTGCCCAGCTCCTTCAGAGTCAAGCCAGTCACTTCAAGGATGCCATCCATCCATCTTGCCCTTGGTTGGCCCCTTTTCCTTTTTCCTTCCATTTTCCCCAGCATAATTGTCTTCTCTAAGCTTTCCTGTCTCCTCATGATGCGACCAAAGTACTTCAGCTTTGCCTCTACTATCCTTCTCTTCAATGAGCAGTCTGGCTTTATTTCTTGAAGTTTGGACTGGTTGGATCTTCTGGTGGTCCAAGGCACTCTCAGAACTTTCCTCCAACACCACAGTTCAAACGCATCGATCTTCCTTTGCTCAATCTTCCCTATGGTCCAGCTCTCACATCCGTAGGTGACTATGGGGAATATCATTGCTTTAACTATGTGGATCTTCATTGTCAGTGTGATGTCTCTACTCTTCACTATTTTATCGAGATTGGACATTGTTCTCTTCCCAAGAAGTAAGCATCTCCTGATTTCCTGGCTGCAGTCTGCATCTGCAGTAATCTTTTCACCTAGAAATACAAAGTCTGGCACTCCCTCCATGTTTTTTCCCTCTATTTCCCAGTTGTCAATCATTCTTGTTGCCATAATCTTTGTTTTTTTTTAATGTTTAACTGCAATCCAGCTTTTGCGCTTTCTTCTTTCATCTTGATTAGAAGGCTACTCAGATCCTCCTTGCTTTCAGCTATCAAAGTGGTGTCATCTGCATATCTAAGGTTGTTAATGTTTCTTCCTGCTAGTCAATAGAATATCCTAAATACTTTCCTATACTACAGATCCCAGGATTGCATAGGATTGATTCAAGTAATGTCAAGTAGGTCCAACTTCATATCCTTACATGACCCATTCTGGAGTCACTGAGGTCTTGTCTACGTTTGTGAAGAGATTCATCATGTTATACTTTCTCTGATACCATGGTAGTGTAAAACCACATATTACATGTTGCTGACAAATCAGAGGAATAAAGAGACCAGACAATAGAAGTCGAATAAACTAAGGGCAACTTCATTAATTGCTCCCAATTTAAATTTTTCTTGGTGGCGGCGGTTAATCAAATTTGGGGGACCAAATTTGATACGGGAGCAGATGAGACAGTTGATCACCCCTTACTTGAGCCCCCAGCCTCCCCTTGCGCCTCAGAGTAATTCCTCATCAACATGGCTGCTCAAAGCTCAGATACTAGAAGGCTAGTATAGAGAAGAGGGAACTTATTCTGGGAAATATTTATTTGAGAATAAAAATCCCAAAAATCAAAAAGCTGATATGATATACAGAAAGCTGGCAATTCCCTACCTAGCCGAATACAAAACCCTTTTGAAAGTATACCGGCACACACTCTTAACTGTGCTGTTAAGCCTTTGGTTTGAATGAAGTAAAAGAGTGTGATTGTGTCTGCCCTAAGGCTTATGTTACTGAGGTTCCCTTTTAAAAGCTGTTTCTTTTTTTTAAATATAGATTTTTATTATGTTTCAGATTTCAACTAACATTTAAAGTGGGGGAACAAATAAGAGGTAGAGTAGGGTGGTACATTGAAAGAGTGAGAACAATTTTCAAGAAAAAGGTTTTGAAAATGGAAAGAGATATTGGAGAAAAAACCAGTCTCTGAGGAAGTGGTATAAGTATCCTACACTAAGGAGGGAATTTAAGGGGAGAAAAAAAGGGGGGTGATGACTTCCTTTCTATTCGATAGTGGTTGTATAAACAATGAAATTGTTGAAATACATTGAAATGATCCATGTCGTACTTAACTAAACATCCCTGTGTCTTCAAGTCTTCTGCAGGTCATAATGTTCTCATAAAATTATATCAAAATTTAGGTCCTTCAGATATATTTTTCCCAACTCCCAGTTTGTATGTTTTTTGGGGATTCCTTTATTAGGAGTGATCCAGTAGGTGAGTTGGTCCATGTTCATTATCTCTATAACTTTCATTAACCAATCTTCTTTTTTTGGAATTTCTTTCTGTCTCCAAATTTTAGCAAAGACAATTCTTGCAGCTATAACTAAGTAGTTATCCTTATCCTTACCTTTGTTTCTTCAAAGGTATGCTGCCACCATTAGTTTCTTCAACCCTGCTTAAAGTTACTTTTGAAATCTTCAAGCATAGAGGCACACTTGAGTCAGGTTGTGATGAACAATAATAAACAAAGTTTATTATTTAGAACAGGAACAATTGCAGTTAATATCTTGGCTGTTTCAGAAAGATGTGTCTTAAAAGAGTGATGGTTACACGAATCTATCTTTGTTACATAAAAGAATCTTCTCTCCCTCCAAACAAAACAAGAAACCTAACAGGACAGTGTCTCTGCCAGAGATTCTCCAGTAGCCCAGATAGAGCTAGCCTGATACTATCCTGCTACTAACTCGCTAATCTCCTATTAGTTGCAAGTGTGCTTCAGCTACCTTACTAGCAAACTTCTGGCCAGACTTAGGCCTTTACTTCTAACCCTAACACCACTCCATGCGTGGAGATGGTGGAGCAGTTTGCCTCTTCCCAGGGGGCGGACCCAGGCTCTCAGCACTGGCCCGCCCCCTTCTTCATTCTGAAGCTGAGCGTCGACAAGGGAGGACATGTCGAGATCTGTCTCTGGGCCCTTGGGGGTGGCATCGGCCTTGCCCACTCCCCTCCTTGGCCCTGAAACACAATCTTTTCCCAGGCGACTCCCCTGGGCAGTGGGCTAGTGGGGCTCTCCCCCTTACCTTCCTCCCTCGTCCGCTTCGGCCCCTCGTCTGCTTCGGCCCCAACTTGGATCGCTGTGGAGGGTGTCGGAGCCACCTTCCGGGCCCTGTCCTGCTCCTCGCAGCTAACGCCACAGTGACCTGGAGGGTGGTGGGGCTTGCATTGAGGCCTGCCACCTCTACACGCCATGGCCTCAGTTTGCCGCTCCCAAGCTGGTGCGCGTCTTTGAAGCGCACATGCAGTGACTGCAGCCCGGCTCATGGTCTGTAGCCGGGCAGGCCCGGCTGGCTCGCTGTGGCACTTCAAAGGCGGCAACGGTCTTTTTTTGGCGCTCCTATGTGCGTGTCGCTCTTATTCGTGAACCGGTGCATTGCAGGACGTACACAAGGTGCACGGCGTGCTTGCTGCGTTGAAGCTTGGGATGTTCTCTTGGTGCCATTGTTTGGCCACTCCCCTGCCCTTTCTCTTTTTGCCACCTGGTGGATTGGCCATGATGGCCTTTTGCCCAAATTGGCGCGTGGTGGGCTACATACAATTCCCCCCCCCTCGCCTCTTGGGATGTCCCCGGTTGGGACTGGCCTCTGTGAAGGGCCTCTGGAGACCCATCCTGTCACCGACTATTCTGGAATGGATGGAGTATAAGCCTTTCAGATGAAGCAGTGATGCCCACCCCTTGGCAGCCTTCTTTGCTACCCCCCCCCCGTGGCCTCTTTATGCCCACTGCCTCTGAGGGTGTGCCTGTTCCATGTGGCTGTCGGCCATTTCAGCTGTTGGGCCCAGGCGGCCATCTTGGGCCCAACAGACGTTTTCCTATACAAAAGCTATGGGTGCTAGCATGTCTAGCAGCCTGTTATCAGTTTAATGCATATCCACTACATAAAAAGATCCTTTAGTTTACCGCTAGACATAACGGTTAGATATGCCCTGAACCTGACTATTCAATAGCCACAAATTGAAATCCATGCTGAATCACACTAATTACCCACCATGTTTCATTTTAAGTTGTTAATAAACCAACCACAACATGTCATTATCAGTCTTACCAACTGCATTTTCTGTTCATTACAAACACATTTATAAGGTTTTGGGTATATTGCCTACTTATGTCTCTTCGATTAACAACAATAATTTATTAATTACACACAAAGACACAGTCAGTCAACGTGACTAGTCAAGTTTTACTATTTCAGCCACTCCTACAATACCTGCTTAAAGGAGGGAGTTGTTACAATTAACTACACGAATTACAATGCCAACATTAAGGTTATATAAATATACACATGATGTTTCCCAGCCAACTAATATGAATTTCTAGACAATGGTTATTAAGGTCTTTCTTTATGGGTTTATGATACAACTTAAGACATACTGAGATCCATCGGGGTCCCCTTAAAAGTTATTTGATCAGCTGAATATGTTTCAACCCCGAGAAAAGCTTAAGTAAAACCCATTCATGGGTCGATATTCATGTCATTTTCTTCTAATGCCTAAGTCGTTTCACAAACAAGTTGTACTGGTCATATATGAAAGTCCCCAGGAGGCCCATTTTGGGCCTCTTTCATTGTCTCAATTGAATAAGGAGATTCAAGAGGCTGATGTTGGGATGGTTTTGTTTTTCTTACCATGATGTTTGCCAGCCAACAAATATTAATTTCTAGACAATGGTTATTAAGGCTTTTCTTTATGGGCTTGTGATACACAACTTAAGATATATTTATATCCATCGGGGCCTGCCTTAAAAGCTGTTTGATCGGTGGTGAATATGATTCAACCCTGAGAAAGGCACAAGTAAACCCATTCATGGGTCGATATTCATGTCATTTTCTCCTAACGACTAATTCATTTCAAAACAGTTACGCTGGTCATGTATGCAAGTCCCCTCAGTTTTTGTATAATACCACTGCTATGCCCACAGGAAAGAGCATCAAGCTCACTAGAGTCCCCATTATGACCATTTTGGGCCATACATGTAGTTCCCCTCCCCGTTTTTGGTATAGTGCTAAAGCTATGCCCACAGGGTGGAGCGGCAAGTAAAAAAGAATCCCTATGACCACCATTTTCGGGCTTGGTTTCCTTGCCAAGCTGAATGATGACATGCACAAGGCATGTGAGTAGGGTGTAATCCCTTGTTATTCAGTCTAGGGGTTAATCCCCCTCAGATGTCCCGGTCATCACTGATTCCATGTCGTGGGTGGCATGATTGATGGTGATGTCTGGAAGCTGGCTAAAATCAAAAAGAGAGCCAGGGATAGGGCACTGACCCAAAGAGGCATGCTACTAGGGTGCAATCCCTTGTTATTCAGTCTAGGGGTGAATCCCCCTCAGATGTCATGGTCATCACTGATTCCATGTCATGGGTGGCATGATTGATGGTGATGTCTGGAAGCTGGCTAAAATCAAAAAGGGAGCCAGGGATGTGGCGCTGACCCAAAGAGACATGTCAGTAGGGTGTAATCCCTTGTTATTCGGTCTAGGGGTGAATCCCCCTCAGATGTCCTGGTCATCACTGATTCCATGTTGTGGGTGGCATAATTGACGGTAATGTTCGGAAGCTGGCTAAAATAAAAAAAAGAGAGCCAGAGACATGGCGCTGACCCAAGATAAAGGGGCTCGCTGGCTATATATTGTTGTGACTTGTTCCAAGATCCAATTTTTGGGGACAGATGGTATACATATCTCTGAGTGGACCAACACATGTGGTGATTATGGGATGGTTTTTAGAGCCCGGGTGAGGACTTGGTGGGGGATGGGGGCAAAATAGATATCTGCCCCCAATCTGTGGCGATAAATAATTCAGAAAAGCTAATAATTTGGTGTACGCCCAAGACACACCCTTCAGGGGTGAAGGCAATTAACTAAAACACTCACCTAAGGTTCAATTTGATGAGGTTAAGGGAATTATAATGGCCTAAAATAGAGAGACTATGGTCTCGAATACTCTGAGAGGGACTTATCCGACACATTTCCTTCAGAGGTTACATCGATTGGGTGTCCAGGGGACCCGGGTGTTTCACCCTAACTAGCCCAGAGGTCGGCCGGACAGAGATGCTACCTCGGCATTGCCACCAAGTTAAAGATCCATAAAATTGAGATCCAGTCAAAGTTAAACAGGTAACAATTAATAAAAGTTGCCCATATTTCAAATCCAAATATTGTTGTGTGGTCTCATTATTTCGGGGGTTAGTAGGCAAACACCCTTTCTCTGCAAACCCCAAACTCTGGCCTTGAATCCATATATACTCAGTCACATTATATACATAAAATGTGTTTGGGCTGACAGTTTATGGTAGATCCTCATTTTTAAGAACTCTGTGGAAGATAGGTATAGCAGGTTCCTATTCAGAATGATTGCATCAATTGAATTTGGTCAGGGTAAATGTTGAAGAATTTTATTCATCTTGGTATTCTTGATAAGAAATTGCTAACTGGGGTTGAAAGACTTGAAATGTGGAAAAATGTATATGGGACAAAGTGAATTGGTAAATTCATCTGTTTGTGCACAAAATTCAAGTGCATTATCCTTTCCCCATATATACTACTTCAGTTGTTAAAAAAAGTATTTTCTTCAAATTTTGGCTTGCTGAAATGGAATTGCCTCATGGGCCTCTGTCATTGCTTTATAGTGTGACTTCAGCAATGATTTCCATTTAATAAGATTTTTTATTGTTTATAAAAAGCTAGACTTCCACAAAATTGTTTCCCAAAAAAACTAAAGTGTATCACTCAACAATTGTCTATAGGACTATAAACCAGCCTAAATCTGCTTGGGGAGAGAGGACAGGTAAAAAATAAAGTTTTATTATTATATAATAATAATTCACAGAAGTACTGACATGACACTTTTGACATTATAGTATACGAAACATGTGCGATAGCATTTTAAGCCATTTGCTTGCACAGTTTGTCTCTTTGGCAACATTCATTAATGGACATTCATTTACAAATCTTAAAAATGCAAGGGAAATTTGCAGTCAAAGCAAAATGATGTCATCTCATTTATATGACAAGTGAATGTAAGTCCAGTTCTGTTAAGTATTTGTCATGGGATTTGTGTTTTTTGAAAGATTATTTCTGTGAGAAAAAAAAGCAGAATGCCAAGTTTAAAAAACATTCTTATGCATTTGTTCATTTTCATACAACACTTGAAAGTTTGAAAGAGAAGAATCATAACTCCAAAGGATCCACTTGAATGAGAATCAGTTTTGGAATTTGATTTTTTTTAATGTTGTGCTTATAATTGTTTCTTTTTTATTAAGCAAAGATTTATAAAGTTGGGACTTCCTTTTCTTACTTTACTTGGTTACTTTACTTAACATACATCCCGCGTAAAGCCCCATCCCGCAGTCAACAAATTTTGAATGTGTCCACCTGAGGGTGGGTGACCAGGACAGAATAGGGATTCTGCTAGTGTACCGTCCACCTCGCTGCACTACAGTCTCCCTACCTGAGCTAGCGGGGATGGTCTCGAGCCTGGCATTGGAGTCTCAACGGCTCCTTGTGCTGGGAGACTTCAATGTCCATGCCGAGGCGGCCCTCACAGGAGTGGCTCAGGACTTCATGTCTGCCATGGCAACCATGGGGCTGTCCCAAGTATCTGGCCCCACCCACTGTGCTGGACAAACATTGGACTTGGTTTTCTGCCAGGGATGGGAGCAAGGTGGCGGTGTTGAGGAGTTAACCATCTCTCCGTTGCCATGGACCGACCACTTCCTGGTCAGATTTAGGCTCACTGCACCCCCTAACCTCTGCAGACGTGGAGGACCCATTAAGTTGGTCCACCCCAGGAGGCTTATGGATCTGGATGGATTCCTGGTGGCTCTTGGGGAGTTTCCCGCCACCTCGGTAGGTGATCCTGTTGATGCCCTGGTCGCTCTCTGGAATGGGGAGATGACCAGGGCAATTGACACGATCGCTCCGGAACGTCCCCTCTCAAGTAGCCGAGCTAAACCAGCTCCTTGGTTCACTGAGGAGCTGGCAGCGATGAAGCGAAGGAAGAGGGAACTAGAGAGTGTGTGGCGTTTGGATCCGAGCAGCCAAATCGAACACGGTTTGTGTCCTTTTTAAGGGCATATGCTGTGACAATAAAAGCCTCAAAGAAAACCTTCTTTGCAGCCACTATTGCGTCTGCAAAGAACCGTCCGACTGAGCTGTTCCGGATTGTCAGAGGCCTTTTAAATCCTGCCACTCTAGGTGGGAACCCTGACAATTCGGCCTCTCGCTGTGAAGCTTTTGCTCAGTTCTTTGCAGACAAAGTCGCTTTGATCCGTTCTGGTCTGGACACCATATTAAGTGAAGTCTCTGAGGATGTAACACGAGCACCTGCTTGTCCTATTTTGATGGATTCATTTCAATTGGTGAAGCCCAAGGATGTGGACAAGATACTTGGAGGAATGAGGCCTACCACGTCCATCCTAGACCCCTGCCCATCCTGGCTTCTAAAGGAGGCCAGAGGGGGATTGGCTGAGTGGGTTGAGATGGTGGTTAACGCCTCCCTTCGGGAAGGCAAGATTCCAGCGAGCTTAAAACAAGCTATAATAAAAACGCTGTTGAAAAAACCATCACTGGACCCCACTAAATTTGACAACTTCCGACCAGTTTCCAATCTCCCCTTTTTGGGCAAAGTCCTGGAACGCGTGGTGGCCTCACAACTCCAGGTATTCTTGGGAGACACAGATTATCTGGATTCGGCACAGTCTGGTTTCAGAACGGGACATGGAACTGAGACAGTCTTGGTCACCTTAGTGGATGATCTGCGCCGGGAGCTCGACAGGGGGAGTGTGTCCCTGTTGGTGCTGCTGGACCTCTCAGCGGCCTCCGATACCGTCGACCACAGTATCCTTCTGGGGCGCCTTGCAGGCATGGGTCTCGGGGGCACTGTTTTACGGTGGCTCCGGTCATTCCTGGAGGGCCGTTCCCAGAAGGTGTTATTGGGAGACACCTGTTCAACTCCACAACCTTTGTCTTGTGGGGTTCCACAGGGCTCAATACTGTCCCCCATGCTGTTTAATATCTACATGAAGCCGCTGGGAGAGATCATCCGGAGTTTCGGGGTATGGTGTCATCTGTACGCAGATGATGTCCAAGTCTGTCACTCCTTTCCACCTGCTACTAAGGAGGCTGTCAAGGTCCTGAACTGGTGCCTGGCCGCTGTAACAGTCTGGATGAGAGCGAACAAATTGAAATTGAATCCAGACAAGACAGAGGTACTCCTGGTCAGTCACAAGGCCTGTGCTGGATGAGGTCGCACTCCCCTTGAAGGTGCAGGTTCGCAGCTTGGGTGTGATCCTGGACTCATCGCTGAGCCTGGAGCCCCGGGTCTCGGCGGTGACCAGGGGAGCATTTGCACAGCTTGGGCTCGTGCGCCAGCTGTGCCCGTACCTCGGGAAGTCTGACTTGGCCACGGTAGTCCACACTCTGGTTACATCCCGTTTAGACTACTGTAATGCTCTCTACGTGGGGTTGCCCTTGAAGATGGCCCCGAAGCTTCAATTGGTCCAACGTGCAGCAGCCATGTTACTAAAGGAGCGGGATGCAGGGAGCATACAACGCCCTTGTTGTACCCGCTCCACTGGTTGGCGATTTGCTACCGGGCTCAATTCAAGGTGCTGGCGTTGGCCTATAAAGCCCTAAACGGTTCCGGCCCAAGATACCTATCTGACTGCATCTTGACCTACGAGCCCACCAGGACTTTGAGATTGTCCGGGGAGGCCCTGCTCTCGATCCCGCCTGCCTCACAGGCACGCCTGGTGGGGATGAGAGACAGGGCCTTCTCGGTGGTGGCTCCTCGGCTGTGGAACACCCTTCCCGTGCACATCAGACTGGCTCCTTCCCTGATGATATTCCGCAGGAAATTAAAGACTTGGCTGTTCAAGAAGGCGTTCGAACAAGAAGTGCAATAATTGGTAATGATGACAGGAATGGAACAATGGAAAATGATACTGGATTGTGGTTTAAACGATGAGACGACGTAGAATGGCTTTTGTGTTATTGATATTGTTGATGTTTTTGATGATGATGTTTTTGGTTATTGCTAGATTGATATTTTAGATTGTGTCTTGAATTTTGAACCTTGTTTTTTCTATGTTGTACACCGCTGTGAGTCGCCCCTGGCTGAGAACAGCGGTATATAAGCAAAGTAAATAAATAAATAAATACATGCACACTATCAGTATTTATTTATTTACTTACTTTGCTTATATACTGCTGTTCTCAGCCCGGGGGCGACTCACAGCGGTGTACAACATAGAAAAAACAAGGTTCAAAGTAAATAAATAAATACATGCACACTATCAGACTCCAGCAAAGAATCACCGCCTTGTTGTGGCGCTGGAGCTTGAGCACCTCAATGATGTCATGAGCGAAACCGTGAAGGGCCACCCAAGACGGGATGGTCGTGGCAGAGAGGTCAGACCAAGTGTGATCCCTGGGGAAGGCAAACCACCCCAGTATCCTTGCCAAGAAAACTAAATGGACCAGTACAACCAGAGATATGTCGGTATGCCATTGGAAGATGGGACTCCCAGGTTGGAAGATGGCCAAAATGCTACTGGGGAGGAGCAGAGGATAAGTTCAACTAGCCCCAGATGTGATGACACAGCTAGCTCAAAGTTGAAAAGAAGGCTAGCGGCCGACGGTACTGGAGGTGAACGACGAATCCGATGCTCTAAAGATCAACACACCATAGGAACCTGGAGTGTAAGATCTATGAGCCAGGGCAAATTGGATGTTGTTATTGGTGAGATGTCAAGACTAAAGATAGACATTCTGGGGGTCAGCGAACTGAAATGGACTGGAATGGGCCACTTCACATCAGATGACCACCAGATCTACTACTGCGGACAAGAGGAACATAGAAGAAATAGAGTAGCCTTCATAATTAATAAGAAATTCGCTAAAGCAGTGCTTGGATACAACCCAAAAAATGACAGAATGATCTCAATTCGAGTGCAAGGAAAGCCTTTCAACACCACAGTGATCCAAATATACGCCCCAACCACAGCTGCTGAAGAAGCAGAAGTAGATCAGTTCTATGAGGATCTGCAGGACCTACTGGATGATACATCAAAAGAAACAAAGATGGCAGGGACCTAACAGAAGCTGAAGAGATCAAGAGAAGGTGGCGAGACTATACAGAAGATCTGTATAGGAAGGATAATAATATCGAGGATAGCTTTGACGGTGTGGTGAATGAATTAGAACCAGATATCCTGAGGAGTGAAGTTGAATGGGCCTTGAGAAGCATTGCTAACAACAAGGCAGCAGGAGACGACGGTATCCCAGCTGAACTGTTTAAAATATTAAAAGACATTATTTTCATTACAGGAGACTGGAATCACAGGCAAGCATGGTCTGGGAGAACAAAATGAAGCGAGACGCAGGCTGATAGAATTTTGCCAGGAAAACTCGCTGTGTATAACAAACACTCTCTTTCCAACAACCTAAAAGATGGCTTTATACATGGACCTCACCAGATGGTCAACACCGAAATCAGATTGACTACATCCTTTGCAGCCAAAGGTGGCGGACATCCATCCAGTCGGTGAAAACAAGACCTGGGGCTGACCGTAGCTCAGATCACGAACTTCTTATTTCTCAATTTACAATAAAACTAAAGAGATCAGGGAAAATACACAGACCAGTTAGATATGATCTCACTAACATTCCTAGCGAATATACAGTGGAAGTGAAGAATAGATTTTATGGACTAGATTTAGTAAACAGAGTCCCAGAAGAACTATGGACAGAAGTCCGAGACATTGTTCAGGAGGCGGCAACAAAGTACGTCACAAAGAAAAAGAAAACCAAGGAGGCAAAATGGTTGTCTGCTGAGACACTGGAAGTAGCCCAAGAAAGGAGGAAAGCAAAAGGAATCAGGGATAAGGAGAGATATGCCCAGTTAAATGCGCAATTCCAGAGGTTAGCCAGAAGAGATAAGGAACTATTTTTAAATAAGCAATGCATGGAAGTGGAAGAAGACAACAGAATAGGAAGGACAAGAGACCTCTTCCAGAAAATTAGAAGCATTGGAGGTAAATTTCAGGCAAAAATTGGTATGATAAGAAACAAAGATGTCAGGGACCTAACAGAAGCTGAAGAGATCAAGAGAAGGTGGCGAGACTATACAGAAGATATGTATAGGAAGGATAATAATATCGAGGATAGCTTTGACGGTGTGGTGAATGAATTAGAACCAGATATCCTGAGGAGTGAGGTTGAATGGGCCTTGAGAAGCATTGCTAACAACAAGGCAGCAGGAGACGACGGTATCCCAGCTGAACTGTTTAAAATCTTAAAAGATGATGCTGTCAAGGTGATGCATGCCATATGCCAGCAAATATGGAAAACACAAGAATGGCCATCAGACTGGAAAAAATCAACTTATATCCCCATACCGAAAAAGGGAAATGCGAAAGACTGCTCAAACTTCCGTACAGTGGCCCTTATTTCTCATGCCAGTAAGGTAATGCTCAAGATCCTGCAAGGAAGACTCCAGCAATACATAGAGCGAGAGTTGCCAGATGTTCAAGCTGGGTTTAGAAAAGGCAGAGGAACCAGAGACCAGATTGCCAATATCCGCTGGATAATGGAGAAAGGCAGGGAGTTTCAGAAAAACATCTATTTCTGCTTCATTGACTACTCTAAAGCCTTTGACTGTGTGGATCATAATAAATTGTGGCAAGTTCTTGGTGGGATGGGCATACCAAGCCACCTTGTCTCTCTCCTGAGGAATCTGTACATGGACCAAGTAGCAACAGTAAGAACTGACCACGGAACAACAGACTGGTTCAAGATTGGGAAAGGCGTACGGCAAGACTGCATACTCTCACCCAACCTTTTTAATGTGTATGCAGAACACATCATGCGAGGATGTGCGGGGCTTGATGAATGCAAAGCTGGGGTGAAAATTGCTGGAAGAAACATTAACAACCTCAGATATGCAGATGACACCACTCTGATGGCCGAAAGCGAGGAGGAGCTGAGGAACCTTCTAATCAAGGTGAAAGAAGAAAGCGCAAAAGCTGGGTTGCAGCTAAACATCAAAAGAACCAAGATTATGGCAACAAGAATGATTGACAACTGGGAAATAGAGGGAGAAAATGTGGAGGCCGTGACAGACTTTGTATTTCTAGGTGCAAAGATTACTGCAGATGCAGACTGTAGCCAGGAAATCAGAAGACGCTTACTTCTTTGGAGGAGAGCAATGTCCAGTCTCGATAAAATAGTAAAGAGTAGAGACATCAGACTGGCAACAAAGATCCGCCTAGTCAAAGCCATGGTATTCCCTGTAGTAACCTATGGATGTGAGAGCTGGACCTTAGGGAAGGCTGAGCGAAGGAAGATAGATGCTTTTGAGCTGTGGTGTTGGAGAAAAGTTCTGAGAGTGCCTTGGACTGCGAGAAGATCCAACCAGTCCATCCTCCAGGAAATAAAGCCCGGCTGCTCATTGGAGGGAAGGATACTAGAGAGAAAGTTGAAGTACTTTGGCCACATCATGAGGAGACAGGAAAGCCTAGAGAAGACAATTATGCTGGGGAAAAGTGGAAGGCAAAAGGAAGAGGGGCCGACCAAGGGCAAGATGGATGGATGGCATCCTTGAAGTGACTGGACTGACCTTGAAGGAGCTGGGGGTGGTGACGGCCGACAGGGAGCTCTGGCGTGGGCTGGTCCATGAGGTCACGAAGAGTCGGAGACGACTGAACGAATGAATAACAACAACACTATCAGAAAGATAGTACTCATAGGTTGCTTTTACACAGTCATTTAAACTGCATCAGGATGTGGATTAAGGAGACTCGGTTCCCTGTGGAGTGCCTATGCAGGCACCCCGGGAACCAATTCCAAGATGGTAATGTGATCATACAGATATGTGATTGTGGATCAATCCAATCAAATGATTTTTTCCCCTACCACATATGGCAAGATATGTTGATCAACCTGACTGATGGGAATCAACAGTGGAATGAAGCAGAACAAGAAGATGAAAGCAAAGGTTCCCATGGGAATGCTGTTTTTTTTGTTTGGGTTTTTTTGTTTTTTTGTTTTTTGCCTTCTGGCCAAGCTGTGTATCCAGTTTCTTACTCCAACTGCTTCAGCATATACCATATCCCCGCAATCACTCCACATGTTGCTTTCAGTTTCCTGCTCTCAATTTTTTTATACACTGAAAAACTAGGTTTTGGGTTCGGGTTAGTGGATTTCATGACATGATTTAGAATTTCCAGTGAGTTTTTTTTTAAAATATACTATTTCCAACTGTATGTGTGTTGTTTTGCATCTCCTTAATTTTTTATTTCAGATTAAGTGTTGCTTATTTAAGAAGATGAAATTTAGCAAATTCCTCTTTCTATTTACCATTTAAATAACAAACAGTACAAAGGTAACACATTACACTGTGTAATATGATTTTGTCCTTGGGTTATAAATGTCATTTCCTCATTGATTCTATCATTAAAACATGGAAAACGGAAAAAGCTTTGTTTTTGCAGCACATCCTGCAGCACATTTTGCTATAGTTTTTCAATGAATATCTGATAGAGTCTCAACCAATTCAAGATAGTTTGTGGCAGTCACAAAAATGAAGTTTCTTACTTTCAAGTAAGAACCACACAATTAAACAGGAAATAACACTTTGAAATCAGGAACAGAATTTTTTCACATTTTGTAACATAGTGTTATCTATCTGAACATGTCAGGGCCATTTCCCTATACAAAGCAGACATAAATCACAACTGCCTGTGGTTTTCGAGAGGACAAGAATAAAAATAAAGCTTTACGTGTATTCACTTCTCTCAAATGGGAGGTCAAAAGACATTTGCAGAACAGTAGGGGAATGAATCTTCTTCTGTAACAGAGTACTTCTAGAAGCTGATCAACCTTAACATGCTGTTAGACCACCCACACAGAAAGCCAAAATGGAAATAAAAATGTTCTAGCATGTATTTTTTAACTTTAAGAATCGAGTATATGGAACAGAAGAAAGCAAGTACACTTTCCCAGCTTGTCACTGTATTACTGTGAATACCTTGAAACAGAATCTCAGGACAAGTGTGTTGTGTATGACAAAAAGCTGAAGAATATCTAAATTCTGAATTATTTTATGTTGTTCCTTTTTTATTTTTGGCATTTTAAGCTGCAGTCTTGCATACTTGGGACAAGGTTCAACTGAATTCAATAGAACATTCTTCAAAATCAATATGCATAGGATCCTATTTTGTTTGTGGTGAGAGGATGTGTCTAATGGAAGTACAAGTTTGTATTCAAAATATGAAAAGCTCAAGACTGGTTTGAACCATGTTTTCTTGCAGGCTATATTTTTAGAAATGAGGCGGCTTGGTTAGGACTCCAGTACATGATATAATGCTTTAGTTCTGAAGTTGGAATGCTTTGCTCTAAACTGATTTGTTCAACCAAAAAGCTGCTGTAAAAGTGCTTGTCAGCAGGATACTTATAGCTTTTGCTGTTTCTTGCATGTAGCTTTTCAATATTGACAAAATCCTTTTAGGAATTTGTTCTCCCACCCAAAGTACAGAAATAAAAGAATTTAATGAAATGAAATATTACTAGCTTATAATGAGAAGGAATAAAAACAATTTTTACTGCCAAGTACACAAGTAAAGTAAGTAAAGAAGATTCTACAGAAAATTCCCAAAAGCAATTATAACCAGTATATGGGGGTATTTAAAAGTGAATACAACATTGTTTATTTGTTTTTCCTTTGTATTACAGAAACTCTACTTACTGTATGAAAGTATCCATTTCGCTGACAGTGGGGGAAAATGACACCGGCCTCTGCTACAATTCAAAAATGAAATATTTTGAAAGAGCTGAACTTAGCAAAAGCAAGGAAATCTCATGCCCTGACATACAGGATTTTTTAATACCATATAGAGAGCCTGAAATTCTGTGGTATAAGGTAAGAAATACGAAAAGCCCGGGTTGCTTCTAACAAAATGTTATATATTATGTTCTGCTGCTTTTTCAGCAATCTGGATTTTTCACCTGAATGCTATATACAGCTTGGTGAGATTTAGGGAACACTAATAAGGAAAAGGCTAAATGAAATAGAAAGAGAAAGATCAGATGATACTTGCTGGGGAAATGTTGTAGCACACCAGAATCTTTGGGCCCTTCCACACAGCCAGCTAGCCAAAAATATCAAAGCAGATAATCCACAATATTTTATTTGAACAGGATTATCTGAGCCCACACTGCAATGTAACCCAGTTCAAAGCAGTTAATGTGGGATTTTATACTTTTGGCCCCTTCCACACAGCTGAATAAAATCCCACATTTTCTGCTTTGAACTGAATATATGGCAGTGTGGACTCAGATAACCCAGTTCAAAGAATATTGTGGGATTTTCTGTCTTGATAAACTGGGTTTTATGTCTGTGTGGAAGGGCCTTTTGTTAAGGCAGTAATTGAAAATAATGTTCTCTCCACCTTACATACTTGTAGCCTAATACTACCAGCTGCTTGGCTAATAAGGTAAAGGTAAGGGTTTCCCTGACAGTAAGTCTAGTCATGTCTGACTCTGGCAGAGGTGTTTCTAAGCTGAAGAGCTGGCATTGTTTGTAGACACCTCTAAGGTCTCATGGCCAGCATGGCTGCATGGAACGCCGTTACCTTCCTGCAGGAGCGGTACCTATTGATCTGCTCACATTTACATGTTTTTAAACTGCTAGGTTGGCAGAAGCTAGACCTAACAGTGGGAGCTCACCCTGCTTCCCGGATTTGAACCACCAACCTTTCGGTCAGCAAGTTCAGCTGCTCAGTGGTTTAACCCACTGTGCCACCAGGGGGCCCAGTAGGTTAAACCACTTGGTTTATATTTTGCTGAAATATAACCTGAAGCTAAAGCTGCACATTCACAGTGATCATGTACATTGATAATAGTAGCGCCCTCTTCAGGTATTATTCAACACGTATTGTCATTTTATTAGCACTTCTCCATATTAACTGTCCTTATTTTGAGAACAATTGTGTATGGACACAGATTCAACAAAAGTAGCTTCATCTGGACTGATTTAAGTATGAGTTTCTCACTGTTCACACACATGCACCCTACAGCCCTTTTATTTGGGCTCAGATTAATTCCAGTTCAAAATGACCTTCATGTCATGACTTTGTTCCCCTTGAAACAGGAAAATGGCGTATTGGTTGATTTAAAAGCTTATTGTTGAATACCGATTTTCTGCTGCATGCTTTGCACAGGACATTTTGGTGTACTCCCCTGATCTTAAACTAAATGATGTAGGAGACAGATGCTATTTTTTCCTGTATGTCAAGGACCAGCACCAAATTTGTGCCCATTGGCAAAGGTGTGTTTGTTTTCTCTAAAACTCTGCAGTGACTGGTACCTGACAAACAATTTAAGGAGTATTGTTATATACCATGATAAACCCTGAAGGTAAAATGCCTTCCTTCTTGTGAAGGACATGGGAGAAGAACAATTTCCTACTTGGATGACCCAAAAGATGACCAGGGGCATCTTTCACACAGCCCTATATCCCAGAATATCAAGGCAGAAAATCCCACAATATCTGCTTTGAACTGGGTTATCTGAGTTCACATTCAGATAATGTGGGGTTTTCTGCCTTGATATTCTGGGATATAGGGCTGTGTGGAAGGGCCCCAAGGTGGGTGGCTGGTAGAAGTGGGATGGAGTTGTGATTTATAATCCCTGATGTTCCATCCTCCCACTCACCAGTCCATTTCCAGGAAGCTTGAACATGTTGGCTGTCTCTTCAAGCCCTGAAACCTAAAGGGAAAAAAACAAAAAAAATGCTCCTAAAGGTTGTTCCCTTGCCTTTCCCAGAACCGCATGATCCATGGGGAAACCCAGGGACTTTCCATACAGCCATATAATCCAGATAACCTGGTTATCTGAGTCCACACTGCCATATAGCCCAGTTCAAAGCAGAAAATGTGGGATTTTATTCAGCTGTGTGGAAGGAGTCCCAGAGAACTCTCACAAAATGATGGCATGGGGCTCACCAATAATTGATCAAGATTTTAGCTTACCACAAGAAACTGCCACAGAAAGGATCAAACTTCTGCTTAGTTTATTTCTGCCATAAGGTCATGTAATATGGTCTTCAATCCGTGCTGCCAATTCTATTATTATTACTTACATGCCCCAGTGAGTGACAAAAGAGGAAACAAATTTGGAATGATAGCAGTCATTTTGGATTTTTCCTGAAAAGAGTACAGGTCTTAGGCATCATTTCCATATGAGTAGCTGTCAAATGCAGTCCTGTTAGCATTACATGATTCTGAAACTCTGTTTGAGGATGGCAGCCTAATATGGATTATCCCGATATAACAGAGCAGTGGTACTCATGATTTGGAGGGTTGGTTTTGAAAAAAAAATATTTTAGAAGGATATTGTAGGACAAGAGAGCCTGCTTAAATTGTAAGGGAGCAAAAGGCTCTTAATTTGCCTTTTGGTTTTATAAGTCTACAGAGATGTGATTATGCCACCCCCTGCTTATGTCCTACTATTTGCAGTTCTAATCTTGTATTATAAAGCTAAGCTTGGGCAAGAGGAAATGCCAAGCAAAATAAAGAAACTGTTCAGTAATATTCCAGAAAAGAGAGTTTGTCCTCTAAACAAATGAATTGCCTGCAGTGTGCTGGTTTTAAAGATTACAGTGTTTGAAGCCTCCTGCAGCACTGAAAAATAAATGCATTCAAATTCATGCAACTAGTTCATTTTATATTTTAGTTGGGAAACACTAAAAGCAGAACAAGACTAAAATAAAATTTAAATTGTAATAGTTGTTAAAACTCTATATAAGCTTGCATAATTAATTTTTTTAATTAGTAGAATTTTTGTAATGTTCATATTTGGGTTCCAAACAAATGCTGACTTAACATGAGCCTAAATATGTATTTAATAGCATTACATCTGTGATACCTTTCATGATGTAATTGAAATATTTCATTTGTGAATTGAATAAGATGATCTGGGGAGGAAATTTCAGTCCTTTCTCAACATTATTTATTTAGCTTCCCTACTTTTCTTTCCTGATCAATTATGTTGCCACTTTGGAGATGTGGTGGTGCAATGGGTTAAACCCTTGTGCCGGCTGAACTTCCACTTTCTCCTCATGTGGACCTTAAGCTTTAACAGCAGGCATGGTTCAATGAAATTCATCCAAACCTTCAAATCTTTACCAGCTGGATTTCTGCCTGCTATGCAGCTTTCTTTCTTTCTTTCTTTCTTTCTTTCTTTCTTTCTTTCTTTTTCTTTCGTTCTTTCTTTCTTTTTGCAATGAAAAAAGGTGAGGGGGACAGGCTTAACTGCTGATTATTGAACCGTTAAACAGGATATTTCCTCCATTTTAATGTAAAAGTCTTAATTGAGATCCTAATTTCTCCAGTTTTAAAGAGAAATGATATCAATGAATGTTATCCAAATTATTGCCATGGTGATAAATTTTGAACATTTTTCTGTGTCACACACACATGGACAAGCATTAATATTATGATGGTTCAGCATGTTTTTGAAATCAAAAAGTCCAATAATCATATTACCTTATTCACCACAAGTTTCATGCTGTTTGCCCCTTGATTCACATATTTTTTTTGTGGGGCACAAGGTAATCTGTTCAAATTAATCAAACTCCATGGAACCTGAATTAAATCAACTTTCGATTAATCCTGAACAACCCTCCTTCTTTCCATGCATTTAAAAATATGGATGAATTTTCCCTAGTATTTTCCAGCCATGATGGCATAGTTATTTCTCATTGCTAATATATGTAAAAACATGCATGTTTGCCGGGGGGGGGGGGCAATTAGAGTTGTGTTTTGATATAAAAACACCTCAAAACAGAATGACTCCAAAAGCTCTGAATGTGAACTCAAATATCATCTTTGTTTAAAGGTACAAACCCTTGTTCTGAGTTTGTGTCACTTTTTAAAATCTTTTCAATCTTTCACTTTAATGTATCAAATGTGAATGTAAGAGTATAATCACTGAGGTGCTGTAATTATCTTTGCATAGGAATGTCAAGTCACAATCTGGAGACCAAGTATTCTGTTCAAAAGGGACATTCTTGTTATCAGGGAGGTCAGAGAAGATGACATTGGAAATTACACTTGTGAATTAAAATACGGACTGTTTTCTGTGAGAAGGACGACAGAATTAACAGTTACAGGTAATTGGAGATTTCTCAGTATACACTTTTGACATTAATTCTGGTTTTTCTGGGTTTTTTTGCTGATGCTCTGCCACACAAGGAAAGGTCTTCATCTGCTAATGGGTTAGAGGGAGTATTATGCAACAAAATAATTATTAACCTTCCTTGTGGCTTAACAACATTCTTTCCATTTTTATTTCCACCTGTTTCTGAGACTTTCAAGAAGTTCACCTTTGTGTTAAAAAGAATATCACTAGCATGAATAATTATAAATAGATCTCATATTCAGTGATATCCCTTAGGATAGCAAACTCTACACTGTATTTTGCATTAAACTGATCTATTTAAGTGTGAGTAATACTTTGGTTGTATATGACCTGATGTCAGAAATCTGTTTATATTAAATATCTTTGTCTATCAAGAAGATGAACTATGAGAGTAAAAGAGAACAGTGGTTATTTTTAATTAAGTATTCCATCCCTTAAAGAGGCTACTGCTGCATATAATGCAAGAAACATCAATTCTCAGGAATTTGCTTGGAAATTTACTGTTCTTTTTCAATCTTTGCCTCATTGTATTTATTTTTCAAGGAGTCTTTTGGTGACAGAACAAATGTATTTTTCGAATGATATTGTTGTATGATTTCTAGATATGGTTTTAAAACCATTATTGAACAATTGGCTGATTAAACCTTTAATCTTATACAGAGTTGCCTGAGTTGAACTTGGTGAGGTTAACTTTTGAGCTGACTTATGTGGGACTGGTAAAAAGCATCACTAGAAATTTAGAAGATTCTTCCAAGTTTGTGATCTGAAAAAACAGAAGTGTAAAATCATAGGAAGGGAAAAAGGGAAAATAAAGCATATAGTGTCATTCTCTGACCCTTTTTAATTTCTATTAAAGAACCTTTAAAAATCCTTTTGACACAGAAAAAAGAGTGGAGGCGATGACAAATCTGTTTGGAAGTTGGGACATAACATGTTTTTGGCATTCTTAACTTGGCTTTCTTAGGATTGCTCAAGTGAAGTACTGACCAGTACAGTGTGGAAAGTGCTTCATCTCTATGTAAAATGTAAATGCTCACTACTTTATTAGGGACACTTGGAAAATGAAACTATGAATGGAATCAATGCCTTTTCTTCCATTTTAAAAGGCATCGTGATTTATGGTGGCACTATATCTAAAGTGTTTCTTGTGATTTTGTCAAATTACAGTGGTTGTGTTTGAATAATCCATTTCACCTTAAAAGTGATTGAAATGTTCTGTCTAATAATCTGGTGGTTCTTCAGGGAGACAGTCTGCTGAACGTTGACTACCTCGTATGCAAAGTGTGATGACTAGATTTTATCATATACACTGGAGGACCTAGATATTCCCAAAGAGGTGTTTTCTCAGATGAAAACTTGCATTTTTAATTTGTGTTTGTGTGTTTTTTGTCTTTTTTGTGGTTTTTTTTTTTTTTTTTTTTTTGCTTTTTGTTTCCCTGGTTTCAGGGAATGTGAATCCGATCCCGGTTTTAGTCTAATTATTAAAGGAATTATAACTAGAGTGTTAAGTATGTTTGGGAAGTAAGCTTTCAGTTCTTTTGATTTCTTCTCTCAGGTTCAAACTAAAGTCCAAAGCAGATCTAAATCCTGCTGATGGGAACTACAACAACATAAAATAAGTGTGTATTGTGGTGATAGTGGTGGTGGAGCTGATAGACTCCAGGCAGCCTTTAACAATACCAACCCCCCCCCCTCTCTAAATATACATGACTAGCTGTCCCCTGCCACACATTTCTGTGGCCCAGTCTGTTGATCTGGGAAATAAAGTAATGAGAAAGTGTTGGTTTCTAATATATATAATTATGCTTGTGAGTAAACAGTATTTCTTGCTGTGTCTTTGTCAGTGTTGATGTGGAGAGTGTCTGGTTTGCCCACTATGGAACATGCAACATATCATTGTCCTTCTTTAAGGGTCCCTTTCAAATCTATGATACTATATCTCTCTGTTTGCGAATCATATCTATCTATCTATCTATCTATCTATCTATCTATCTATCTATCTATCTATATCAATGGCTGGGTGGCTCTTTGTCAGGAGGGGTTTGATGACATTTTCTTGCCCCGATGAAGGGAGTTGGATTGGATGGCCTTAAGTATTTTCTGTTGGTTGTGGGGGTTCTGTGTGGGAAGTCTGCCTGGATTCTGTCGTTCATGGGGTTCAGAATGCTTTTTGATTGTAGGTGAACTGTGAATCCCAGTGACTACAACTCCCAAATGTCAAGGTCTATTTCCCCCAAACTCCATCTGTGTTTATATTGGGGCATATTGAGTATCCATGCCAAGTTTGGTCCAGATCCATCATTGTTTGAGTTCACAGTGCTCTCTAGATGTAGGTGAACTACAACTCCCAAACTCAAGGTCAATGCTCAGCAAAACCCTCTAGTGTTTTCTGTTGGTCATGGGAGGCCTGTGTGCCAAGTTTGGTTCAATTCCATCATTGGTGGAGTTCAGAATGCTCTTTGATTGTAGGTGAACTATAAATCCCAGGAACTACAACTCTCAAATGACAAATAATAATTTTGTGAGTGATGGCCACTCCTTGTGTTGTGAGATGTTTTGTTGCCAAATTTGGTGTGATTTCATTCATTGGTTCTTTTGTTTTTAAGGTACTCATTATGCACAGAGCATGGCTGGAATCACTGGGTTGTTGTAGGTTTTTCAGGTAGGAAGAGACCTCCAAGGGTCATCCAGTCCAGCCCCTTCTGGCAAATGGGAAAAGCACAATCTAACCACTCCTGAGAGATGGCCATTCAATCTCAGAATAATAATAATAATAATAATAATAATAATAATAATAATAATAATGGAATCCTAGGATAGGAAGAGACCTGCAGGGGACCTGCAGTCCAGCCCCTTTTGGGTAATGGGAGAAGCACAATCTAACCACTCCTGACAGATGGCCAGCCTCAGTTTAATAATAATAATAACGATAATAGTGATAATGGAGAGGAAGAGAACTCCAGCCCCCTTTGGCATAAGGGAAAAGCACAATCTAAACACTCCTGAGAGATGACCATTCAACCTCGTAATAATAATAATAATAATAATAATAATAATAATAATGAAAGAATGCTAGCATAGAAAGAGACTTGAAGGGGCCATCCAGTCCAGCACCTTTCAGCATATGGGAGAAGCACAATCTAACCACTCCTGACAGATAGCCAGCCTCAGGTTAATAATAATAATAATAATAATAATAATAATAATATAAACAATAATAATAGCAGTCCACTTACATCCGGAAAGCACTGTGAACCAAAACAATGATGAATCTGGATCAAACTTGGGAAGAAAACTCAATATGGCAAAATTGGTACACAGTAGAGTTTGGGGAAGACCTTGACATTTGGGAGTTGCTTGTGGGGGGCGGGGGGGGGGCTTCACTCTTTCACCCCACATAGGACAGAAGGGGAAAGAAGGGAGGGAAGGAAGGCAGGAAGGAAGGAAAGACAGAAGATAAGGGGAAGAAGGAAAGGAAGGAAGGGAGGAAGGCGAAGGGTGGGAAGGAGGGAGGGAGGAAAAACAGAAGGGGAAGGGAAGGAAGGAAAGAAGGCAGAAGATAAGAGAAAGAAGGGAAGAATGGAAAGGAAAGGTAGGACAGAAGGGGAAAGAAGGGAAGGAAAGGGAGGGAGGGAGGAAAGAACAGAAAATAAAGGAAGGAAGGAAAGACAGAGGATAAGGGGAAGAAGGGAAGGAAGGAAGGAAATAAAGAAAAAGAAGGGTGGGAAGGAGTTAGGAAAAACAGAAGGGGAAGAAGGAAAGGAAAGGAAAGGGAGGGAAAACAGAAGATAAGGGAAGGAAGGAAGGATCACAGCACTCTGGCTGCCCCATGGGCAATGGGGAAGCTGGGGAGGAGATGAAAGAAGCCCGCCTGCCCAGGAAGGCGCCAGGGCTCGGGAAGGGAGGCGTGCGGCACTGGAAGTGCGAGTGGGGCTTGCTGCTGGGCCTCTGGGAGACCTCTTGGGGGGAACGGAGGGTGGGAGGGACGGAGGACGGCAGGCCCCGAAACAGACAGGGAGGGGGGGAGGAGTCCTCTCTGCATGCAATTGCTCCTGGGAAAGGCTGGCCAAGCGTCTCCCAGGCGCAGTTGCTATGGAGTGGAGAAGCTGCCTCCTGCTTCTGCTCCTTCGGTTGAGGCTCGAAGAGGCATTGAGGGTGAATAGGAAGAGGCTCCTCTGTCTCCGTTGGTCAGGCTGGTGTTTCAGATGGTGAATTTTGGTGGAGCTATGGCTGGCTCCGGGAGGCCCAGCAGCCGTTGCCGCCACAAGTTCCACCGTGAGATGATGGAGGAGCTCTTACATGCATGTGCGCACCCCCCACAGCTGCACGCATGCGCTGTGATGGCTTCTCCTTTTATTAAAGATTTCTAAGTTGTTTTTGATGTTTTTCTAATTTTTATTATTTTTATTACAGCAGGTTATTCCATAGTTTATGAGCAGCTGATCAAAAGGGTTTCTGTTGCCAGTCTAAGCACAGTTTAAGCACAGTGCCCCGTTGGCCAGGGGCCAATCTTCTTGCCAAAACAAATGTTTTATGTTGGATTTTGCTTACTTCATTCAATTCTAAATTTGAAAGTGTTCCATTTCAGAGTGATTACAGACATAATGATAGTCTATGGGAGTGTGCCACAAAGCAGACAGTGTAGGCCTACTGGACCTACTTCTTTCAGAACCCAAGGACGGGGCCTCATAACTTAAATACTAGCACAGGGACTCATTTGTCCTAAATTCAGCACCGTGGAAGGGATACAACTGGCATATTAGTCAAAGGTGCTAAAAAGTACTCTTGGCTGTTGCATTTATCTGAGTTGTGAATACAGCCTTTCAAGAGAAGTATAAGTTGCAAATACAATCTTTCAAGGTGAGCATAAGCTCATCCAAAACTAGATGGCATAACTCCAGTCCCAGGTTAAGACACTTAATAGTAAGCACCTTTGTCTTTTCTGGATTCATTTAAGTTTGCTTTCTTCATCTATCCATAAGCTCCTCTAAGGATGCTTTCAAAGGCAACGTACTATACTTAACTAAGACTGTTTTTGAAAACCTGGACCTGTGCCATGCAGAGTTTATAAAGGTCATAACCAGCACTTTGAATTGTGTCCAGTAATGAATCTGCAGTCAGTGGAGCTGTTACACCAAGGGAGTTGTGTGAGTAGAGTATGAATAGATCAGCAGTATTTTTTTAATTGCTTTAAATTTATCTAGCTATAATGTTGAATTTTGCAGACCTTGGATTTTATTTTTTTGAAGCTTTTAAAAAGTATAGTACAGAATGTTCTGGGTTATATAGCTGCATTCGGTGTTATATATAGAGTACTAATATACCTTTGGTAAATGAGAAATGGTATCCCTTCCTCCTGATGATAATGCATTGCTATTGCTCTGCAGCAATATGCTATCAATGCATCTCTAATGTAAATATATTGAAAGCATAATAAAATTCTGATTGCCTTGAAAACTTCCTGGCTGATAATAAATTACACTATTAGGGCAGAAGAATATTGCTTATTCACTAAAGAAACAGTAGTCATAACTGTAAATGGGGCAGATAAAGTGTGATGACTTGTAACAATGTGACTTCCGCTAGATATGGCTGTATTTAACTTGTAAGAGCTTTAAAAGATCACATCGTATTTATTAGACATTCTGTTGGCTAAATGTGCTGCATTAAATGTCACAGAAGTTTACACACTAATAAAAGAAACAGAAAAGCTGTAGATCACATTATAGTGAAAACAAATTAATTGCCCTTTTCTATGGTAGAAACACTGTCTACACTGCTAATAAGTAGGGTCAGTTAAGTCTTTAATAGTTTTGCAACTATTGCCTTTAGCCAATAACTTCCTAAAATATTATGAACCTTCCTATTACATTCTTTGATATTTTTGTTAAGTTATTATTGTGTTGTACACATAAAAAGCACACTGTAAATTTTCTTTTCTTTTTTTTTTAAGTGAGTAACAAAGAGATGTGAAATTATATGGCCATTCAAACTATTGATTGTGGATGTCTTGTAATGTAAGCATATTAAGAATCACATCTACATATATAAGACAAAATCATTTTGAAAATGCCAATAAAATAGGGAAATATCTGGCCTGGAAAATTAGAAGGAAAAAACATAAACAACAAATAAATAAAATAGAGGATGGCAAAAAATGCTATGTAAAACAGACAGATATTGAAGAACAATTTCGCAAATTTTATAAAAAATCTATACACAGATGACAACATCCCTAAAGAAAAGGTAATACATTATCTAGGAAAACAGAAAATAAAGAAATTGTCTGATGAAGAAAGGGAAATATTAAACAGGAAGGTAACGGAAGAGGGAATAAGAAAAATAATAGCAGATTTACCAACGAATAAATCCCCAGGCCCAGATGGACTTACAGATAAATACTATAAAACCTTTAGCGATGTACTAACGCCACACTTAACAAAAGTAATAAATAGAGCCCTAGAGGACAGGAAAATACCCGAGACATTGAGGACAGCACATATAACCTTAATACCAAAGGAAGATCAGGACAACACAAAAACCAAAAGTTTTCGACCAATATCATTACTCAATGTTAATTATAAAATATTTTCGGGAGTAATAGCAACAAGACTAAAAAAGATCTTAAGCACAAGGATAAATGAAGACCAGACTGGCTTCTTACCGGGTCAACAAACAAACAACAACACGAGATTGATCCTCAACACAATAGAGTATTATAACAAACACATACAAAAAGAAGCAGGACTCTTATTTTTAGATGCGGAAAAAGCATTTGACAGGGTCAACTGGGGATTTATAATGGAATTATTAAAAGAAATGGATGCGGGCTTCCACTTCACAAATGCGATTAGGGTGATATATTCACAGCAGTCCGCAAGAATAATAGTGAATGGACAAACCTCTGAATCAATCAAAATAAACAGAGGAACCAGGCAGGGATGTCCACTATCCCCCTTAATCTACATTATGACCCTGGAAGTAATGCTAGATAGCATCAGGAATAACCAAGAAATCAAAGGACTAAAGGTGAAGTCCTATAACTACAAAGTGGCGGCATTCGCAGACGACATGATGTGTATAATAGAGGAACCGTTAAAGCAATGGGATAAATGGTGGGCAGAAATTGAAACCTTTGGGGAAGTAGCAGGACTAAAGGTAAACAAAGACAAGACAAAATTCCTGGTTAAAAACATGACTAAAGAGAGAAAAGAGGAGCTATGGAAGAAAACAGGGGTGGAAATCGCAGCAAAGGTTAAATACTTGGGGATCCAGATAACAGCCAGTAATGCACAGCTAATAAAAAACAACTATGACACAAAGTGGAAACAAATAAAGGAAAAAATGAGACAATGGCAGAGGTTAGATCTATCCCTCCTAGGCAGGATTGCATTAACCAAAATGAACATTCTTGCGGAGGTGTTATACCTTTTCCGTATGATCCCAGTAGTGAGAGCGAAAAACATAATAGCAAATTGGCAAAAGGAGATAAATAGATTTATATGGAAAAATAAGTGGGCCAGAATAAAATTTAGAAACCTGAGTGACGAGACCAGGAGGGGGGGCCTTGGTCTACCCGACCTCCAGCTATACTATGATGCAGCGGCACTGTTGTGGGTCAGGGACTGGGCAACATTAAAAAACGACAGACTATTAACGCTAGAAGGTGAAGACTTGAACAGAGGCTGGCATAGCTACCTATGGAAAGGGAAAGCCGCAATAGAAAGGAAATTTAACAACCACCCTCTTAGAGCATCACTAATCAAAACATGGAATAAATATGAGGGGAGATGGTACGTGAGAACACCAATGTGGATATCACCGAATGAGGCAGATCAGAGGAGGGAAACATCAAATGAAAGATGGTTGACATATAAACAGCTTCTAAAGACAGCCAATCAAGAGATAAGATTAAAAACATTAGAAGAAATAAGACAGTTAGAACCCAAGTTTTCCTGGTTCCAGTATTGGCAGGTCAATGAAAACTTCAAAGAAGACAAAAGAATAGGATTTGAAACAAAGGAAAAAACATGGGATAAGATACTAAGAACAGAGAAAAAAACGATTAAAGGACTATACCAACAGCTTATAGTATGGACAACGGAAGAAGAACAAGTAAAGGAGGTTATTATTAAATGGGCCAAAATGATTGGACGCAAAATCACCATGTCCAAGTGGGAGGAGGTTTGGAGAAGAAAATGAAAATATGCATATGCCACTGAAATTAAAGAAAAATTGGATAAAACTGTTCTACCTGTGGTACCAAACTCCTGAAAAAATTGCAAAATATAGTAAGGGGAAGACTGATAGGAAATGTTGGAGATGCCAGAAGAAAATAGGAACATTTAGACATATGTGGTGGGAGTGTAGGGCCGTCAAAAAATTCTGGAACGAGGTACACCAAAAAATTAGAGATATTACAAATTGATTTAGAATTTAGACCAGAACATTTCCTGTTAGGAATGAATAATCTGAATCTGAACAAAAACGACGATAAAATCCTTTTCTACCTCACTACAGCAGCAAGGATAAGCATGGTCTGGGTATGGAAAAATAAGGAAACAGCATCCTTTAATTCGTGGATTGGTAAGGCCATGAATATTATGAACATGGACCTATTAACACAGAAACTAAGAAAAAAATAAAGCAATAAAGGATAACACCGATTGGAATAAATTCATAGCTTTTTTAAAGAAAAATAATATAAAGTATTGGTAAAACAAGAAGGAAAGAATAATCCCAAAAGTGAGCACTAATTAGGATAGTGACCGACTATTAAGAAAATAACTAGCTGTACAAGAAATTAAGCAAATGTCTGCTTGAAGACCCTGGAAGTCAAGAGGAATGTAAATGTCTTCAATGTATGTATGTATTTATGTATTTATGTAAGCATGCATGTATCAATAGATATACCAAGACATGTGCCATGGGAGGTGGGGTAAGGGGGCAGGTGGAAAGGCAGACAAGTACACAAGGTATTTAAGGATACTGCAAGCAGAAAGGAAGTAATATGTGGGAATTCCAGAGATATGAGGGAAAGTACTTAATCAATCAATGCAGTAAATATGTTAAGCCGTTGGGAACTAGTGGAGCTGTCTGCAATGTTTGTAAGTTGTGATGATTGTATTTATTGTATGTGCTGTCTAATGTCTTTTTTACAATGGAAATCAATAAAAAACTTTTTTAAAAAAAGAATCACATCTACAGAAAACAACTTTTCAGTTAAAATAACATGTAGTAATTGAGAAGTTAGTAATTTTTCTCTCACCATTTCCCCAATATGGAACCAAAACCTGCTTACAGTGTGAAAACTCCTGCCTAACAATCTACAGTCCAAAGTTAAAGATAATTAAATAACAATTAAAATAAAACAATTAAAACCATGAACAATACATTTAGAGAGTGGTAAAAAGATAACGCCACAACATAGCCCATTCAAACACTCTTTTACCACAACTAGTTGAGAATCAAAAGCCTGATTAAATAGAAAAACACACACTCTCTCTCGCCTGCAATTGCTCAGCCATGTGCCGAGATGCCTGCTTCCCCCCCCCCCCCCGGCTTGGAGTATCAGAAACAGCCCTCCCCTTGGAGGCCAATCATAGTGGAAGAGAGCTTTTGGTGGTATGATTCACCATTTGTTTCCAAAAAGGAAGAGAAGGACAGGAAGAGAGATCTTCAACCTTCTCTGCCCAAGGGGTTCCTAAGATCATCAGAAATATATGTTTTCTAAAGGCCTTTGGTGACCCCTCTGAAACCTCCTTGTGACCCCCCCCCCCCCAGAGGTCCTGACCCCCAGGTTGAGAAATGCTGATTTAGAGACTGCATTGAAGAATACTATGATCAGTAAGAATTAGAATGGTTTTTTCAGATACAACCTGTGTTGCAACCTTGATAGTAGATTTAGTAGATCTTGATTTCAGTCAACTTTCACCAAGGTAATTAGTAAAAGGTAAGCTAAATTAGTGCACCTCTGGTTTTCTCAGGTAAGGGTCCAGCAGTTTTCTCATTGTGCCAGGGACCAGAACCATATTTATTGGCCATTGACACTGGTCTACTGATCACCACTTTGGGTAGAACTGAGCTGAATGATATTACTATTAGATTGATTTGTAACTGGATGATAGATTAACTGAACCTTCAACTTTCAATGGTTCTTCATCATGGTGGAGTAATCTGACAAATTGGTCAAGACAGGATTCTGTCCCAGGTTTAATGTTGTTCAACAGCTTTGTAAATGACTTGTATGAAGGAACATAATAATTCTTATTCAGTTGAAAGTGACAGTAATTTGGGAACAATAACTAGTTTCACAGAAAGTAGAATTAGGATTCAAGACCTCTTTAACATATTGAGTAATCTCCCCAAGAATAACAAAATTAATTTCAATGGGGATAAATGTATTTTTTTTTTTGCATTCAGATTAGAAATGTAAAATAGAAAAATATAAAAGGATTTCCCCCAGTTTTCAATAATTTAATGCATACAGGTAATTAAAAATACATTTAAAGCTAATTACACAAAAATAATTCTCTTTATGTGTGTTTTATTTGGCAGAACCTAATGTTTTTTTCCACACATAAAGGTTTCATTAAAAGGGACCTAAAAAATAAAACATCTTGTGGGAATGGACTATATTTTTCCAAATGGTCCAAAAATCACTTGAAGACACTGAAAATATTTATAACCCACTAGATTAAGGCTCTCCAATTTGACATTTTTAAAATTTCCAAATGTGGAATTGTTTTCTATGAGTCTGTCAAAAACATTTTTTTTAAAAAAAAAAGAAAAACATTTTTTTCTTGAAAACATGCAAAAAATCAGATTTAAGGAATATATATTTCATTGGTTGAACAGTAGAATTAGAAGGAAATCCATCCATAATTTATTTAAACCTCTGCCAATGCAGTAATCCACCACCAAGGCAACTCTGATTAAATACCATCCAATGGTATTTTTTATTATTTAAATTTAAATGCACTAATTTGATTTGTAAAGTTTGGATCAGCAGAAAACACAGTTACCTCATCTTGAATTACTGTTAACATATCTGAAGACATCTATTATATAACCTCTCAATATTGGCTTTTTTGAGCTACTCAGGCCTTCTTACTCTTTCTAAGACCCATTATTATCATAAAGTGCATCTACATTGTAGAACTGGGTGTATCTGAATTGTAGTATTACCGCAGTTTTCTCAAGTTTTTTCATATTTTCTGCCAAAGAATGCTGGTATCTCATCAAACTACAAACCCTGGGATTCCACAGCATTGAGCCATGACAATTAAAGTGTCAAACTGCATTAATTCTACAAGGTAGAGGCACTCATATATGGGGAACATGTGAAAAGGAACTTCAAAATATTAGAAGTTTACAAACTAATCAATAGTATGATGCAGCAACCCAAAATGTCAATGCAAACCTGGGGTACATCAAGGTAAATATGTTCAGTTCTCGGTACCAGAAGTCTTTACTAGTAAATCATTACAAGAAGCATCACTTCCACTGTTGTTTCACCTTTCACTGCTATCACACATTGATGTTCAGACTGATCAGACAAAATAGAATTAGAATCCATATTGTTCAAGTATGTAATGAATCGATTCATGAATTCAGGTTGTATGTAAGCCCTGTGCTGGATTCAGACTTATTCTAAAGGGCTATACAGAAAACCTAGTATAGCTTTCCTACTGCCATTAGTCTGCTCTGTATCTTTTCTTTTATAAGCCAAATTCATTTTTGCCCCGTGCAGCTTTTATAATTTAGCCATTTAGTGTGGCCTTTTATTTCCAGCTTCTAGCCTCCCAGATACTCTTTTGTATCTGGAATCCTGGGGGTAAAGATGAGGAACAGTTAGGTTTTCCCCTTCAACCCCCATGAGCAGCACTACAATGGATGTTTCAAAAGCTTCTTTTTGATCAAGACATTCTGTGCTCTGCTCTAAATATTCCAATGGGTTTCTAACAGCTACAAAAATAGAACGGTGCTGTCTTTTATCTGCTCTGCCTAATTCCATCTCAGGGACCTGGAAATATAGAGTGATAGGGGTAAAAATCTCCTCGAGAATGAATTAGACAAATGTGAGCTTTGATAGTTACTCAAAACAGCAACAACAAACAATCTAGTGGCACAGCCTAATCGATCCCCCCCACCAAAAAAGAAGGAGTAAAAATCTCCTCGAGAATGAATTAGACAAATGTGTGCTTTGATAGTTACTCAAAACAGCAACAACAAACAATCTAGTGGCACAGCCTAATCGATCCCCCCCCCAAAGAAAGAAGGAGTTTTTCTTAACACAAATATTTCTGAAATAAATAAAAAGCAAGAAATTTCTTATAATCTTTCTGTATTTGAAAAAAAATCTTATTTGCATCATATTTTTCTACATATTACCCACCATGCAGCATGCACATTATGGTGAGTTTATTTTAAGCAGCTGCACATGTCCTCTGGGTGAACTCGCTTTGATGTAAGTTTGCTTTTGGAAAACTCCTCCCATTCTTATTATTGGTATGCCACAGCTTCACCTTTTCTCCCCTCCCATCATACATGCAAATATATGTATTTGCACCTAAGCTATCTTAAGCCATTTTGTTCTGCAGAGTTGGGCTAATACTGATATATTAGTATACTGATATGTGAGTATCCACATACACATTTCTTTGGGGGGGGGGGGTGAATGGCAAATTTGAAAATCAACTGTAACTGAGCCCACTTTCTGATGGGAATGTTCGGATGAGCCCTTGTCCCCAGTCATCAACTAGTTTGGGCAACCCCAACTTTCTCCTGGCTCCAGACAAAGCCACCTATTAGGAACAGCCACACACACACAAAACAGAAATTGAATTCATGTAGATCTTCGACTAGAATGTGAGGTAAAACAGTGCAAATCATCACAATCATTACATGTCAGAGTAGTGTTCAATATAAGGTGTGTACATTTTTTTTGTCCATGTAGATATGCCCTTAATCCATTCCCAACAGTTTGAAGGCATTTAAAATGGATAAAGTACTGTCTTTACTGTCTTGTATCTCTTTGCCTTAAAGAATATCCATATGAGCAGTGATCAAAGATGGAACAAAGTAATCTTGGTGTCATTATGATTGTGTTACAATGCATTTGTGTGGAATAAATATATTTTTTATTTTCAATTTACATATTCATTAAAAATGAAACAAATTTATATTAATGAACTAATAAAATACTTCCTAAAAACTATACAATATTCTTATTTGGCTATACTCCCCCCCCCCTCCACCCAATTTGTGTGGCCTTTTCCAGATGTGCATGCACACGTATGAACATAGAGAAATCATCATAAAAAAAGAAAAGTTTTTTATTATACACCAAAAATGCAGATCTTGTAAAACAGGCATTTCTTGTCCATTTCCCAAAGGCAATAAAAGCACATTTGCTTTTCTTTCAGCCTAACTGATCAGCACCTCCCTTGACAATTCTATTCCCAGTACTGATTTTTAATATATGTGTGTGTGAAGTCTTTCCTCCCCCACCCAACTTCACATATACCCCTCTCGAATGTAAAGGTTGTGCATACTTTTGTTAGTGTTTAATGATGTATTTAAAGAAGTGTTCAATATCACTAAATGGGTAGGAAATACCCAAGCACTCGGAAAAAAGTGGCTTCTCAGGGAAATACTAAATGCTTGTAGATATTTAGTTATAGTTTTAACTCAAAATTGCAGAAAATTGATATGTGGAAAATCTGTATGTATAAAATGATAGTCAGGTATATGTATATGGGTGCTTGTGTGTGTGTATGGCTTGAACAATGAAGGCTTTTTAATAGGGCTATTTAGGAAATATGGCTAGATAATTTTGATTTCAACAAAATATTAGATATAGCTTTGCATAATAATCTCCTAGCTGAGTTAAGAGCCCACAAAAGATAAATCCTTTTTTGAGGTACCCATGATGCTTATTAACTAGTGCCTTCATAAATGTAGTTAAATGACATTCGATGTTAATGTTTCTTATTATAGTTGCAGAATTTAATTTTACTTTTATGTTTCCCTGGGGTATGGTAAACTCAACAGCAGTGTCCTTTCAGTATCATTTATTATTTTCTTTCCCCCTTCCAGAATCTTAAGATAATTGGTCTATACAGAATTCAGAGTACTCTAAAGGGAATACAATGGTGTTTTAATAAACAAGGGGGCTAAAACATTTATATCCAACATCTCTGCTTGATTGCATTACTGCTCACTGCATACTTTGTGTCCTATCTTATGTCAATAAATATACAAATATCGATATTACTCCCCACACTTCTCTTAGTCTTAAAAATTTAGGCAAAAATTTCCAGTGTGTGAACATGCTTATCTCTGTAATTTAATGTATACTGTAGTATGTCTAATTGAATACAATACCACATATGTCTGAGCTCATAGGCCCAGGGTTGAATGTTTTAATCATTTCAATGTGTATCCTTACAGTTACAACTCCAATGGGCCCATGGACAATTCTTCCACCCAATGCTCCTGTAGGCTACACTCCATTTCAGTATTTCCTGAAGCTAAAATATGGTGGCATAATACAAACTAACTGAAGCTTGTCTCCTCCAGCCTATGCCTCTAATCACTGGAGCCTGTGACCCTATCCTTGTTCCAAAGGCTGATTAACCCTTCCCAAGCTTGCTGGAAATACCGGCAAGAGTAGTTGTCTGCTGAAGATCTGCCTCCAGCAATAGCCAAGCCAAACAGACTGCTGACCATGACAGCAGCTAGCACTGCTACCTCTCTTCCCCTTTGCTATCTGAGGTCTGAGAGCAGGGTGACAAATCAGCCCTGGGATGACTTTCACAATGCCCCTGCCCTTGGTCACTGCAGAGACAAGACAGCATCCTGACTGCCCATCAGCACTGAAAATGTTTTGCCAATGCTGGAAGGCCACCCTTACTATCCCCTCCTGTTCTCTGGCTTGGAAGTGACCAAACTGTTGTGTGAGTCCAAAGTTGTGGACCATTCTGAATTCTGAGCCAGAATTCAGAGTATTCTGCAACAGCAGCTAATGATCTGGAAATCCATCATGGTAAGTGAGCAGTGTAGATGTGCATATAGAAAGCTAAATCTGGAACTTTCAGTCCCAGATACAGCTGCCTTGAATTGCCTTATTCTGGAAGTAATTTAAAAGGTATCACTTTCTCTAATATGTTGTCTCTGGGGGCCCTTCCACACAGCCCTATATCCCAGAATATCAAGGCAGAAAATCCTACATTGTCTCAGTGTGGATTCAGATAACCCAGTTCAAAACAGATATTGTGGGATTTTCTGCCTTTATATTCTGGGATATAGGGCTGTGTGGAGAGTCCCTGGGACCCTAATCTTACTAGTTTTGAAGGAGTGTGAGGATAGTGCATACTGGATAAAGCAGAGTTCTGAGCTCTGGGTGTGACATGGCCATTTTAAAAGTCTGTAACAGCCTTTTAATTGTGCTTGAAGTATTACTAATGGAAAAAACTAAAACCAACCTCAGAAAATATTTGCTTCTTTTTTTTTAAAGAAAGAAATTACAAAGTTTACAGCTGAAATAGACTCTCTCTTTGCAAACTGAATCATTTTTTTAAAAAAATTCTAGCTCCCAAAACATAAATCTAAAGTGGTTCTTTCCTCTAGTTTTTTTATTAGAAAATAAGATATATGAAAAGAATTTTAATATACGATATTATCTTTTACATGATTCTCCAGTATTTTAATTTTCTTGGGTATAAAATAACAAACATAATATCATCATATTAGTTTGGCCTTCTGTTGGGAGCATGATAACACATGGTAATTGTTTAAATACAGAAAAGAAATTGGAAACCAGCAGTGGCATTTTTCATTCCCTTTGTATAGTTTCCTTTTCTTTGGTGTATTTAATTCATATCAAGAACTATATTAATTTTAAAATATGAGATATGAATTCATGGAAACAAGGCAGATGAGTGATAGAAATCGATAGATTGCCTTCTTAATCTTTCGTCTTTTTTATGGAAGGAGAAAGAAAAATGGAAGTATTAAAAATATCTATTCACATTTGTCTAAACCTCCTCTATTTCCTTCTCTATGTTTGAATACTGCTCATGTCCATTTTCACGTAGCTTAATGGAATGTAAAACTAGTTCAGGAGAAACATGCAAACAAAAAAAAGAGATCTGCTTTGAATTAGAAACTGCATTTTAAAAAATAAAACATAATATAGAAACAATGATATTGTGGTGCAAGTTTTTTCATCCTAATATTTTATAATAATCAACTTTATGGCAATGCCAACTAATCAGTGTGTTAAGAAATTCAGTGTGGTGCTGTACACAGAGAATGTGACTAAGTCCATGAAAGCCTACTTCTACACAGAAGCCACACATTTCTTCTTAAGACACTAGGCTACACTTTTTGCTTATTTTATAAAACTACAGTGAGGGCAACTGATGGTGGGAAGCTGCGACAGGGATCAAATATACTTTCCCTATTTCTTCTGTTGTAATGAAAAGCACTTTCCATAAAGAATAGCTATACATCTGAGCAAGGATTATAGTTGAACCACAAAATATGCCCCCTTTCCATTCTTGCATGAGCAATTATTCTTTGTGCTCCTCTCCATAGCTATGTAGTTGAAGGTGAAGCGTGGTAAGCAACTGAGAGGCATAAAGGGTTATTTGGAAACCCTGAAAGATGGTGTCATCTTTGTGTGTCTAGTATAGCCAACAATTCTCAGCCATCCTTCACTCTTTATTGGCAGGGAAGAAGAGATCACACAGAAATTTGAATATTGCCTGATGCCAAAAGAGAATTCTGACCTCAACATTTTTTTATAAAAAAAAAACATTTTTTGGTGTATATTGAATCTAGACCTGTGCAAATCCTTGGCATAATGCTATATTTCAGATTGCAAAATTAGAGGTTAAGCTTGATGGTGACATTTCAGAATAAAAAGACTAGAGGTGTTCAGTAAACCAAATATGACAGCCTAATCAGTTCTGAGCTTTTTTCCAGATTGTCCCTACAATTACCGAGATGACAAAAAATGAATCAGATTGGTTGTTTATATGTTTTTGTTTCTTTATGTCCCTGTTAGAGTCAGGGGAACATGTATGCACAGAGAAAAGAGCATTTTGGTGTATAGCATACCAAATGAAAGCAAAACAAAAGACAGAGAGGAGTCAGTGTGTTCTGCATCAACCTCCACAACAATTCTTAAACAACTAACTAATTTCACATGGGTGCAAAAGATGGCTTCTTGGACAGCCTAAAGAAAGGAAGTTCTCAACCTGGTCAGTTTGGAAACATAAAAGTATGCCATTTCATACTGCATTCCAATTTTGTTGCAAAAAGTTTTCACCAAAGAATTAAGGGACTAGTTGGAGAAGAGGACCATTCACAAGGGATTTCTTCTCCCTAACACAGCCAAAAATGACCAGAGATTATTACTTTACCCTAAATGGGACACAACTATTTTAACTGAACTTTTCAAGAATGCTCAGGCTGAAATGCCATAAATCCCAAGCAAGGTAACATGGCAAGAAGAAAAATCAGCAAGGAAATGGGTGCCTTCATCTTGGCAGCTAGGTAGCATCTGTTACAGTCCTGTATATCTCATTCAGGCACTCTTCTGTCCCTATGGAGTGTCATCATTTGGCATGAGAGCAGGATACTTGGCTAGAGCTCTTAGTGCATTCTTGCTTTGATTTCAGCTACAGTTGCTATGAAGGAAATTGGACAATTCCTACCCATCCCTTACATGGCTGGGACACTGGGCCTTCATACCTATTTTTCCCAAATTTGGGGATTCCATTAAGCAAGCCTGGGAGTGAAGGCCTTTAAGAAACATGCCTAGCTCAAATATTGCAATTGTAAATGTATGTAATTGACTATGCTGTGTCATCCTCTCATTCTAGAGTTTATATGTCACTGTGTAGGCTGGGAGTTGAGTAAATGGTTGTCTCCATTCCCTATGCAGTAGTGGTAACCAAGAAATTACCATCTCCACCAGAGTATACTCTAGTATGTTTTACTTTCTCTGTACACACTGTGTCTTTTTTTAGACTAGAGTTGGAAATAGTTTACTGGACATTTCCCAAAATTAATATAGACTTTTACCTAAAATGTATTAAATATTATTATAAACAATTAAAAAATTCACAACACTTCATAATGAAATTGATTGTGAGTGCTTTGTGAGAAAAATCAATTATTTTTAATTTAAAAAGAACTAACAAAATTATTTTTGAATAACTGATAGGATTTTCTTTTTAGAAAAAGTAGTTTAAGGGCTTTTGTACTTTGAAAATCTACAGAACATAGTATTATTTTGGCATTGGGAAATATATTGCATTTCATTGTGTGAGTTTTTCAAAAACTATTTAAACTCCAAAAAATAAATTGATTTACATTTTTTCATGGTTGACCTACATAACCTAAATGCAGCTTTAAAACTCTACAATATGTAAGAATATATATCACATAAATATATAGTTAGTATTCAGGAATTAAATTTAAATTAGATGTTAAAATACCATTAATCTTTTTCTTAATAAAAGAAATGCAATTATAAAAATGCTGATATGTAGAAAGACAGATATGTGCTAAATGCATTTGAAATCCTGTGTGTGTGTGTGTGTGTGTTGTTAATTTAGCTATGAGAAAGTAATTGCCTAAAATATTAGTTGGGCTTTTTGCAATGTCTTGCCAATGGCTTGTTTCCTGTCCTAGAGTTTTATGTCACTATTGTGTAGATATAAAAATTAAATAGACTTTTTAAAAGAACAAATAACCAAAACACAGAAGATGTAACATTTTACTTTTGCCTCTGAAGAAATCACTGTGAAAGACCTAGCAATTTCAAATAACTTATTTTTCCAAAGAAATTGCCTTACTATTTTCCAAATAAAAATAAGTTGTGCTTCACATTGTACCAGTGAGACAAACCTTGGTTGCTATATTAACTAAGAAAAAGCCATATCCTTATATAGACTGCAATAGGATGGCACCTCAAAGCAGATAGAAAGACATCCGACCTTTGAGGTATGAACCTTCCCATAGCCATTCTACCTTTCTGACATTTATGTCCCAACATGAGCAGATGCAAGAAAAAAGTATTTTGTGGTCAGGTTGTGTGGGTGTTAGATCCACAAGATTCATACCCTTCTCATTTCCAGCATATGAAATGTGCATTTTAAACCCCCACCAAATGTATATAACTTAGCAGTTTGAAAACATGAAAATGTGAGTAGATCAATAGGTACTGCTTCTGCGGGAAGATAATGTTGCTCCATGTAGTCATGCTGGCCACATGACCTTGGAGGTGACTACAGACAATGTTGGCTCTGGCTTAGAAATGGAGATGAGCACCACTCCCCAGAGTTGAACACGACTAGGCTTTGATCTTTGATATTGCTGTTTTTAAATTGTTTTCAAATTGTGTTTGATTTTAGCCTGTTCTTGTAAGCCGCTCCGAGCCCCAGGGGAGTGGCGGCATATAAGTTCGAATAATAAATAAATAAATAAATAAATAAATAAATAAATAAATAAATGCCAGGGGGAACCTTTACCTTTACCTTTAAAATATGTGGGAGTAAAATCAGTACTGCCCTTCCCTGTTTCCCAAATTAAGTGAGCTTAGCATAAGGCACCCTTCTCTTGTTCAGATCTTATATAGATCCACAGAAAGGTTTTCTTCTACCCCAGTGCAATGCAAATATGTCTTCTAAATTATTATCAATTATATATGTCAGTTTTCCCTGGGTTAAATGATATCCATTAATACTTAAAATGGTAGGGTTGTGTGTCTAGGGTGATAAGAGGAGCCAGTCGTTATAGGCATGTTACATTTTCAAGACTGTAGATTTAGAATGCACTCTGTAGGCGATTGCTAAGTCACTCTTCAGTTGTCTTTGCCCTAGTTTCCATTTTATGCCTAACCTTTCGATTCATGGATTGTTGTACATCCTGCAGGGCTTGCAGACTCAGATACATAACAAGAGAAAAGACTTTGATTAATAGGAGGAAGAGCTTTTCAATGGTAGGTCATCACTTCAAAACTCATCCTGGTTGATGGCAGCTAAAACATAATCTAGGATGACAATTTGGTCTTTAGCATACACTTAGTTGGTCTTTTTCTAATTCATATAAGACAAATCTGCAGATTGCAAAAAGCACTGTTACGGTTAGCACTAATTGGCACCCTCATTGGTAATCTCTGCAGGGAAAAAGAAAACTGAATAGTTAATAGAGTCTGAGCTGCTAGTTTCACACTTAGAAATAACCCTGAAGTACATTAGTAGGACAATCCAAGGAAGTTTGCTTTGTTACTGTCTTTGTTCCATAGACAAATAAACCTCACATTTCTTTGTAAACATTGTTTGAACACTATTGCTCCTGGGGGGCTATCTCGGTTCATAAGTTTTGCGTTGAGGTTGCTGTTTCATGGTAGAAAATGTATTATGAAATACAGAGAAAGGTTGCTTGTTAAACAGTACTTCTTCTGTCACACTATTCACATGAACAACATCCTGGTACTTCCACAATGCTTTCTTCTAATGAGTTGACCACAGTTATTTCACATATACATACAACTGTTTTCCATTAGATAACTGACATGTGAAGGATTGTATATCTATAGGGGGTATGCTTTCATTCAGGCCCAAATGTGTTAAGGACACCAGATCTCATTGCTAGAAAAGATCAATCAGACAGATGGAGTGAAGCGTTATCAGTACATTGGAGAATGTAATCAGCTGGATGAAGAAAAACAGTTTAAACCTGAATGAAGTGAAGACATAGCTGCATGTCATGTCAAGAGCATGACCTTTTGACATGGGTCATTTTGCCTCGTTTTGCTGCTTTTATTCAAGGCAAGGATAGGTCCTGCCATATGCCATCACATGACACAGGATAGGCCCTGCCTCTCAAAGTAGAGGGAAATACCTCTCAAAGTAGAGGGAAACACCAAAAGGCACTTTCTCCAGCACTAAGGGGAGGAAAGTGCAGTTTGGGTAGCTCTAAAGGAGCTACCTGCATTTTCTTCCCCTTTTGCTGTATGATGGCAGAAAGGGCCGTAGGACAATGTGTGTTGCCACCCTTTCTGCCATCTGATGGGGACAAGGCGCCAATGCACCCTGTCCTGTTCACACTGTGTGATGAAGGAAGGAGGGAGGGTGCATGGGGCACTATGACCAGCTCGCTGACCTTACTTTTTGCAGTGCAATGTGAAGAAGTCAGAATTCTCAAATCACATCCTTTAGAAATCAGATACCCCCCCCCCTCCATGGGGTATGTGACCCATGTTGGGAACCAGGACTGTAAAAGTTGCACACTGTATCATAGTCCACCACCATCCAAGTTCATCCTCAGCAGTCAGCCAAAATAAGGATTGGACACAAAAGTAGTCCAAAGTCCTTTCCAAAATGTTCAAAGCCAAGTAATCTCACTAACACCGAGGATGCAAGCCAAAACATATTCTGCACACAAAAATCAAGGTTTACCAGTAGAGATTCAGGCTGTAACAATTTCATCAATATTGATTCCAGCACCTAACCGATCTGGCTATTTATTCCACTTTCCCAAGTGATCCCACCTGTTTGCCCTCCTCTCACCCAACCAACTGAATCTCCTCAGTTGAATGGTATCTGTTCTTGATTGCAGACTAGCTGGCATACTTAGTTCCTGGTTTATTTCCTTAAGCCACTGATCCTGTCTGGACTCTGTACCTCTATCTCCTTAGGGTTGGTGCTCCTGCTCTGCAGAGGTAATTTCCTCAATGTCAGGTCCCTTTTACACTGCTGTAAAAACTCCACATTGAACTGAATTATATGCCAGTGTGGACTCAGATCATCCAGTTCAAAGCAGATATTATGAAGTATCTGTCTCTTGATATTCTGGGTTATATGGCTATGTGGAAGGGCCCTCAGACTGCTTATGTTGCTGATTTATGTTTGCCCCTGACTCAGATACTGGGCAAAGTAACCCTTCAATGAAATGACATGCTGTCAGCATTTAAAATGCAATTAAAGATCTCTCTATTTAATCAGGCCTACCCAGAAAATTTTTACCTTTTGAATACTCTTCAATACTCTTCAGAAATCCTTGCCTTCCCAAATTACATTTCCCAGTATTCTGCATGCATCAGAAGAACGGGACTGCCCACATTGCAGCCTCAGAGTGATAAGGCTGAGTTAAAATGTTTTGAAAATTGGCATTTTAAGTCATTTTGCTCCAATTTTCAGGACTCATCACATCTTTCTCTCAAATTTTGGCAAAAATTACTGATGTACTTCCAGATTGTAAAGGAAGTCAAATGGTCATTAGTTCAACATTATTGAGATTTTCTGCCTCATGAACCATCATGTACGAAGAAAAAGAGATTTGCATTTAGTATTGTGTGAATGCAGAGTACTTTTTATTAGTCCATTGAAAATGTTAAACTATTGCAGGGTGTAAATGTCCCATGTAAAAAAAATACATGTGCATATAGAATCAAATCTTTTCCACCCAGAGATCCAGAAAGATAAACTAGAAAGTGCAATAAACATAGAATAAAATAGTAACAAAATAAATAAATGAAAGTAACCCTTAGACAAGATAAAAGACTGCCTACATGCATGAAATTTACATATCTCCCTGCCCCACCCCAGTATCGCAGTTTTTCTCCAATGAAATATATTTCAAATGGAACCATACTTTGCATATATCTATTTTGTTAAAAAGTGAAGGGCCGCTTTTGCCCAATATGATATACTGCTGGGCCAAAAATGTTTTCTATGCTGCAAGAATAAACTGACTTGGAAGGAGAGTACTTTTGGCTTGACATATGTTCTTTTTGTTTATTATATTTTGCTTACTATTGCATTTCCTTTATAATTTACTTTTCTTCTGATACTTGGAACTAAGGCAACTCACTTTTCTAATTCCTAATTTTTTATTGTATATAAGTAACACACCAACCCCCCCCCCCCAGAAAAAATACCATAACTAACAAAAAGCATACCGTTATAGCTTCCTACCACATCCCTTCTCTCATCCCCACACCCATGAACCCACCACCTATGACTTTCATCACTACTTCTTGTGAAACTTATATAAATTAAAACCTACCCTCATCCCTGCTTTAGTAAATTCCCATTGCAACTACCTAAAAAGCTACATTTTTCTTTACAAATATCCATTTTTGGTGAACTCTTCATTATTTCCTCCATAAATACCATTGGATAGCTTGACACCTCTCCCTGTGGCTTGAGGTGGGATACAACATTATTACAAGAGATAAAACACCATTAAAAGACATGCAACTAGATACACAAGTTAAATCCACTGAGAAAATGCAGATTAAAATTCACAACTTAAAATTGACCGGGGAGACCTGCTGGAAGAGATAGGTATTCAATTGAACACCTATCTCTTCCAGCAGGCTTACCTGGTCAATTTTAAATTTGTGTTTTAAATTTGAACAGCTGATCTAGCTGTCAAATCCCTTCTGGCAAGTCATTTCACAGTCTTTGGGGCAACTGATGAAAAGTTCCTCTGGGTGATGGTTGCCAGTTGGGTTCTGGCAGGCTGGAATATGTTACCCATATGTTAGACATGTGGCAATTTTAGTGCATAGTACATATTTTGCCCAATCCATAGCTTGCATTCTTTCAATTTTCCCCTTCTGTTTTCCTTTTCACACTTTTTGCATGTATATCTTAAATATTCATTTAAAACAAACAAAACTAAAAATAAATCCTGTTGGGAAGGAGAGAAAGGTATTTGTGATAGCCAGCTCTGATCTCTGACCACTGTGAATGAGTTTATCAAGAATCCTTAGTTCTAGAATTTTCATTTTTGGATCCTTTGCTACTGTCAACTATAAATTCCTCATCGGCCCTGTTTCACTCTGAGTAGTTCTAGTGCTGAGCAGGAAAATAAACAATAGGATTCCCTCAGCACATACTCACTCTAACACTCATTCATGAGTCTGCTTAAAAAAACTTAGTTTTTGTTATTGTTCAGGTTTCCTACCCCAAAGGCTGATCTGGCCGGGGTGGTCCATGCCTTGGTCACCTCTAGATTGGACTACTGCAATGCGCTCTACGTTGGGCTGCCCTTGAAAACGGCTCGGAAATTCCAACTGGTCCAACGAGCAGCGGCCAGGATGTTAACCGGGGCTCATTACAGAGAGAGGTCAACCCTCCTGTTTAAGGAGCTCCACTGGCTGCTGTTTATTTTCTGAGCCCAATTTAAGGTGCAGGTGCTTACCTACAAAGCCCTGAACGGTTTGGGACCACCCTACCTGCGTGACCGTATCGCTGTCTACGAACCCACACGCTCACTCTGGTCATCTGGAGAGGCCCTGCTCGTGATTCCACCCGCGTCGCAAGCGCGCTTGGTGGGGACACGAGACAGGACCTTTTCTGTGGTGGCCCCCCGACTTTGGAACGCCCTCCCGAAAGATCTTAGACAAGCCCCTACATTGGCAGTCTTCAGGAAGGAACTGAAAACCTGGCTGTTTCGACGTGCCTTTTCAGATTAGGAACCTCCAGCACCAAGTCCTAGAAGCACTTTAGTAGAACCAAGATCATTGCACACTGCACACTGCACACTGCACTTACTCTATAATCCTACATTCCTCCCGCCACATCAGCACTCTTAACCCTGTACCCCTACTCTGGCCGGCCCAGTTTTAATATTGTCTTGTTGTACTGTTACTGTTATTGTTTTTCTGCTTAACTGTTTTTAATTTGCTTTAGGTATTGTATTGTTGTATTGTGTGTGGGGCTTTGGCCTGTGTAAGCCGCATCGAATCCTTCGGGAGATGCTAGCGGGGTACAAATAAAGTAATAATAATAATAATAATAATAATAATAATAATAATAATATTGCCTCTGTTGCATGTCATTTTTCATGGAAGTGCCTACCATTTAAAAAAAAACACTGAGGAAGTTAATGGATATAAAAATGCTTTCTTCTCTGTATACTTGAATGCTCCCTTTTTACCTTAAACTCTGCACTGATTCCTCTGAAATTAATGTAGAAGGATAACTGTGTCCGCTTAAAATGTTGTAAAGGCTGTTCTTGCATAAAGCTCAAAATTCCTGTTATTTCATTTTTAGCAGAATTAATTAATTCAATCTTCCTGCAATTTGCACAAGAAGTTTCTTCATAATCTTTATCACCCTCATTCACACATTTTAGGCATACATCACAGAGAGAGCACAGGTGGATTTGATTATTGATAAAAATACACTTATTCATTTTAGAAATCCATACAACAAGGTTGTAGAGAAAATGATTTCCTCAAGAAAATGGGGAAACTCTCACTGTGTCACTTGACAAATAGGAGAAAATGTTGGGAATTTCTTTGTTCCAGTCACACAAAGGTAGGCAAGAATTTACATTGCTAAAACACTTTATCTCATTAAACTATTAACATTGGCACCATTTTTGATCAAGTTTAATCCAGGTTTCATTTGAACACAAATTAGAAATCAGGAACTGAAAACTATTTTGGACACACTAGTTTCCATTATGGTGTAAGCATTCAGGGCAAATAAGACTAGCAGGATAATTCTTAATGGTGGTGGTATAGACTCATAACGTCTGTTCTAAATATCAGTATCAGAAATGCAGACCTATTGTCTTAACCTATATTTCCATGAAAATGTCACAATTTTACAGGAGCAAATAAAGTATGCATAATATTATTGACTTGACTATAGAGATGTATTTACAAAAACATTATGTCAGATTATTACTAAAATAATACTTTCTAATAAATCTACACACACACACACACACATCCCTCCTGAGATTCATACCCATTTTAATTTAAAAGGGAGAAGCTGTGCATTTCAGTGAAGAATGTGTGCAGACTGTGAACATTAACTACTGAGGTCAATGTATGCTCTCCAGTTAAGAGAAATAAGCTGTGCAAAATGTTAAAGGACAACCAGGTGAACATAGCATTATTACAGAAGACATACAAAAAGAAGGATAAATCCAAACCATTGCACATCAATAACTGGGAAAGACAGCTAGAATCTAGAGGCACAAATAAATCCTAAGGGATAGCCATATTAATAAAAGATAGCCTGAGTTTAGAAATAGACAAAATAATCCAGGATACTAAAGGAAGATTTGTAATTATAAGAGGACAAATAAAAATCTCCAGGTATCAGTAATTACTGTCTATGTCCCTAATCAGAATCAAGTAAGATTTAGCAACAAAACACTTTAAAAATAGAAAAGCAAGCTGTGTGGGACATAATTATTGGAGGAAGTATAAATTTACAGCTATTTAAAAAAATAAGAAGAAAAACAAAAAAATTACAATTGGAAAGTAAAATCTATCAGCAGATATAAAAATTCACTACAATAGATTATTTTTCGTAGGGAACAATAATTTATTGTATATAAAAACTCAATGGTGGGTAATCATTGGCCAAGGGACCATGCACCCTTGTTTATAAAACTGGGATTCAGTCCTCCAAAAACTAAAAAAAGTGGAGTTTTAACCCTTTGGTTTCTCTTAAAGAAGAAGATAGACGAAGGAGGAAATCAACCAATACTTAGACTAAACAGAACACCAAAAATAAGGGAAGATATAATAAGGGATGCCTTCAAGGTATTTATCAAGGCAAATGTATATCAATGGAAAGGTATCAAGAAAATAGAAAAAGGTAAGGCAGATAAATTAAAACAGGAAGGTGAAAAGATATTTCAAGCCTTTCAAAAAGAACCTACAGGAAAAAAATAAAGATGGAGGGGGATAAAAACACAATTAGATGATTTAGAGAAAATAAAATTACAAAAAATACTTATTTGTCAAAAACAACTTCCAATTTAACTCCATTAACAGCACAAAGAGACTGGCAAGCTACCTTAAAAAAGAAGGCAAAAGTAAATTAACTAGATTAAGAAATGAAAAAGGTCAACTAAAAACAAAGGAGGAGGATTTAAACAAAATTATGGCAGGATATTATGAAAAAAATTACATGAATAAATACACTTAAAGTTTGGAGGCATTAAAATATAAATCCTTAGATGAAATCATCTGAGTTATATTTTTCTTGTCTGTTTCAATCAATTTGCCCTAGAAAGAGTCCTTGTCATTAAAGCCTACCTTCTTATCCTTGTTATAATATTCCTTTAATTGCAGATATTGAAACCAATGTTTTTATACTTCTGATTGATCTCCTCCTGTGTCTTCAACTGAAAAGATCCATTCTGCTTTTTCAGAATTTGTTATGTTTTTTTTTTTTTACAATAAACTGTGCTTATTAGGCTTGGGTAACTACGGAAAAAATTGGTTCTAAACTCGTTTCGTTTTTAGGGGGGCCCTTGCGTTTTGTTTTTTTAAAGAATTCCGAAATTTCCCTTTAAAATTTTTTGAAATATACGCAATTTCGTAAAATTACGAATCGATTAGTTAATGGCGGACGCCATTGCGCAATATGCTAAAAAACCCTCCAAATGGGACAGGGGGAACTTCTGAAGCTTCCCTCTCCCTCTGTTGTTGACTGTTGGTGTGATAATTTATCACTGATAAAACAAACAACAACTATAAAACTTGCACCAGACATACGGAAATAATTACGAAACAATTACGAAACAATTTTGAACCAATTACGAAACAATTACAAAACAATACGAAATAAATTGGAAAAATTGTTTCAATTTTTAATTACTCCTCACAGTAGTCCTGCATGGCTCAATATTGGATTTAAGCTAATTTAAATACGAATTAATAATGAATTACGAAATTAACAAACGAAACCGCCCAAGCCTATTGCTTAAACTCTGGACTCTTTTGTGGTGCTGTGGTAATAGGTGGCTCCAGGCCTGGGGTGCAACATGAATGGTCATCCAAAGGAGAACTGGGAGTTCAAGTGGAAAAGGCTTATAGCCAGAACAAAAGGAAAAAAATAAGGAACTGAACCAAAAATTCTTCATATTCAAGCAAATAATATAAATCAATGAAGAGAGTCACATCTCCTCCTGGAAGGAAGGGGGGGTGAAGAGGGAGGGGGAGAATGGATTGTAATAGATGCATAGAACTGTAAAAGATAAAATGTAATCAACAGAATTGGTTGCTGTAAGTTTTTTGGGCTGTATGGCCATGTTCCAGAAGCATTCTCTCCTGATGTTTCACCTGTATCTATGGCAGGCATACTTAGAGGTTGTAAGATTTCACGATCTCTGAGGATGCCTGCATCTAATACGTCAGGAGAGAATGCTTCTGGAACATGGCCATACAGCCTGAAAAACTTACAGCAGCAACCCCATGATTCTGGCCATGAAAGCCTTAGACAACACAATCAACATAATGTATTATATGAGGAAATAATAATAATATATTGTTGTGTATATGGAATTGTGACAATGTTACAAATTACATCTAACCAATTTTTTTTAACAAAACTACTGTCAATTCTATTTAAAAGAAAGAAGTCTTGTAGCTAGTAAAACACACAGAATGGATGAAAAGATTTTACCACAGCACCATAAAAGAGTAATTGTCAATTTTTCACATCAGATAGACAAGTTTTAAATTGACACCAGTGAATATTAAAAGAATATATGAAGCAGCCTGAGAATATTTCATCAAGTTTCACATTGCTTTTAACTGTGATTTTCTGATCTTAAGTGTAGCATGGTGATGTAATAACCTAACACGTGTTACATAATCAGCACAGATTGGCTGAATGAAGGAGCCACTGCAAGTGATTTCGTATGAAATGCTAAAACAGCAAATATGTTAACAGCACAGTTGGGTAGTAGGCGGACAGCTGTATCTGTTCCTGAAATTTTGGAGAGAAAGGGGCCATCTATTCACTCAGTCTGGCCATTTTGTTGCCTTATGTTTTAGCAATACTGTTAGTGTTTGTTTTATCACAATAACTGAACTCATTTTTAAAGCAATGATAGCTGAAAAGGCTTTTTTGTAATGTTTTTACTAGCTATATTTAAAAGTTCGGTCCCCAGTTACTGCTGCTTAGTACCAATTCATTGGACTAGTACCAATTCATTGTTTCAGTCCTGTTGTGATTTATATTTGGTTATCTTGTCATGCCACACAAAGAATAACATTTTCCGGCACTATTTCATGAGGAAAATTCTAGTGGGAGTGAGCAGTGGCATCCCCAATCAGTGGCCTTCCCTTAGACTGTTCATTTCAGCCCTTGACCATTTTTCTTTCCTTTTTTTCTTTCCTTTTTAGGATGAAAATACATTACAGATACATAAAATACATACTAAAATTAAAAAATTAAAAAATCTTAACTTTATCTAGACCTAAAAAAACCCCCTAGCACTTAAAAATAAGCACCCAAAGTACTCTACTATGCACACACTACTACTCCACAAAAGCTACTAAAAGTTGACTTCTCACTCTCCAAGCCCAAGATCTAAATAACTACCCTGCTGCCTTCAGGCATGGTTGAAGATACTGTGCTACTGCAAGTATTGAAGTAATATCCAACTGCCAGCCCGGTGTTTTTTTTGTGCATGCTATGGAATGTTTCATTCAATGATGGTTGAAAAACATACTCCCATCTCTCTACCACTGGTCTGGCTCATCTGTCAAATTTTAAAATGCAATGCAGCCCCCAAAGTTTCTTGAGGCTCCCTGAGAAACTTTTCCTTCAAAAAGTGCTCCACAACTTTGAAAGTTTGAGAACCCCTGCTCTAGATCTTTCCTTTGCGAAATGTACTACAAAAACAGATTAAGCCATTTTGTTTCACATTACAGTCTGGAGATCCCTGGACATATTTTGGTTTGACCTCTGGTCCAGTATGAGGTAGTCTAGACAGAGGCAGTTCAAGTCTTTTGTGTGAATTAATGGGGGGAAAAAACATGAACAAATTCCTATACACATTGCACATACCTTGTTGGTAGGAAAGAAAGAAAGAAAGAAAGAAAGAAAGAAAGAACAATAAAATATTTGAAATGAAGAACAATTTTAACCAAGATAAACTTAACAGTATTTCAGTGGACAACCCCAGGGGCAATCCAGTCTGATCCCTTTCTGCCATGCAGGAAAAGCACAGTCAAAGCACCCCTAACAGATGGCCATCTAACCTCTGCTTAATGCTTAGTAATAGCAGCAGCGGTAGTAGTTACAATATTAATAGCAATGCCAGGGCTATCCAGTCCTACCACTTTCTGCCATGCAAAAAAGGTACAATCAAAGCACTCCCAACAGATGGCCACCCAGCCTTTTTAACAACAACAACAACAACAACAATGCCAACAATTATAAGAGCAACCACAGGGGTTATTCAGCCCAATCCCATTTTGCCATGCACAAAAAGTACAATCAAAACACTCCCAACAGCCTCTGCTTAGTGAGAAGTAGTGATAAGTAGTAGCAGCAGCAGCAGCAGTAGTAGCAACAGCAATCCCAGGGGCCATCCAACTTCATTCTGCTATGCAGGAAAAGCACAATCAAAGCACGACCAACAGATGGCCACCCACTTAAATTCAGCCCTGCAGCGGGATGCTCCCCAGGCTGTGTGCCAGCAGCAAGGTGGTCCCCACATCTGCATGTGCAGGGCAACACTCCCCAAGCCATGTGCCAGCACCATGCTGCTTTTCAGGCTTGTGCGTGCAGCAGGATGCTCCCCAGGCTGAGTGTTTCAAGGAGGCCCTATAGGTCACCCCAGCAGCAGCAGGGCTCCCCAGGCAGAGAGCTTCACAAGCAGGGAGGAGTGGAGGAAAGTTCAAGGCAGGGATCCGAGAACTGCTGCTCTAGAGTTTGGTGAAACTTGGAAACAGCCCTGCTGCAACCATGTTGGGTTGAGTGTGGACGGCATAACAAACTCTAATCTGAACTGGTCCACTCTCCAAAAGGCCAGTGCTAGCATCCCCTTTTCTCTGAACTCAGCAGTATGGGATAAAGGGGGCAGATTATTGAAGAAGACAGCTTTAACAATATCAGAATCACAAACCTTTAGCATTTCATGTTCAAAATATATTGACCAATTTATACCCATAAATGCAAGCTTCAGTAAAATAACATAGTGCAAGGAATGGCCACCCATATCAGTTTTTCCTAGGCATTGAAACAGTAATTGCCTTAACCTATCAGTGAAGTGCCTTACATTTGCAAGACATGTCAGCTGTATGAAATGCTTTTCAAAATGTGATATTACTGACTGATGTTATTACATTCATTTTCTTTCACCATTATGTCTTCCTATACTATTATTCAGAATAAGATATCTACCTAAATTGTTACAGATAATGTGGTGAACCAATTTAGGTCTCAATTGCTCATGTAAAACTATATTATTAACCAAGTTTTCTTTTCAAATATGCCAGGCAGTATACTCATACCATTAGATTTGTTTACATTTATCTTCATCATAATTACTAGGAAGTAGCAGAGTACCCAAAGGACTAAATGTATCAATTTGGGTTACTTATGTGTTCGATACAAACTAACTAGTTACTAAATAGAAAACATTCCTAAGTTCTTTGAGGGTAAAGAAAATGAAAGAATAGCTTAATAAAATAGGCATCCTTACATTTGACTTAAACATTAGGCAAACAGCATAATAAGTTATCTAAAGCTATAATTTACAGGTAAAAACTGGCAAAACCACCTCTGAGTACTACTTGTTATCAGTGCTTGTGCTTCAGACTGGAAGATCTTGAGTAGTATGCTTCAGGATCCTAGAGCAATTCTTTAATATTTATATTTTTTGATGATATATCAATGACTTAGATTTATTTATTTATCGTGTCATCCGCAACCAGAACATTGTATTACATTTCTAACAGAACAAAACAAACAGATTAAAAAAAACCACCAATTTTGCAAACTTGTTAGCTGATTAATTGTCCTTTGACCAGTATCTGGCCACTTGGAGTGCCTCTGGTGTTGCCGCAAAAGGTCCTCCATTGTGCATGTGTCAGGGCTCAGGCTGCATTGCAGCAGGTGGTCAGTGTTTTGCTCTTCTCCACACTCGCATGTCATGGATTCAACTTTGTAGCCCCATTTCTTAAGATTGGCTCTGCATCTCATGGTGCCAGAGCGCAGTCTGTTCAGCGCCTTCCAAGTCACCCAGTCTTCTGTGTGCCCAGGGGGGAGTCTCTCATCTGGTATCACCCATGGATTGAGGTGCTGGGTTTGAGCCTGCCACTTTTGAACTCTCACTTGCTGAGGTGTTCCAGCGAGTGTCTCTGTAGATCTAAGAAAACTATTTCTTGATTTAAGTCGTTGACGTGCTGGCTGATACCCAAACAAGGAATGAGCTGGAGATGTCTCTGCCTTGGTCCTTTCACTATTGGTTGCAACTTCCCGGCGGATGTCAGGTGGTGCAATACCGGCTAAGCAGTGTAATTTCTCCAGTGGTGTAGGGCGCAGACACCCTGTGATAATGCGGCATGTCTCACTAAGAGCCACATCCACTGTTCTAGTGTGGTAAGATGTGTTCCACACTGGGCATGCGTACTCAGCAGCAGAGTATTTATTTATTATTTATTTGGGGTTCTTTTACCCCGCCCTTCTCACCCCGAAGGGGACCCAGGGCGGCTTACACAGTAAGGCAACAATTAGATGCCAACATCACAACAATCATCACAACTTACAATAAAATTTCACAGTTACTAACAGCTTCATGCATTATTCCAGTAAAGATTAATAAAATCAATAAAAACAATACAAACCTAAATTCCTCCCTTACATTGACAGTGTTTGCTTTCTCATAGTTCCGCTTTTAATACCATTTTGTCCATCCTGCTGGTCTTTAATTGCCTGGTTGCCCAAAGGCCTGGTCCCACAACCAAGTTTTCACCCTCCTCCTGAAGGAGAGGAGGGATGGTGATGCTCTGATTTCCCCGGGGAGTGAGTTCCACAGGTGAGGGGCCACCACTGAGAAGGCCCTGCTCCTCGTCCCCACCAGCCTCACTTGTGAGAGTGGTGGGGTCGAGAGCAGGACCTCCCCAGATGATCTCAAGCTCCGAGGTGGGACGTAGCGGGAGATACGTTCGGACAGATACACTGGACCGGAACCGTACAGGGTTTTATAGGTCAAGACCAGCACCTTGAATTGTGCTCGGAACTGAACCGGCAGCCAGTGGAGCTGGCATAGCAGGGGGGTGGTATGCTCCCTGTATGTCGCCCCGGTGAGCAATCTGGCTGCCGCTCGCTGGACTAGTTGAAGTTTCAACTAGTTGAGTAGCATAGCGCAAGGGCAGATGTCTTCACTGTATCTGGTTGTGATCCCCGGGTTGTGCCAGTCAGCTTAGATGACTGGGTAGAAGGATCTTGATCAAGTTTGCAAATGACCCAAAACTGGGAAGGATGGCTAATGCACTGGAAGATAGAAACAAAGAGAAGGAGTTGAACATGACTTTATCCTACCTCAATAGAAACATAATTTCCAACTCAAGGAAAGTAATAATCTGACTACATTCTGGGGTTAGGAGGACTCTGGAATAGTGTATTCAGTTCAGAGTCTCTCATTTAAAGAAGGATATAAACAAGTTGGAGCAGGTTCAGAGATGGGCAACAAGGATAGTAAGGAACAAAACGTATGAAAAAAGGGTTGAAGGAGTTGAGCATGTTCCACTTAGTGAAGAGGATTCTGAGAGCTGAAAGAATAACACTCTTTAAATACTTCAAAGTCTGTCATAGAAAGGAGGGAGGGAGGTTGCTGCCCTAGGAGATAGGTTGAAGGCTAATGGTTTCAATTAAACATTTGAAGAAACGTCTTGACAGTAAGAGTGGTTTGGCAATGGAACTAATTGCCGACTGATGGTGGGTTGTTCTTCCCTGGTAGTATTCAAATAAGAGGCAAGGCTGCTACCTGCTGGATATGCTTCAGTTGGAGATCCTGATTTGAGCAGGGGATTGGACTCATGAGGCCCTTTCCAACTCGATGAACCTATGAAGAATTCTTGAGGTTAATAGATAAGTTAATAGACAACATGAAGACTTACTTTACTTACTTACTTACTTAGGCGATCCCTTGTTGGCTGAGTAGGATAGTCTTCCAGGATCAGAATTCTTGTGGGTCTGTAGGTGGCTGTGGAGCCCTATTCTTGATCTGCATCTTCTTCTGCAGTGAGGGCATTGGTTTCCAGGTGGAAGGCGGTCCCGGTTGGGGTTGGCTTGACACGCCTTCCTCCTGGGACGTTTCTCTCTTTCTCCCTCCAGTCGTACCTCTTCAAATTTTGCAGTACTGCTGGTCACAGCTGACCTCCAGCTGGAGTGCTCAAGGGCCAGGGCTTCCCAGTTCTCAGTGTCTATGCCAGAGTTTTTAAGGTTGGCTTTGAGCCCATCTTTAAATCTCTTTTCCTGTCCACCAACATTCCGTTTTCTGTTCTTGAGTTCGGAGTAGAGCAACTGCTTTGGGAGACGGTGGTCGGGTATCTGGACAACGTCGCCTGTCCAGTGGAGTTGATGGCAAAGGACCATCACTTCAATGCTGGTGGTCTTTGCTTCTTCCAGCACGCTGACGTTTGTCCACCTGTCTTTTGCAGGATTTTCCAGAGGCAGCGCTGATGGAATCGTTCCAGGAGTTGCATGTGACGTCTGTAGACAGTCTATGTTTTGCAGGCATATAGCAGTGTTGGGAGGACAATAGCTTTACAAACAAGCACCTTGGTATCCCTACGGATGTCCTGTTCCTCAAACACTCTCTGCTTCATTCGGAAAAATGCTGCACTCGCAGAGCTCAGGCGGTGTTGTATTTAGGTGTCGATGTTGACTTTGGTGGAGAGGTGGCTGCCAAAGTAGCAGAAATGGTCAACATTTTCTAATGTTACACCATTAAGCTGTATCTCTGGCATTGGAAAGGGGTTGGCTGGTGACTGCTGAAACAACACTTTGGTTTTCTCGATGTTAAATGACAGGCTGAGCTTCTCGTATGCTTCTGTAAAGGTGTTTAGAGTGGCTTGAAGATCTTCTGAATCATCAGCATACTGGAGTTCTATAACAGCCGGTGGAGTTGTTGAGTCAGCTCAGGTCCTCCCTCTTTAAAGATTTCAGCACGGATCCCATCAGGTCCGCTGGCTTTGTTATTTTTTGTTGGCTGATGGCATTGCTGACTTCTTCCAAACGAGGCAGTGCTGCAAGCTCATCCCTGGTTTGTTGTTGTGGGATTTGTGAGAGAACCTCTTTGGCCACATTGGAGCTGCGGTTCAGGAGGCTTTGGTAGTGTTCTTTCCAACATAGTGGAATTGATTTTTGATCCTTCAGGAGTTTGGTTCCATCTGATGAGCGGAGAGGCTACTTGCCATGGTTTCTTGGTCCATAGATAACCTTTGTGGCTTTGAAAAATCCCTGAGCATCATAGGTATCTGCTAGGTGTTGAATTTCTTCAGCCTTCTTTTTCCACCAGATGTTCTTGAGTTCTCTTGTCCTTCTTTGAACCTCAGCTTTTGCATTGGCGTAGATCTTTTTCTTAGCAGAACAGTTGATGTCTCCCTGCCATGTTTGGAAGGCTTTCCTTTTCTTGTCAATTAGCTGTTGGATCTCATTGTCATTTTCGTCAACCAATCTTGATATTTCTTGGTTTGATATCCAATAGTTTCCTCACAGGCTGTGATGATGGAGGTCTTCAGTTTGTTCCAATGTTCCTCAACACTTTTGGGGTGTCCTGTGGGTAGGTGGTCCTTGAGTACTGTTTGAAGAAGGGCTCGTTTGGAGGGCTCCTGAAGGGCTTGGGAGTTCATTTTGCGCCTTGTCTTTCTTCCTTGGAGTCTGCGCTTGAGGGCAATCTTGATAGCCATCATGGATTGGATTAGCCTGTCGTCTGTCCAGCAGTCGTCAGCACCTGTCATGGCTCTTGTGAGGAGCACATCACGGCGCTCCCTGGCACGTGTGATTACATAGTCTAAGAGGTGCCAATGCTTTGACTGGGGGTGCTTTCATTATGTCTTGAACTTGTTTTTCTGGCAGAAGAGCATGTTGGTGATGACAAGCTTGTGTTCCACACATTTGGTGAGAAGCAGGATGCCATTTGAGTTGCTGTTTCCAACCCCGTCTTTAGCTATGGTCCCTGGCCACAGATCGAAGCCTCACCCGACTCTTGCATTAAAGTCCCCCAGGAGGATGATTTTTTCCTCCTTAGGGATCCCTGATAGGATGGTGTCCAGCTGACAGTAAAACTTTCCCTTGATGTCTTTATCAGCATCTAGTGTTGGTGCATAGGCACTTATGATGGTTGCCTGTTGGTTTTTGGCAAGATCAATTTGGAGGGTTGAGAGTCGTTCGTTGATGCCAATGGGTGCTTCGGTCAGATGTTTCACCAGATCATTTCTGATAGCAAAGACAACTCCATGCATTCTTTGGTCTTCTTCGGGCAGTCCCTTCCAGAAGAAGGTGTAGCTTCCTTTTTCTTCCTTCAGCTGTCCCTCTCCTGCTCTCTGGGTCTCCTGAAGTGCTGCAATGTCGATATTAAAGCGTCCCAGCTCCCTTGCAATGATAACAGTTCTGCTTTAGGGGCATTCACTGTCAATGTTGTCCATCAGTGTTTGTACGTTCCATGTACCGAAGTTTATTTTTCCTTTTTGGCCAGCAGGGTGGTGACCCCACTGGACGCAGCACTCCAGTCAGGGATAAGAGAGGCAGACTATGTTTAGGGCACCTTTTCTAGCCCCTCCGCCATGTGGGGTGAGCAGAGTGGGTCCTAAAAAGGGCTGTTCAGTCGTGGATACAGCTGCCAAACTACTCAACTGCCTCATACATGGAGACACATAGACATGCAATACATAAACCCAGACTGCTTATTTTGAGAGACCAGACCAGATTTGTATAGAGCCTTACTAGGTTGGCCTGTAGCTTATGTAGGCTACTGAAGTATGGACTAAGCAAATTGTGGATTCTAGTGTATAACATGGATTGTAACATACCCTCAATTGTACGACTGAGTCATATTTCTGCTATTTAATTTTTTTTTTTAAAAGGGTAAATTAGAATCTGGGATGCACCCTCTTTATTTGACCCCCCTCAGCATCCTGGACTTTTCTCTCTCTCTTTTACTGACTTTTATTTTTGATGCTGCTTGGTATCATCCGGCAGCTGCACAGAAAGAAAGGGAGGGAGCTGCAGTGCCCAGACTCAGAATCTGGCCTTGCTCTGTCTCTCTGGAGACAGAAGACACGAGGAAAAAGCCCTCTGTGTCTCAACACAGGGTTTTCTCTCATCCCTCTCCACTTTCAAAAAGACACACAGAAAAAGCTGCCTAGAACACCTGGCTTCCATTGTGGTATTCTTCTATAAAACAAAATGTGAAAACTGCCCAGACAACCATGTATTCCAAGACCCCCCCCCCCTCCCCTCCTCCTCCTTCTTCTTTTTGGAGCAAAAACATTCATCCTAGATTCAATGCTATATAGTAAATCTTCTCAGAGGGCAGAGGGCTGTTTAAAAGATTGGCAAGTGGTAAAATTTTTGTGGAGTTGATCAGAGCTTATTCACATCTTAGTTTGCCATGAAAAAATGGAAAGCTATACCATTTAAAGTATAAGGCCAAAGTCAATGCAGACTGAGAGCTCATGAGTGAGCTCAATGTATGATGATTCATATGTTTACAACAGCCATTGAGTCTATCATATTAAGAATATGATATTTACAGAAGTATATTTAGAACTATGTCCAGTAGAGTAATCCTCAAATCTTTGTGAATTCATGTAAACTTCTGAATAGAACATCTATGACCCCATTACACGTTAGTGTAGAAAGTGATCAGCTCTGCAGCAGCTAAACACCACACAGGGCTGATCCGAATTAACCTAGGGAATGTGACTTAACATGGCTTTACCACAAATTAATCTAACTCAACAGTGGGGATTCTTTTCCTGAAACAGGAATTGGTCTCCCAGTTTAGGACCTTCCAGACTAGCAGAACAGCTATCTCAACTGCCATTCTGCACTCTCTGGGCTCAACACTTTGCAGTAATTCTCTGGAATTCAAAACAGGGTCTGACTCACAGACTGTTTGCTTCTCCTTTCGGCTTCAGAAACATTTGCTGAAAAAAAACTTCTGTGCAAGGCAAGACAGGAAAGCAACAAAAGTTGGCCCTAGCTGCACAGGCATGTAAGAAGGCAAATTCAAACAAAAACTCCAACGTAGCCCATAAATCTTCTTAATTTCTCTGAAGGCAAACCTCCCAAGGTTTAGTGTTCAGCAGCAAGCTATCACTTTAAACCTCGCTGCTCACCAAAGCAACCAGGAGCAGAAGACTCAAAAATGCCCTCATAAAAAAACTTCTCAATGTTCCAAAACACATACTTCAAAAACAAACATCACCCCAGACACATGGATTATGTAGTACTGGGTCCATAACGTGTCAACAGAGTTATGATATCAAATCATAGAATCATAGAATCAAAGAGTTGGAAGAGACCTCATGGGCCATCTAGTCCAACCCCCTGCCAAGAAATAAAAATATTCATACTACAGCAGAAGCTTACTTTATTACAGCTTCAAAGTAGAAACAAAAAGAAGCACCCAGAAATCAGACCAAAGACTACAGGTAGATGCAAACTATAATAACAACAGTAATGAGCCCCACCTGCATCCAATTGACAAGACTCAAACCACAAGCATTCCAACAATTAAAGGCACAAACCCACCAACTAAACACAACTAAAACATTCAATGAACAATATAATTTTGCACACTTTATAATACTTTCAACAATCTTCTTGTAGGTGGAAAATGTCAAGCAAAAAACAGTGAGAAATGATTTGCTGTGACTGAGTACTCAACAAAAGCTTTTAAAAGCTGTTTTTGAAACTAGTTTTTAAAAGAAAACTATACAATTGGGAAGTTTTTTTAAAAAATATCCAGCAAGTTGCACAGATTCCTCGGGAGAAAAACACTGGGAGTTTTCTAAAATTGGTTTGAATTCTGTTAAAGTCCCTTTTAGGGCACAGCTGCAGTGTAGAATTAATGCAATTTGACACACTTTAACTGTCATGGCTCAATTTTGTGGAATCATGGGGCCTTTTGCAAGTTCTTTAGCCTTACACTGTTTCTATTCAACTAAAGTACTTTTGGTGGTGCAAATGATTACAGCTATATCCCTAAGTAAAATTAGCCAGATTGCAAAAATTAAAAATTAAAATCTGAGCATGATATTTGGTCTCAGGTTTCAAAATAGACTGTTCCCAAATGGTTTTTATTATTGTTATTGGCAAGCTGTTTAAACTAGCCATGCAGAATAGATGATAAGTGCTCCTTTTGGCACAAAGAGGGAAAATTCATTTTTGTCTCACTTTCCCGCCTCTGCCTTGTTAAAGGGGTTATGTCCCTGAATACTTCTCAATCTTTTACAGAACTGTGGAGCTGACATATTTCATTAAACTCATAAAATGATTTTGGTATGATTGCATCCCACAAGATGCCATACTGGATTCATAAAACTCGCATATGCATTCCATTATTGTCATAGAGCTTCAAAGAGGTGGTCACAACAATTACTATATCGGGGATATTTTCATCTCTTTATAATGTTCCAGTTCAAATGCCATATTCTATTCAACATGACATGTTTTTCTCCATGCAATTCATGAACAAGGCATAAGTATTAAAACTACCCACTTGGTAGTAAAAGCTATTATGTCCTGCTACATGTATTACCTTGGATTGGACCCAGTGGCAGTTTACCACACAACTGGCTGCTTGTTTTATTGCCTGAAGCAATACTAATTCTTTATCAACCTGTGTATTAGAGATTGTTTACACAAATAAAAATTGTATTAACCTCAAAGATGCTGCAATCCAGATGTGTGGCTGGAGGCAGCATCTCTGTGGAGTTGGTGGGAGGTAACTGGGGCCAGATGATAACCTATCACTCCCACCAGGAATTAGTTCTTTCCCATTTTAAAATATAAATTTGCCAGCACGAACAGAATTTTATTTCTATTGTCGAAGGCTTTCATGGCTGGAATCACTAGGTTCTTGTGGGTTTTTTCGGGCTATAGGGCCATTTTCTAGAGGCATTTCTCCTGACGTTTTGCCTGCATCTATGGCAAGCATCCTCAGAGGTAGTGAGGTCTGTTGGAAATAGGAAAATGGGTTTACATATCTGTGGAATGACTGGGGTGGGGCAAAGAGCTCTCTGCTGAAGCTAGATGTGGTCAGCTGAAACATTCACACCTAGCCTCTAGAACATGGCCCTATAGTCCGAAAAAAACCTAAAGAACCTAGAATTTTATTTCTTTGTTTAAGAAGGTGTATGTGTGTGGATATTGACATACCAATATGCCAGAATGAGTTCACCCCCACTTAACATGATGACCAACCTCATCTGAGTCATAGGAAAAAGCCAGGAATGTGTATATTTGCATTTGTGATGGGTGGGTGGGGAGTGGAACAGCCATGGCTGTGTGATCAAAAATATTGCAAAGGATTATGTACTGCTCACCAAAAACTATGGTGAGTTAGCCAGGAGGCAATGTGTAGCCAATAATAGCAATCTTGCCACAATGTTCATGATGGCACTAAATGGGGTCAATCTGGACCAAAAAATGTAGCATGCAGCTGGACAAACAAGAATGAGAATGGGGAAATGACCCGGAGCAGCTCTGCAGTGTCAAGCACATTTTACCAGTGCACCCTGTAATGATGATCTATTTGGATATATTAATACACTGTCAACTAGGACTCTTTCACTACATAGTTTGATCCTCCTTGAACTTCCACAGTTCTACCCTGCAGAATCCTGGGATTTGCACCAAATTACAAATGTCAGAATCCCATTAGATGTTCCCAAAGTAGTTAAAGTGGAGTCCTAGTGCCAAAACTGTGACTTGATGTTATCTGATTCCAGTTGACACTGTCTGATTCCAGAAGCTAACATTGAACAAGCCCAACTCTGGAATCAGTTGACATTGTCTGATTCCCTCTATTTATTGAACAAGCCCAACTCTGGAATCAGTTGACATTGTCTGATTCCATCTATTTATTGAAAAAGCCCAACTCTGGAATCAGTTGACATTGTCTAATTCCAGAGTTGGGTTTGTTCAATAAATAGAACAGAGATTAATCAGGGAGTATCAGTATCAGTAGGATTAGAAAAAGCTCCTGCTTGGAATCCTGGAATTCTGCTGCTAATTGGCAAGACTAGTGCAAATGGACCTGCGTCTGATTAAGTGTAAGGCGCACACCCTAATATAGGCAGAAATAAGACTCATCTGGGGGAGGGGGGGAGCTAGTGTGCGAACAGCTTAGAATATAGGCTGGTTAATGAGGTATGTCTCCGGTTGTTCGATTTAAACGAAGATACAACTTCAGAAAGGCAGATTGGACTAAATTCTCAGAGATGTTAGACGACATGACCACATCGGTCGCGCCAGTCCCTGAGGAATACGAACATTTTATTGAAATAGTGAAAACCTGCTCACGGGCCTCTATACCGAGAGGCTGCAGAACCCACTACCTCCAGGGCATTACTCCTGAAACAGCTGCCTTGTTGGAAAACTATTACAGGCTCCACAACGAAGACCCATTCAGTGAGCAGACTCTTCAGGCAGCGCAGAGCATTGTGTCCTCCATCTCTGAAGCCAAGAAAGAACAGTGGATCAAGTTGATCACAGAGGTCGACATGGGCAGGAGCAGCCAGAAGGCGTGGAGGCTGCTGAGACGGCTGAGCAACGATCCCTCACAAACTAATACCCATGCCAACATAAAGGCAGATCAGATAGCACACCAACTCTTGAAGAATGGGAAACCCAACCTTGCCACCAAAGTAGGAAAGAAACCAATAGCCAGACAACCAGAGATTGAGAACAACAACCTCCATGAACCCTTTACATCTACTGAATTGGACATGGCTCTCAACAAATGTAAGAATGGCAAAGCAGCTGGCTTGGATGATCTACGGATGGAACAAATCAAGAACTTTGGTCCAAAAGCAAGGCGCTGGCTGCTGGAGCTGATGAACAACTGCACTGCATCCTGTCAGATCCCCAAAATCTGGAGGAAAGCAAGAGTCATCGCCATCTTGAAGCCAGGCAAAGACCGTAATGACCCCAAAAGCTACAGACCAATCTCCCTGTTGTGCCACCTCTACAAAGTTCTGGAGAGACTTATTCTGCATAGAATTATGGAAAATATAGACCCCTGTCTGATCCCACAGCAAGCTGGCTTCAGAAAAGGCAAAAGCTGCACATCGCAAGTGCTGAACCTGACCCAGCACATAGAAGATGGCTTTGAAAGGCAGCAGATCACAGGAGCTGTCTTCATAGACTTGTCAGCAGCCTATGATACTGTGAACCACCGCCTCCTCCTGAGAAAAATGTATAATATCACAAAGGACGACCACCTCACCCGCCTCATAGGAAACCTGCTACAAAACAGGAGCTTTTTTGTTGAGTTCCAGGGCCAGAGAAGCAGATGGCGGAAACAGAAGAACGGCCTGCCTCAGGGGAGCGTGCTTGCTCCACCCATGTTCAACATCTACACAAATGACCAGCCACTGCCAGAAGGGACAGAGAGTTTCATCTATGCTGACGATCGTGCCATTACTGCTCAAGCAGGGAGCTTTGAGATGGTAGAACAGAAGCTCTCCGAAGCTCTAGGTGCTCTTACTGCCTATTACAGGGAAAACCATCTGATCCCTAATCCATCTAAAACACAGACATGTGCCTTTCACCTTAAGAACAGACAAGCATCCCGAGCTCTGAGGATTACCTGGGAAGGAATCCCACTGGAGCATTGCAGCGCACCCAAATACCTGGGAGTCACTTTGGACCATGCTCTGACCTACAAGAAGCACTGCCTGAACATCAAACAAGAAGTGGGCGCTAGAAACAACATCATACGAAAGCTGACTGGCACAACTTGGGGATCACAACCAGACACAGTGAAGACATCTGCCCTTGCGCTATGCTACTCTGCTGCTGAGTATGCATGCCCAGTGTGGAACACATCTCATCACACTAAAACAGTGGATGTGGCTCTTAATGAGACATGCCGCATTATCACAGGGTGTCTGCGACCCACACCACTGGAGAAATTACACTGCTTAGCCGGTATTGCACCACCTGACATCCGCCGGGAAGTAGCAGCCAATAGTGAAAGGACCAAGGCAGAGACATCTCCAGCTCATCCCCTGTTTGGGTATCAGCCAGCACGTCAACGACTTAAATCAAGACATAGTTTTCTTAGAACTACAGAGACACTCGCTGGAACACCCCAGCAAGCGAGAGTCCAAAAGTGGCAGGCCCAAACCCAGCACCTCAATTCATGGGTGATACCAGATGAGAGACTCCCCCCTGGGCACTCAGAAGACTGGGCGACTTGGAAGGCGCTGAACAGATTGCGTTCTGGCACCACGAGATGCAGAGCCAATCTTAAGAAATGGTGCTACAGGATGGAATCCTCGGCATGCGAGTGCGGAGAAGAACAAACCACTGACCACCTGCTGCAATGCACCCTGAGCCCTGCCACATGCACGATGGAGGACCTTCTTGCGGCAACCCCAGAGGCACTCCAAGTGGCCAGATACTGGTCAAAGGACATTTAACCAAATACTAAATTTACAAAATCTGTGTGGTTTTTTTTTCTTTTTTTTTCTTTTTCTTTTTAATCTCTGTGTTTGTTTTGCTCTGTTAGAATTGTAATACAATGGTTGCTGATGACACGATAAATAAATAATGAGGTATGTAGAGTATATAGCCATATAGGGATAGAGCAATTGTAACAGTGTCATTTTAACTTAAAAAGTGCAGTAATCAAATACAGGAACTTGATTTAGGCCATGGTTGGGGGCAACCTGTCCAGGGAATTGTCAGTCGAATGCACTTGTCAGACTCAAGCCATTTCCTGTGGGGTGCTCAAACCTTGAAAGATTACCTGTGCGATTCACCCTCTCCTTTTCACTTTATTTACTGAAACAACTGTTCCTCAGGCTGAATTTGAAATCTTTTTGTGGCCTAGTCAGCCAGTCTGCTTTGATCACAGCCATCAATGAAAGCTAGGAAATCAGATGGAAGAACAAATACACATACTCTGATCTTGTTCTATATCACTGCAGTTTCTCCTGGTTTTGTGTTGGTGAAACAGGTTGGCATGTATTACTGAAACAATACCAGATGTTCTCTTCAACGTATTCTTGTCTCAGCTGAACTTCACATTACATATGATAACACAAAGCCATAGATGTTAATGATTTCTACAGAGAACATGCTTTTGTTGCTGTTGGGATGATTTCTGCTTGCTGGACAGGAGAAGCCAGGAAAGAAGTTACCATATTTACTTAAGTGCAATGCACACTTTTTCTTTTGTTTTGTTAAATTACTTAGCCAAAAGTAAGGTGCACATGACAATTGATGTTAGAATCGTGCTTAACCCCCTTAGCTGTGCCCCACTATCAGGCTTCCTAAGTGGCCTAATTCATGATGCCTTCAAAACTGCCCCCTCAGTTTTGAAGGCATCCTGAATGAGGCCTTAAGTGGGAAGCCAGCTGAGCAGCTGCAGGGTTGACAAGCGAGTGGAAGTCAAGCCACTTTGCCAGCCTGACACCATTTCCAAGAACTGGGAAAGGCATGCAGAACACCATTTTGCTTCCCCTTACTAGAACACTATTTTGTTTAATGTAACTAGAAATTTTGTACTTAATATTCATGTTATCTATTATCTATCTATCTATCCTGTCTGTCTGTCAGTCAGTCAGTTTTAACAGCATCCTGCAGCAACTAGATCCATGATCAGCCCTATACTGCTTGCTCTGAATATGCTTATTGAGATTTTGATGCAACACTGAATTCTAAATCAACTCCAAATTTAAATTAAGTGAGACAACCATGGCTAAAACTTGCACCATTGTTCTGTTTCTAAGTTAAGGAGTATTAACAGCTTAATAAACAAATCAAACATAGGAGAGTTTTCATCAAGGTCATACCATTGTTAAGAATCTTATATCAGACATTAAATGTTAAACACACAAATAATATTGCCTCGTGGAATCTTGGTAGCTAGTATGTTTATTTTGGCACAAGGACTTTTAATAAGAGTCTATTATTTGTTGTTGAAAACTACCATCAAGTTGTCTTCAACCTATGGCAACCATTTTGTATATAAGCTGAAAGTCCACCCTTATGGGAGAGGACTCTTTCTATTCAACTGTATTGTGCCCTGCCTTTAGCAGTGAGGAAAGGCAGGTAATATGTGATTATTATTGTTATTGTTAGTCCATTTTTATTTCCAGTGACAATTACATTAGGATCTGAATCTTTTGATGTTCTCAACTAGAGTAGTCATTTAAACAATAATTTAATTTCATTCTCACATATAAGGACAATTTGTAGCCTGTCAACACAAATATTGCGCCAGTTCCAGGCACATTGTGTAGGAGAGGGGAACTATTTTGAATAAATATTTTTAAAATAAAATGAATTTTATTTAAAATTATTTATCTGTGTGTGCAAAATCTGTTTTCTGCACAGTTTATCTTTGCAGGAAACAGTTTTTGTGCAATAGGAAACCTGGTTTTTACTGGGAAAAAATCATATTTGTCTCCAGAAAATATTTTTTTTCACAATAAGGGACTTTGAATGTCATAGAAAAATGTTCAAAATGCTCTTATTGACAGGGTTTTCTGACTCACATGAAGATACTTTTCATCCCTACATACAGATTCAGTTGCTGAATAGTGAATTATATATGTAAATCCCACTTAGTTAAGACAAACCATAGGATTGAGATCCACATTTTTTGCAGATCATCATATGACACTCATACATTCACCTCATCAACATGTATGATGATAAAAACAAAAAAAATCATCCGGGCATCCCCTGGGCAACGTCCTTGCAAACGGCCAGTTCTCTCACACCAGAAGCGACTTGCAGCTTCTCAAGTCGCTTCTGACATGACAAAAAAAAAACCCAACATGCATGAGGAAAAACATGTTCATGAAAGAAATGGCAATATGTAGGAGACAAAATCAAATTGTGACAAATAAAAGAAAATAATATTTGTGAATGCCTTTTGTCACAATTTGTTTCTGTTTATTCTATTTTTTTATATTATACCTTTCTCATTGCATCAGAATTCTAGCCTTCACTAAACTAAAATTTCATCCCTTTCAAATGTTTGACATAGTGTAATGAGTGAGCATTATGAAGCATTCAGTTTTGGACCTATAAATATGATCTTAAGCCTCAGAGAAGAAAACAAATATTTAGGCTCTCTTCAGATTTCAAGTATGCATGCCAGCTGCTTTTACCCCATTCGTCCATTCAGCTTCATTGTTATCGCTTTGAATAGCTGTAATGGATAAAAATCATGCATGTTTATAAAATACCATAGTTATACATTCCTCTTGAAAAGAAGTATCTTAACATCCAAAGAGCTGTTAAAGTTTATACAACAAATATAAGTCTCATGTTTCTTTCATCAGGGAATGCATAAAAAATATTGGAAGGTTTAAAAAAGTGAAATATAAATGCCTGGGGTATCAAGCCATCTGAAAAGGAGATTATTAAATTTGAAGAGAAAAGTTAAAGTGTATTATACACTACTCATAGGAGTGAAAAGATAAATACTGCAGCTGATCTTCAAATGTGATATAAAGTAATAGGCTACTATGGAATGTTACCCTTTAGGATAATGTGATTGCTGTTTATTTTATTTATTTTGTTTCTGTTTATTTTATTTATTGTACTATATCCTGCTTGACATGAAATTTCTTTAAAATGTGTTTATATTAAAATATAAAACAATATCAAAAATTGTGGTGATGAAAACATTATAAAAGAATAATATGCAAAGGGATCTTGTAGTGCCTTAGAGACTTTCTCCATCTCTAATATTTCTTTGTATACTGATATTCTGTACTAACATGGGTATGCCTTTTAATACTATAAGTATTTAAAATATTCCAACAAGCTATTCAAATGCACAAAAAGAGCATTTCCACATCACCATCTAGGAGAATCTTCTGTAAATAATCATGTTCTTAGCAGATATTTAAATTTGAACTGCTTTTGATTTTGAACTTTGGTGGGGTACAGGTTGATTATTCCTTATCTAAAATGCTTGAGATCAGAACTGTTTCATATTTTAGATTTTTTTTCCCCCTCAGATTTTGGAATACATGTACGTAACAAAATATTTTGGATATTGGAGCCAAGTCTTAATGCAAAATTCCTTTATGTTTCATATGTGCCTTTTATACATGACCTGAAGATAAATTTTAAACAAAATATTTTAAATACTTTTGTGCATGAAACAAAATATGCATATTTTTGAGCCATCAGAAAATAAAGGTTTGTCAGCCATCTATGTGGACAATTTTAAAATATTTCAGGTTTTTCAATTTATTATTTATTTATTAGCAATATTGCCCTACTCAACCTGAAGGGGACTCAGGGTGGTTCACAGTGTTGACGACAATTCAATACCATCAATAAAACAGCATAAAACATTAAAATTGACCCTCCCCTAATAAAACATTAAACATTATTAAGCACATAACATAAAATAACATCACCTGTCACACGGATTGGAATAAGTGATATTCAACCTGTACTTTGAATTTTCAGAACAACTTTTCTTTTGATCCACAAAGGATATGAAGATAAAGCTATATTTAAAATATGTGTAAAATTAAGTTTAATTAATTGGCAATGTAGAAAGCAATTTTATTAGTTTCAAATGGTGCAGGTTTCGCAGTTGTCTCATGTGGGCAATTTAAGAATGAATAGCTCACTTTACAGGCACATCTGAGGGAATACTCCATCATGTCTTGTCACAGCCAAATTTCTGAAATTGTTACACAGATGGGAGATTTTGCGTGATGGGCTCCATTAAGATTGAACAGTCCTTGTCACAGTCCTCCTGCTGGTTCCCTAAGGATATAATAATAATAATAACAACAACAACAACAACAACAACAACAACAACTTTATTCTTATTCCCTGACACTGTCTTCCTGAAGGGGCTTGGGATGGCTTACATATGGGACAGAGTGCCCACAAAACATACAAGCAAAACCAATCCATAAAACAAAACAAATTTAAATAAGAGCCTCATAAAATGCAACAATCCAGATAAAAACAAGCTTAAATATGAAAGTATAAAACTAATTGCAATGGAGCTTTATCAAACAGTGACCAAGACTACTTGAATGAGCATGTCCAAGCTAAGAAGGGCTGGGCAATGAATATTGCAAGTATATGCCTAAAGCAGAAGGTTTCTCACTGACAAATGTGAGAACCTATCAAGACAGACAAATCCTTCTTCAAGAAATGCCTCAAAAGTATTCAAGATATCTGAATTGCATAACTACCTTGGCTGGTACTATGGCATTTAACAAAAAAAAAATCAGTGAGTCAGACAGAATGAAATTAAAGGCCTGATTAATAAATACAAATAGTCAAATTTCTAAAGTACTAAAATGACAAAATATCAAATTAAACAATACTTGAATTAGCCAAATTAGCAATAAAATAAATATTCTTCCACAGTGGCAAGGCTTGCAGAAGGCAAAAAAAAAAGTGATCCTGGGCCAGTCCTGATAGCACTCTCAACAAATCCTACTTAGTCTTAAAAATAATAATTGGTTGGAGATATGCTGAAAAAACTATGGAAGTTTGGGTGCTGCAGAAAAACAGTGGGATGTGAACTAGCATTACGTGTGGCGGTATTTTGATTATCTGTATTTTCCCAGGGCAAGAAAAACAGTCAGTTATCTTCATTCCTGTGTCCACAAATTGTGATAATGGTGAAAAAGCATCCATATCCATTCAGAGCAGTGACTCTCAGCACATACGTCTTCTGGGGTATTGTCCCTTCCCGGGTGACACAGAATGTAATGTTCTTCAGTGATCCAACACAAGAACACAACAAAGTAGAAGTCTATTTTTGGGGGACATAATGTTTCCTTCAAGTCATCTTATATACCAGTCACAAGGTTATAGCAAGCACTGATCATTTTTCTTGAGAGCAACAGAACAAGCTAAAACTGTGCCTCTGCTTAACAAAGAATTGTTAAGCATTTCTTGAAAATCCAGAAAAGCTTTATATTTCTCTAGTTCTTTGTGTTTTAAAACTTTGTGTATGTGGTTACCTGTTTTATGCTTATATTCAGATAAGCAATGTGGTATTGAAGTATTCACTTCTTTATGCATACTTGGGACTTGTAGCACCTGCTGGTAGCATTGGCTCCTGTTGAGTCTGAAATGAACATCCTTGAATAGTATGGAATTTTGTTAGTACTACCAGATATCTTACTTTCCTGTCAATATAACTTAAATTCTATCTATGGGGAGCATGTCACATAGGAATGAACAGATCTTTCAAATCACAAGTCTTTATTTAACTTCAAGCACATTCTCTCCAGGGATGTGCTCTGGCCATCTGATCGTTCAGAATGTTACCCTTCCCGAACATTGCTTCTCAATGGTGCCAGTCAATCTCTAAAGAATAGATGAAGGAAATTAATTTTCCATATATAGCCTGAAGCATAAAGTACATGTTAACCTTCCTTTTCTCCTCCTGATAATTGGCTTGTGGCCAGGATTCAGCCTGCCCTGAATCTCCAAATACTGGCAAAACATTATTCTGTCTCACTGTTTCTGTGCAAAAAATCAATGAATATATATAAAAATCAAATCAGAAGGGTTAATGTTGTTTGATACATTTTCATAGAATCACAGAATTGGAAGAAACTACAGGGGCCATCCAGTCCAACCCTCTGCCATGCAAAACCACACAATTAAAGCACCCCAAGCATCCAGCTTCTGCTTAAAAACCTCCAGATAAGGAGACTCCACTACACTCCAAAGCAGCATATTCCACTGCCAAACAGCTCTTACTGTCAGGAAGTTCTTCCTAATGTTTAGGTGGAATCCTTTTTCCTGTTATTTGAATCCTTTGCTCCATGTTCTAATCTCCAGAGCAGCAGAAAAGAAGTTTGCTCCTTTCTCAATGCGACATCCTTTCAAATATTTAAACATGGCTTACATGTCCCCTTTCAGCCTTCTTTTCTCCAGGAAGAACATACCCAGATTCCTCAGCCATTTTGATGAATTTAACAAATTGTGCAAATTAGTTCATTTTCAGAACAGAAGAACTTGATGTTTAAAACATTTGCATTTGTGAGAAACAAAACTTGACAACAACTGATCCAGGTCCAGAGTTTTGAGTCCTTGTCTATCAAACTAACTTGTGGGCCTGGATTAGAGCTGCCAATTATTAATTTTCCTCATGTTTACCATATGTATGGCAGGCAGGTCCAATATGGTCTTCCCCATTTGGGGAATTGTTCCATTTATTGAATTTGGATAGTGCAAATGGGACAGAATTTCAGTTCAGTTCATTGTTGAAGAATTTACCAAAATACACAGATCACATATTTTAAATTTGAACTTTAAAAAATTCAAATGTGGAAGAAAATGAAACTGACAGGTCTTCCCATTCTAACAAGAATATGCCAGGTTTATTAGCCAATAATATACTGGGCTGCTCTAGTAAAATCTCATACAGCATTAATGCTGAACATTAATAAGATGACAGAGGCAAAACAAATTCAACTCAGTTTGCTCATGTAGTTTACCTTTACTGCTAGCTAATTGATATTTGGAACACACTGTTGTGATGAATGTTGTGCTGTGCATTGCATTTCCCCCATCTTTTCAGCTGTCAGTCTTTTTCCTGAAAAGCTCTAAGTACATATTTTCTTGTGCCAAGTGTCCAGACTATTCACTGGTGCTCAAATGGAGTTGATACATACTTTTAAAATTCTCCACTCCACAATTTAGAATTTGTATGTGAATTAGTGCATAAAGATATGAGTAATTGTTTTAATGAAAATTTCACCTCTGAACCACTTTCAGTGAGTTCATTCTGAATGTAATTAGGTCCGCCACAGTCATCTCCCTGTGAGCCTGCAGATAAGGCATAAAAATATTTCTTCCACCATAATCCTTCTGCTTAAAGATGATAGGGAAAGCACAAATGAATTTAATACCATTAATGTTCTCTGTGAACTGGAACCTTTTTAAATCATAAACTATCGTATAATGTCTGTCTTAGTCAAATGCTGATGATGCTTCACAATACAGGAACATATTTTTAAAAGACAAATACCTAATAAAAGCCTCTGGAGTGAAAAACATCCGTGCCCATGCTCTTCATCCTTTTTCATAGCATAAACTTTAACAAGCTATTTAGCTGACCTTCTATTGAAACATAGCCAAGTAAAATATATGTTTCTCATTTCACACAGTATATTCTCAGCCCTGTAAATTTACTATCCTGTGTAGACACTTGTGGACTTTTATTGTTCTATTTTAAGTCTCTCTCCTATCAGTCTGCCAACAGTTACTGCTTATATATTTGAAAGTACCTGGAACAAAAGGAACCAGTTTCTCACCTCATCATCTTCCCCTCCCCCATTATTTTCAAGTACATTGAAAAAGCAGACTGCATGTTTAGATGAAATTTAAGTGCAGTTTTTCACAAAGGAAGTTTTGCATTGAGCTGCACCGACTTGCAGAAAAAGACTTTCGATATCATCATATTGGCTGCCAGAATTGTCATGCATTGTGGTGAATCCGGCAGTGCCTGGCAGGGGACGGGGTGGGGGAAATCCATCACCCCATGCCCTGCATTGCCTGGCCTCCCTACTACCTCTTCCTACGAGGGAGGCATCCACCATCCAGCTTCCCCTGTTGATATCTATGTGACATGGAAAGCAACCTGTGTTGTCGCTGTGACATCATACATGGGTTCACCTTCCCTTATGCAACAGAGTCCTGCCAGAAGGAGCTCTGCATTGTGGAATGGGAGGCGGTGGGCTATGTCACAAAAGGGAAAGTGAATTGGTATATGCCACCACAAAGTATCCTGTCTGATGAGGTCACCAATCATATGAACCTGCTATTCCACTGCAGTTGCATTATCAGTGACAGTGGTAGATTGCCAGGAGACAAAGGAGGCCCATCCATAAGTATAAAGCTATCATTTAATTGTTATAATAAATAGTAAAGATGCAAGCCTATATAACATATGCATAAACCAAATATAAAGTATCTAAAATGCTTTTTATTAAAATGCAAACAGTAATAAATATTGGAACTTCTGTTATATTTTTAAGTCATTAATATTTTAAACATATTGTCTAATTTGTGAGGGACAAGCTGACACCCTGGCCAGTTTGCCACTGATCAGTGATAATGAATGCATACTGTACTAGCCATCCCTTGCCATGTGTGGCTGTGACCTAGTCTGGTGATCTGGAAAATAAAATAATAAGAAAGTGTTGGTTTCTGATTAACTTAATTTTTTATGCTTCTGGGTGAACAGTATTTCTTGTTGTTTCTTTGTCAGTGTTGATGTAGAGATTGTCTGGTTTGCTTGATCTGGAACATGCAGCATATTATTGTCCTTCTTTAGGGGTCTCTTTCAAATCTGTGATACTATACCCATCATATACATGTGTGTGTGTGTGTGTGTGTGTGTGTGTGATAATTAGAATCATAGAACCATAGAATTGGAAGAGACCTCATGGGCCATCCAGTCCAACCCCCTGCCAAGAAGCAGGAAAATCGCATTCAAAACTATCTATCTATCTATCTATCTATCTATCTATCTATCTATCTATCTATCTATCAATCATCTATCTATCTATCTATCTATCTATCTATCTATCTATCTCTATGGCTGGATGGTTCTTTGTCAGGAGGGCTTTGATTATGTTTTTCTGCCCAGGTGAAGGGAATTGGACTGGGTGGCCTTAAGACAGCATTTCTCAATCTGGGGTGGGTGGGTCTCGAGGGAGTATCAGAAGGGTCGCCAAAGACCACCAGCAAACACAGCATTTCTATTGGTCATGGGATTCTGTGTGGGAAGTTTGGCCTAATTCTATTGTTGGTGAGGTTCAGAATGCTCCTTGATTGTGGGTAAACTATAAATCCCAGTGACTACAACTCTCAAATGTCAAGGTCTATTTCCCTCAAACTCAATCTGTGTTCACATTTGGGCATATGGAGTATTTGTGCCAAATTTGGTCTAGATTCTTCATTGTTTGAGTCCACAGTGCTCTCTGGATGTAGGTGAACTGCAACTCCAAAACTCAAGGTCAATGCCCACCAAACACTTCTAGTGTTTTCTGTTGGTCATGGCAGTCCTATGTGCCACGTTTGGTTCAATTCCATCGTTGGTGGAGTTCAGAATGCTCTTTGATTATAGGTCAACTTTAAATCCCAGAAACTACAACTCCCAAATGACAAAATCATTTTAGAGTGCTGGTCACTCCTTAGGTTAGCGGTTTTTTAGTTATGATGTCACTCAAAATGAACATAGTATAGTATAGTATAGTATAGTATAGTATAGTATAGTATAGATAGATAGAGTAGCACCTTCAATACTGCCCCTCTCTTCATCAGTGCAGTTCCACAAATTTGTCAATTAATGGGCCTATGATGGCATTTTTTGCACATCCTTCCCATACTACTGTTGTTTTTTTTTAATTTGGTTATTGCCTTTTTCATTTTTAGTATATAATATAAATATAAAACAAAAGGAAAACATTCATCTTGGGAGGCGGACAGAGAACAAGAGGAGAATTTTGCCCTCTAACATAGCTTTACTGCTAAAATGCTGACACAGAAGCAGACAAGACCCATCACCTCAAAGTAAGTGACAGGGACATTGCAGGATTCCATACCTATCAATAGTTATTTATGGGAGAATCGTGGGGTTGGAGCACACAGATTGGCAACAGAATGCACATGGCATTGTGTAATAGGACATATCACGAAAGGTTCAGGTGCAATACCAGTTTGGCTGCTTCATGCAAAAAAGCCCAAAGTTATTCCTGGAAAGGAAGGGTCTCACATTATGCCACATGCCTGCCAATATCAGCATGGGGCTATAACTGGAGAAAGAAACACTGCAACCCCAATCTATTTCCATTTTTCACAACACCCATCAATCTTTTCTACATTGGGTACTGGCATTCCTGTTTGAGCTGTTTAATAAGCTTTTGCCTACTTTAATTTCTGAGGGCTGCTTTTGCCTCATGCCTTCTAAACTGAAGGAAATGGGTATCAGAAAGTTGGACTATTTTGCTCACACAGGGTGTATTAATTTTAAATTTTACAGGTCATCAGGTTAATTTTGTCACATTTGATATATAAATATAGTTCTAGTTCACCTCATTGGGATGATGGCCATATAGCTGAGATATCTGATAGCAGGACAGGGATCACCTTTTTGATTGGCTCTACTTAACAACTTGGAGTTTGGAAGCAGGTAGGGAAATCAAAATACATCAAGGTTGGTGTGTTATAGAAAATCAGTGATGCTAGCTCATCACCTAACTGAGCCAGTGAAACCTTGATATAGTTTCACCATATCCATTTGATGCGGTTTTCTACGAAGTTCTTCACATTTAATAAATGTGGCCCTGGGATTTTATTGCATTAAGCCACTATCTGCTGGTGTTTACATAGGGATAGTGGCAACTTACTGGCTTGGTCACCCTTGCTATTGTATATTTCCATCATTGCACGAATGCAATAATTCATCGATAAGTGGCCATACCTCTAGCTATCAGCATTTCTCTGCCCTTCCAAAGTACCATACTCCATACACTATTAAATATTATTTTTGTAATAACAACATCTCAATTCCATCTTAAAAAATAAAAACAAAAACACATCTTTAAACCTCGGGAATTACCATGAGGAGGGGAGCAGGGGAGATTAGGAGAGTAGAACAATCCCATCCCTTGAAATCACATCTGTGCCAGCATGGCAGCACAATAGCAAATTTGACTCACATAAGATAAGTGATAAGACTGTGGCATTATCAGGGAGTATTGATAGGCTTTCCCAGCAATAGCAGTAGACACTACAGGTTGATCATCAGGATGCAGCAGACCTGCAATGTGTTGCACACAATATCATGCAATAGAAATTGTCACCAAAGGTGACAGTCTTACTTCTATGTGAATTTGTCATCTTTGTGCTATAAACTCCCTCATTAATTTAATTTACCAATGACTGCCTTTTTATTTGCTGCACCTGTTCTTCTGCCTTGGTCCCCTCTAGGGGTGTCAGACAAAATATAGGAGAAGGCTCCTGGAACTTCAATAGTTATACAGAAGAGGGAATTTCAGCATCTGTTGTTTGTCATACAACACCTGCTGGATTTCCCTCATTTGTACAAGCCTGTCTTGCATTTTACTTGACATCTAGTCCTCACTGAAGTGGCGAATCGAGGCACCTTTTGCAGGAATGTGAACATTGCTTTACTATTTCTGATATCATTTAGAAAGGCTTTAATGTAACCACATGCTGCATCCTGGGCATATGCAATCATGCACTGCAGTGAGACTGAAAAAGAGATGTTTAATGCCTAGAGATAACATTTGGAAAATATAATTTGCACGATGCAAGATAGTCCCATACCATACAATTGATGCCAATTTAATTGGGTTCATCTTATGGAATCTTGGGATTTGTAGTTTGGTTAGCTATTTTGAAGACATTATGGTATCTAAAAGGAGAAGAATTCAGAATCACCTCAGTTTAATTCTGTATTATAATCCTGTTTCTGAATCCAGATTAATTCTGTAATAGAGATTAATACACAGAATAGTTTGAGAATTCTAATTTGAAGTACTACCACTCTTTGACAAAGAAGTCAAAATCTTTAGCCATACTACAAATGCCAAAAATCCACAAAATGGTCCCATGAAGCTAAGGCCACTTCTACACTGCCATATAATTCAAATTATCATAGAATCATAAAATCATAGAATCATAGAGTTGGAAGAGACCTCATGGGCCATCCAGTCCAACCCCCGCCAAGAAGCAGGAAAATTGCATTCAAAGCACCTCCAACAGATGGCCATCCAGCCTCTATTTAAAAGCTTCCAAAGAAGGAGCCTCCACCACACTCCGGGGCAGAGAGTTCCACTGTTGAATGGCTCTCACAGTCAGGAACTTCTTCCTAATATTCAAATGGAATCTCCTTTCTTGTAGTTTGAAGCCATTGTTCTGTGTCCTAGTCTCCAACGAAGCAGAAAACAAGCTTGCTCCCACTGGAGCATTGCAGCACACCCAAATACCTAGGAGTTACTCTGGACCGTGCTCTGACCTACAAGAAGCACTGCCTGAACATCAAGCAAAAAGTGGACGCTAGAAACAATATCATATGAAATCTGACTGGCACAACCTGGGGATCACAACCAGACACAGTGAAGACATCTGGCCTTGCGCTATGCTACTCTGCTGCTGAGTCTGCATGCCCAGTGTGGAACAAGGATTATGAGAACGGATCTGATTTCAACTGAGGCGTTATGTTATGTCTGTTTTGTTGTTCTGTCTTGTTGATTGTTAACTGTTGTGGATTGATGCTGTTGATCCTGTTTGTTGCATTGTTATGTTTTAATTGCACTGACACTGTTTGATAATTGTACCATGTAAACCGCATTGAGTCGCCTGTTAAGGGCTGAAAAATGCGGTATAGAAATAAAGCAAATAAATAAATAAATAAATAAAACACATCCCACCACACTAAAACAGTGGATGTGGCTCTTAATGAGACATGCCGCATTATCACAGGGTGTCTGCGCCCTACACCACTGGAGAAATTACACTGCTTAACTGATATTGCACCATTTGACATCTGCCGGGAAGTAGCAGCCAATAGTGAAGTGGCAGTGACATCTCCAGCTCATCCTTTGTTTGGGTATCAGCAAGCACGTCAACGACTTAAATCAAGAAATAGTTTCCTAAGATCTGCAGAGACACTCGCTGGAACACCTCAGCAAGCGAGAGTTCAAAAGTGGCAGGATCAAACCCAGCACCTCAATCTATGGGTGATACCAGATGAGAGACTCCCTCCTGGGCACACAGAAGACTGGATGACTTGGAAGGTGCTGAACAAACTGCGCTCTGGAACCACGAGATGCAGAGCCAATCTTAAGAAATGGGGCTACAAAGTTGAAACCACAACATGCAAGTGCGGAGAAGAGCAAACCACAGACCACCTGCAGCAATGCAACCTGAGCCCTGCTACATGCACAATGGAGAGGCACTCCAAGTGGCCAAATACTGGTCAAAGGACATTTAATCAACTACTAAGCTTGCAAAATTTGTGTTTTTTTATCTGTTTGTTTTGTTCTGTTAGAAATGTAATACAATGGTCTGGTTGCTGATGACACAATAAATAAATCCTTGAAGAAGCCCTATCGCCTCCTTGTTCTTCCTTTTTTCTAAGCAGATAATCCAGATTATTTCCTTTGAACTGGATTTTATGAGTCAACACTATCATATAATACAATTCAAAGCATATAATAAGCCGCTTGTAAGCCGCTCCGAGCCCCAGGGGAGTGGCGGCATAAAAGTTCGAATAATAAATAAATAAATAAATAAATAAATAATATTGATTTTGTATGGCAGTGTAGATGGGGCATTACTAATTTTAGGCACCATTTACACTGCCATATAATACAGTTTCTGAATCCAGATTATCTGTTTTGAACTGGATCATATGACAGTGTAGACCCTTCAGGGCTGTAGCCCGGGGGGGGGGGGGAGTTAAGGGTTCTAAACCCTCCCCCCCAAAAAACCCTGGTTTACTCATGCATTTTAATTGGTTTACCAATTTATGAGTAAACCAGGTTTCGTTTTTAACCTGACACATTTCAGGGCAGGGTTGAAGTTTTAACTCCCACCCTCAGCTACAGCCCTGAGACCCTTATAAGAGCCAGCCAGCCTTAGAAGCAGAGTATTATACTGAAAAAGGATTTAAGGCTTGCTGGTAGCAGGACAGGATATGTAGAGGATTGGGAGAATAGAAAAAGTAGAATGTTTAATGCTATTGTGGAAGGTGGAAATGGGAGTTAAGGCTCGGTGCTTTTGCCAGGAGATGAAAACAGTAGGCTTAAAAAGCTGGATAGGCTTGGAAATGTAGCAGTGGAAGGTGGGAATGGAAATTAAGGATCCTTTCCTGACATAAGGAGAGGATCAAGGAAACAAAGGAATCAGTCCTGACCCTTTCCCCTGAATGTGTCCAAAGTTAGATTGTACACACTTTGCAAAACACAACAGACCAGATTTTTCTGGAAACTTCAAAACAAGTGACTTTTGGTATATTTCATTAAAGTCTAAAAGAAGTGCTTTCATTGAATCATAGAATCATAGAATCATAGAATCAAAGAGTTGGAAGAGACCTCATGGGCCATCCAGTCCAACCCCCTGCCAAGAAGCAGGAATATTGCATTCAAATCACCCCTGACAAATGGCCATCCAGCCTCTGCTTAAAAGCTTCCAAAGAAGGAGCCTCCACCACACTCCGGGGCAGAGAGTTCCACTGCTGAACGGCTCTCACAGTCAGGAAGTTCTTCCTAATGTTCAGATGGAATCTCCTCTCTTGTAGTTTGAAGCCATTGTTCCGCGTCCTAGTCTCCAAGGAAGCAGAAAACAAGCTTGCTCCCTCCTCCCTGTGGCTTCCTCTCACATATTTATACATGGCTATCATATCTCCTCTCAGCCTTCTCTTCTTCAGGCTAAACATGCCCAGTTCCCTAAGCCGCTCCTCATAGGGCTTGTTCTCCAGACCCTTGATCATTTTAGTCGCCCTCCTCTGGACACATTCCAGCTTGTCAATATCTCTCTTGAATTGTGGTGCCCAGAATTGGACACAATATTCCAGATGTGGTCTAACCAAAGCAGAATAGAGGGGTAGCATTACTTCCTTAGATCTAGACACTATGCTCCTATTGATGCAGGCCAAAATACCATTGGCTTTTTTTGCCGCCACATCACATTGTTGGCTCATGTTTAACTTGTTGTCCACAAGGACTCCAAGATCTTTTTCACACGTACTGCTCTCGAGCCAGGCGTCCCCCATTCTGTATCTTTGCATTTCATTTTTTCTGCCAAAGTGGAGTATCTTGCATTTGTCACTGTTGAACTTCATTTTGTTAGTTTTGGCCCATCTCTCTAATCTGTCAAGATCGTTTTGAATTCTGCTCCTGTCCTCTGGACTATTGGCTATCCCTCCCAATTTGGTGTCGTCTGCAAACTTGATGATCATGCCTTCTAGCCCTTCATCTAAGTCATTAATAAAGATGTTGAACAGGACCGGGCCCAGGACGGAACCCTGCGGCACTCCACTTGTCAGTTCTTTCCAAGATGAAGAGGAAGCATTAGTGAGCACTCTCTGTGTTCGTCCACTTAACCAATTACAGATCCACCTCACCTTAGTTTTGCCTAGCCCACATTGGACTAGTTTCCTTGCCAGAAGGTCATGGGGGACCTTGTCGAAGGCCTTACTGAAATCCAGGTACGCCACATCCACGGCATTCCCCGCATCTACCCAGCTTGTAGCTCTATCGAAGAAAGGATATGTACGTTGTATGCCAGGACCAATGCAGCTGCATAGTGAGCAATATCTGTTTGGTTTTTTTCTTCATGTTTGTTTCATTGCAGCCAAAAATATTGACAGGTATAAAGATGGAATACATTTGAAATGCAAAATACTTACATATACTATAATTTCAGAAGGGCTTAGCTTTCATGCATGTGGATCAGATTCTTGGGCTAAAGCAATAACAGTTTATGCTGGGTGGTTTGGGGAATGTTTTCAAAAAGATCTCCCACTAATGTGTTAAATACCTTTGATGTCTGGGTCTAACTCAGGACTCTTCTAAAGCAATGTAATTTAGAAATATGTATCTGTGAAACCTTGTAAGAAGCATGTAATACAGAGTGAGGCAGCCTAACTTCCTTTTTCAAAACTTAATAAAACCCATTGTATGAATCAGAAATTTTTATTTTATTTTTATAATGTAGGCACATACCTAAAGTTTTGTTTTACATAGTTTTGAAGATCAGATTAGGTAGGTGACGTCCCCCATTCTCCATTCTCCATACACTGAGTAAACTGATTTCTGACATTTGTCATGACTCTTGCCAGCATGGCAGGCATTATGTTGACAATTTCTTCCTGACTGTTGGTCTTCAAATCTTGTAGGGTCCCTGGACGGTTCACATAAACACAGGATTTCAAAAAACCCCATAGAAAAAAAATCACAAAGGGCCAAATCTGGAGAGCGGACCGGCTACTCCAAATCCGCTCAAAAAGTAGGCCTCAACGGCAAAAGCACGCTCCTCACTGTTCCAACGCATGATGGCGACAGAACTGTGCCAGGACAAAACTTTATACTCCTGCCTCTCAAATGAGACCACTAGCGCTCCGACTGTATGGCATGCATTTTTTTAAAAAGGAAGTTATGCTGCCTCACCCTGTATGTGTGCAAAATATGAATTTAATAACTGATTTTAATGAGTAATCATTAAATGCTTCTAGATTGGATAATCATTGAATCTGTGGATATTTCTCATGTCATTTTGTTTCTGAACAGTGTGAATAAGACTGTATTTATTCTCTTCCGTTTCTTATTTTTGCATGGATACAACTGCCATATTTTGCCATTTCCACTTCATTCTATTTGCAGGACCAATTGGCATGGTTAGTATACTTTAGGCTTTTAATAAAAACAATTGACGCACTTCTTCATGTTTGCAGCATTAAAGGTGTATTCTGAAGGCAAATATATTTTTGTTCTGGTCTATAATAAGTCCTATATCAGTGTCTATTTAAAAATTGAGGATCAATAGTTTAAGCATGACAAATTCACTGTGCTTTCCTCTTTGGTTCTAGTCTTTTTTTTCTACCTTGAATTCCATGTTTCCTAAATTTCTAATAATGAAAGTGATTTATCAGAGTCATTATTAATAAATACATGAGCAGGAATGGGAAAATTTTCACACTTGGTATCTCTGGCCTCTGAGGATGGTATTATGGACTCACTTGTGAGCTTAGCATTCAGTGCCAGTGCTGTAACTGACCAAGTGTTGAGAGGTTAGCAAGCCTGTGTAAACCAGGAATACTTGTGTCTTCATGACTGCTTGTCATCCAGGTTTAATACATGTATTATGCATGCCATGTGTTCAGTTGTACCATCATCAGGCTGGGATGTCAGGTGGTTGTTGTTGCTCTTGTTTTATAAAGCAAATCTCTAGTACTTATGAGAGTGGAGTTTCAAGAGAAAATGTGCAATCACTCTTCTTTCCTATTGTTTTCCAAGAAATAAATCAACTCCTGTCTTTAAGTCCATTTGGCCAATAAATGATGTCTCACATTTTATGACTGAAATTTGTGACTCATCCTCTCTCAATTCCAATTTCCATTTCCCTCTGTCAGTTACAGCTCTGTAGGAAATTATAGATTCTGAAGGGAAGTTTAGCTGAAGTCTATAGTGCAGAGCTCCTTACAATAGATTGCACAAAAAGCAATAGAATCATTGGAGTGAAGAAGAGAGGTGCAACAAAGAAATGTAAAATTTGCAGTACAATAATTAGTACTTCAGTTTCTATGGTTTCTGTTGTTTTTCATTATTTGCTTGATGTAGCAATATAATGCATTTTTAATTAGCTGTGCAGTAAAAATAACATGTACTGTTTTATGAGTAAAAGACCCTCTAAATTATTTCCACCTTCTTTCTACCCTGCCTTATATGGCCATTTTACCACTGTCCACATTAATATATCGTCCCTTGCTTCATCTCCATCTCCTCTTACTCCTAGTCTTTGTACTTCCTTCACCTGGAGCAAGAAGGGTCGGAGATGCAGCTGAGATTGCAAGGGAGGAATATATGGTACAGGGCAAGGTGAAATGAGCTAAGAAAAAGAGGAAGTAGGTGGGTGCAAGAGAAAATTCTTGTCACAATACAAAGTAAGAGAACTACAGAAAGGAACATGTGAAGAGAAAATAGTTGAGTACAAGGAGCAAGGGAGAGAGTCATGGTGAAGGTGTGGTGAGTTAGGAGGAGGCAAAGGAGGGGGTGGAAGGGTACACAATGAAAGCAGACATAATGGAGATGGAAGGTTCAGCTATAATATGGAATCAAGATTGAAAGATACTGGTGGAAAATGCAACAATTATGTGTTGAATTTGCTTAATTACTGTGAATATTAATATAGATAATTATGATAATGCATCTGAAATATGTTTAAACTATTTCAGGTCAGCCTGCCTAGTAATCGCAAGGCAATAACTGTTTCACTCTCTTGCTGTTGTGCTCTCTTGACTTCTAATGTTATAACCCAGCAGTGAAAGCTTTGTAATTGGCTCAAAATGGAGTGTCCACTTGGCTTCTGATACATTACAGTACTCTGCTGTTTTTGAAGCCTAGGACTACATAAGCAAGAGGGAGAGATTAGAAGGATCCCCTCACAGCCCTTAGTCACAAAAACAAATGTAGGTTTAGATGGAAGTGCAGCCCATTAAGGGCATCCAATCCAGAGCTTCTCAATCACTCTGGATTTTGTCTTACTTCTACAACCATAAGTATTTGTCATTTAGTCCTTCTTAACAGGTAAAATTACTATTGAATTGGAAAACAGAATATTTTTATAACAGAATAAACCGCCTACTTTTGTGACTGTATCTCCCTCCATGAACCTCTCCGATCCTCGGGGGGGGGGGGCTCTCCTTTCACCCCTACCATTATCTCAGGCCCACCTTGTGGCTACAAGGGAGAGAACCTTCTCCTCAGTAGCTCCCCGACTATGAAATACATTGGTTGGTGAGATTAGGCAAGCCCCCACTTTAGAAAGTTTTAAGAAACTCAAAACCTGGCTCTTCTGCTGCGCTTTTGGAGATTAACCATATTGTTACTACCCCTCAACATCTGTCTCTAGTGCACACCTCCTCCCTCTCTGTATGAAGGTCCTTTTTCACCCCATCCCAGAAGAGTTTCTCTCTTACAAATAATCTGCTCCATTACTATCTCACCTTGTGTTTTTAGCTTTAATATTTTACTATGTACATACGGTCCGCTCACTGTTCTGTGTTATGAATGATTTCATTGTAATTTTATATTGTTTGCTGTATTTTATGGTTTATGTTTTATGTAATTTACTATGCTGATGTTTGTGTTTTGATTTTATTTACTGTATCACGTTGTCGGGCTTGTCCTCATGTGAGTTGCCTCGAGTCCCTATTGGGGAGATGGTGGCGGGGTACAAATAAAGGATATTATTATTATTGATGTGAGCCTGCCATATTGCATTTCAGATCATTGTTAACAATTGGTGTTCTCCTTGACATTCACTTTGGCATTTGGGGAGGGGGTCAGTCCTTGGAAAGGCCCTTCTAGGTTTTATGACTTGGGAGAGACTTTGGAGTATCCTATACCCATAGGATAGTTGGCACTGTCAGGAGTTATAAGTTACACAGTGTTTCTCTATGTGATAACAGGATCAGCATTTCAGGGTAAGCCACAGATGTCATTGTAATTGGGGAATTTTATGACTGCATAGAACTCCTGACAGGCATCCTCTTCTAAGGTTTCATGGCCTGTGGGAGGTAATCCCACAGGAGCGCATTCCTGTGTGATTGCACCAGAGTAGCAACCTAAGTAAGTTGGGTTTGCACTCAGGATCAGGTGGCCCTCAGCAATATACACACTTTTAGTTGCTCCCCCCCAATGAAATTGTGGTTTGCCCAGGAAAGTTTTGAATTCAATAAATTAAGTCAATAAATGGTTCAATATTTGTGTCTGACTTCATTATTTTATGATGGGCCTTCAATAATCTTAGAAACAGTGCTATGTCATCAGGAACATAATAGTAACAGAAACATACCATTTGACTTGGTACATGTTTTTTCTCTCTTAAGTATTTTAGTCCATTCCCCCTGGCAATTTCCCTTTATTAATTAGTTATTTCAAGATTGTGCAGAAAAGCAGCCCCCTGTTCTTTCTTCCACCTGTTGTCAGCATGCAGTTCTACCCCTACCATTAAGTAAAAGGTAGAAGGGTGCCCAAAGCCCTAGTTTTGAGTACATCACCAAAGAACCCCAATTTGTTAATTACTTAATGTATTATTGTATTTTTGTGGTGAGCAAGCTTAAGAATTGGCTGTGGGCTATTTTGCCTCGTGTATCAAAATAACTTGCCTCACTTTGAGTATTAGGCTTGCTATATATATATATATATATATATATATATATATATATATATAGCTAGCTTATAAATATACATATAAAAGTCGGGGGTAGAGGGGGGAGGGGGAAGAGATGGGAAGGGGTAAAGGGGGAAAGGAAAGGTATTCCAACTACACGGGGGGGGGGGGAAGGGAAAAGGGGACACTGGGTTACATTCACTCACTCTAACATCTTTGTGTCCAGTCACAACTTCTTTCAGAGAAGGGAAGGGGGCGTGTAGGGATGTGCGGGGATAGGTAGAGTAATAGAACTTCCAGGTTGGTCTGCGAAGATGAGATAAGTATACCAGGTTTTCCGTCTCTGCTTGAACTTAATTCAAGCTTTATTCTTTTTTAGATGATGTTAGTTCTTCTTTATATTTATTTCTTTATGTTCTTAAGGTAGTTCAGGAACTTGTCCCAGTCAGTGTTTTTTCTCTTGTCAATGCAGATTGAAAGTTTTTGTGTCAATAAGTCCATATTCATCATATCGTATACCTTCAAAGTCTATTGTTCTAGAGTTGGTACTTCGCTGGATTTCCAGAGTTGGGCTAATTTAATTCTGGCTGCTGTTGAGAGGTAGAAAAAAAATCTTGTTTTCATTATTCTCTAGCTTAAAGTCTAAAATACCCAACAAGAAGTATTCTGGCTTTAGTTTAAATTTTATGTGGAGGATTTTTTCTGATTCTTTAAGTATCTGGCGCCAGAAAGTTTTGACCTTCTTGCAACTCGACCACATATGCATGAAATTTCTACTAGCTCTTGGACACTTCCAGCATTTCCCCTCTATTTTCCCTTTGTTAAATTTAGCTATTTGTTCCGGGGTCAGGTACCACCTGTAGAAAAGCTTGTACCAGTTTTCTTTAATTTCATTTGCATATGTGAATTTTAGGTTTTTTTGACCAGATTTCCTCCCATTCCTCTAATTTAATAAGGCGGCCTATGTCTCTTGCCCATCTGACCATATTATCTTTTACTAGGTCTTTTTCTGTTTCCCATGTAAGTAGTTGTTGATATACAGTACTTTCCTAATGTGCTTTCTATCTGTCTTTATAATTTTCTCATATACCGTGTCTTCTTTTTCAAAACCTAATTTTTTATCCTGGTTATAGCTTTCTTTAATTTGATGGTATTGGAACCAAGAAAGTGTGGGATTGTATATTTTTAGTTCTTCTTGAGTTTTAGGTAAGGATCCTTGGGGCGGGCTTTTTAATATGTCTTTATATGTTAGCCAGGTCTCTCTATAGCCAGGCTTGCTATATATTAAAGATAATAAATTCTTGACTTCGTCAGTATAGTATCTTATAATTCAAAGGTTACATAGAATAATTTGTGTAATTGGACATGAAGTTCATAAAAGATGATGAAGATTTTAAATATATATATAGGTACTTAAAAGAAGCTAAACAGTTAGAATGGTGATAGTAACATAAGAATAAGAAGTGATTAATATAAACAAATTCATTTCTATCATGCCAGACATCCAAGTGTTTTAAGCTTCATTGATCCAAATGCAAAAGATTTACAGATGTACTAACCACTCTGGTTAAAATCAATAGGCTTAATAGTACTTAACTTTGGCTCAGTCATCCTCATTGCAATTAATATTGTGTTCACAAATTATGCTTTTAGCATCCTACTTTTTCTTCACATTTGAAAAGCTGACATACCCATATGCTTTTTCAGAAGAACGGCAAGTACGCAGCTGCTATTTTTACAGTTGCTAATTATAAACATTTTAAACATCTGTTTTTACAAGATTTCTTTAGAATTTCTATTTGAGGAAGGTTTTGATATTGTACCCATAAAATGATTAATGAAAATCATAATTTCTTTTTCCTCCAACAAAAGCTAAAAGTTTCAGGATTGTTAAGTACATAGTTAAACACTGACATATGCACAAAGAAGAGTACAGTATATTCTGGCGTATAAGACTACTTTTTAACCCAAGAAAATCTTCTCAAAAGTCAGGGGTCATCTTATATGCGGATGTAGTCTTATGCATGGGAGTCATCTTAACTCTATATTTTAACTGGAAAAGTTGGGGGTCGTCTTATACACCCAGTCGTGTTATATGCCGGAATATACAGTAGTTAAATATACTAGTCTACTAATTTATTATTGAAATATTCCTCTATAAACCTTACCTGCTGAGTTGTTTGTTCTACTCAGTACTCTTTGCAGTGATGTACAGGAATTCTGTCTGTAGTAGCACAGCAAGTGTCTGAGAATTTGCCAGAGGAGAAGAGGGGTGATAGGTTTCAAAATGAGGAGTCTGTGTGTGATTGGAGAGAATTGCAGGCCTCAAATTGTAGGGAATTGCAGGCAGATGAAGCCAAGACAGATGATGTTTTGAATTCCAATGCTGGTTCCCAGGTAACAGAGGAAAATGAAAGTCCTCGGGCTGATGGAAAGTTTTCCCGGGAAACTAGATTAGGCCTGAGTATGGAGGGATTAAGACACAGACAAAGTAAATATTCTCATAGAAGCTGTGGGAAGACCTTGAAGCCCAGGTGTGTTCAGCATGATGTCATGGGTATCTGGACAGGCTTAAATTAAGTAGTTTGGCTTCAAGCCTCTCAGATGAGACAACGTTGCTAAAGAATAGTTTTCCTGTCTTTGCTCTCAAGTTCATGATTCAAGTTTCCTGTTCTAGTTCATGTCTTTATTCCTGTAAGGGTTTCCCTTGGAAGAAACTCCTGTTTTCTGGTTTATGGATTTATGTTTGGATAACTGCTATGGATTCTGGTTCTCTTGACTCTATGTACTTCACCATTTTTGGATTACTGTTATTTTGTATTTTCTATTCTACTGACCCTTTTGGAAATGCCCCTTTTCCTCTATGTACTTGCTTTCCTTAATAAACATTTCTAGATAGTATTACTGGCCTCTTATGTGGTGCTGGGTGAAAAATTGAAACTGAAAAAAACAGAACTTAATTTCTTAGTAAATTCAAATGTAACTATTCATGGAGGGAAAATAATACCTAAATTCCTATAAGTGTGTCTTTTGTTGGAATTGGCAGAGGGTCAATGGGGAAAAATCAGTCTCTGTCAGAAGATAATGGTTCTCTGCAAGCTCTGAACTTACTCAGGAGTGTCTTAGGGCCTTTTTGGTGGTGGCCCCCCACCTCTGGAACAAAATAAGACAGGCCCCGTCCCTCCCCTCCTTTCGTAAGAGCTTGAAGACCTGGTGGTTTCAACAAGCCTTTGAAAATGAACAGTTCCCAGCCCCAAACATTATTAAATATGGCTTGCACTTCTTACTTATTACCCCAGTCATCCCTCTAATATGCCCTGGAAATGAGCAGCCATGGACCCATACCTGCTATTGCTGTTATAGCACTGTACTTAATTCCCGGCCCCCTCATATTTTGAGTTTGCACTAGCCTTGGCCCGGCTTTTTAATTTCTCTGAATAGGCAGGATTATTTTTAATATACTTGTGTTATTGTGATAATTGTGTGCTTATGTTGTTTTGTTAATTTTATGTTATGCTGTTTACTTCGTATGTTTCGGTGATGTTACTTGGAAACCGCTGTGAGTCCCCCTTGGGGAGATAGACCAGTATATAAATAAAGTTCTATATTATATATTTTTTTCCTGGATTTTTTCTGCTAAACTTCCCATTATTGGAATGCCTGAAACACCTTCAGAGGAGGTTTGTCATTGCCTTCATCTAAGACTGAGGAAACATGATTTGCCCAGGCCACCCAGTTAGTATTCATGACTGGGGGGATTTAAACCCTATTGTTCCCTAAATCCAAGACCAACACTATACCATACTGGTTCATCTATAATAACTAGGATCGAGTGAATATGATCTTGGTCTCAGTATACCGATTAAAATGCTGCTTTTTTTTTTAAAATATGTTTTTATTTATTTAGAATATATTGCTCGTAGATGAGCTGACAGAAAGGAGGGAGTGGTGAGGGTAAAGGGGGATAGGAAAAGGGGAATGGTGTATATGCGAAGGGTAGGTACAATATTTCCCTTCAAGTTCGAAATATAATAGTCTGTCGGTATATATTACATTGTAGAGGGTGGGGAAGAGGCGGGTAGGGGCGGGGGGGGAGGGGGAGTGGAAGGGAAGGGGTAGGGGGGGGAGTGGAATCGCTACTACCAACATACCCACCACCATGGTCATGTCCCCCTCCAAGTACCTTTAAAACTACTTCCAGGAGTTCCTGGGCAGATAATTGAGTAATGGACAATGCTTTCGTCCATTGTGGTATTTATGACTTATTCACCGGCTTCTTGCTGATGTTCCTTTGAGTTTCTTTACTATATAGTACTGATATAGATTTCTTTGTTCAGCCCTTTAATATACTCTATGAAATTTGTCCAGTTAGTTTTGAGTGGTTTCGATATATTCTGAGATATTTTTTGAGTTAGTGTGTCCATATTCATTATGTCCCAGACTTTTAATAGCCATTGTTCCACAGTGGGGGTTTCTTTAGATTTCCAGTTTCTGGCTAACACTATTCTTGCCGCTGTAGTAAAATAAAAGAACAATTTGTCTGAGATTTTGTCTTTGATGGAATCTATGATTCCCAGTAGCATTGCCTCTGGTTTTAAATCTACTTTTTCCTTTAATATTAATTCTATTATTGTGTTGATCTCGTGCCAGAAACTTTTTATCTTACTACACTTCCACCACATGTGGATGTAATTTCCTTTGGTTTTTCCACATTTCCAGCAGGTATCTTTCATTTTCCCTTTGCTGAACTTAGCTATCTTATCAGGCGTGAGGTACCATCTATAGAAGGCCTTATACCAGTTCTCCTTCATCTCGGATGCATAGGTATATTTAATTTTTTTGCGCCAGACTTCCTCCCATTCCGACATATTTATTGATCTTCCTATGTCTTTGGACCACTGGACCATTGTTCCCTTCACCTGCTCTGTTTCCGTTGCCCATATTAGCAATTGCTGGTATATTTTTTTAATTAGTTTGGCTTTTATTTTTATTATCTTGTCCCAGAAATTTTCTTGTGTTTGAAATCCCCTTTTAACATCTATTTTGAAATTTTCTGTTATTTGTTGGTATTGGAACCATGAGATGGTTTGGTCCATTTGTTTTAGTTCTTCCTGGGTTTTTAGCTTTATCTCCCGTGCGTTTGTTTTTAAGAGTTGTGTATATGTTAACCATTTTTCTCTGGGTAACTCCCTCAGATGTTGCGCTTCGTTAGGTGAGAACCAGAGGGGGGTCCTGCTGTATAGTTTGTCTTTATACCTATTCCATATTTGAAGAAGGGCAGCTCTAGTTGGATGGTTTCTAAAGTTCTTTTCCTTGTCTGCTTTTCCCCTCCACAAATATCCATGCCAGCCTTGTGATAGATCGAAGCCTTCTAGGGCTAATATCTTCCTCTTGTTTAGCGTCGCCCAGTCTTTCGTCCATCGCAGTGCCGCTGCTTCATAATATAGTTGAAAATCAGGGAGGGATAGGCCTCCCCTTTTTTTGTCATCTATCAAATTTTTGTGGCTTATTCTTTGCTTCTTACCCCTCCAGATAAATTTGGAGATTTCTTTTTGCCAGTTATTAATTAAAGTTTTTGATCTCAAGACTGGTAGCGACTGGAACAGGAACAGGGCGTCTGGTAGGATATTCATTTTAACAGTGGCGATCCTGCCTAGCAATGAGAGATTTAAGGAATTCCATGAGTTCATTTTCTTCTTTATTTCTTTCCATTTCCTTTCGTAGTTATTCTTTATCAAGTGAGTATTATTCGATGATATTACTATTCCTAGGTATTTTATTTCTTGTGTTATTTTAATTCCTGATATTTCCTGTAATTTTAATTTCTTTTCATTCTTCATGTTTTTTGTAATTATTTGTGTTTTGTCTTTGTTTATTTTAAATCCCGCGACTTCGCCAAATTCTGCTATTTCCTCTAGCCATTTGTTTATGTTGTTCAGTGGGTCCTCCATGAAGCAGACTATGTCGTCCGCAAAAGCTCTTGTTTTAAAAGTATATTTCTTTACTTTGAGTCCTTTCAATTCTTGGTTTGTAGAGATTCTTCGTAGTAGGACTTCTAATGCTGTAATGAATAGTATTGGAGATAGGGGGCACCCCTGTCTGGTGCCTTTCTGAATTGGTATGTTTTCTGAGTATTGTCCGTTTATTGTTAGTCTGGCCTGTTGTTGTGTGTAGATGGAGGTGATAGCATTTAAATATTGATGACCTATGTCCATTTCTTTAAGTAGGCTTGTAATGAAATCCCAGTTAACGTTGTCGAACGCCTTTTCGGCATCCAAAAACATGAGAGCAGCTTCCTTCTGGTTGTTTTTTTCGTAGTAATCGATCACATTGATTACGGTTCTGATGTTGTCACTCAACTGCCTCTCTGGGAGGAATCCAACTTGGTCTTCTTCTATATTTGTTGTTAATATTTCAGTTAATCTTGTTGCTAATATTGCTGTGAATATTTTGTAATCTGTGTTGAGTAGTGATATGGGGCGATAATTTTTAACCAGTGTACTGTCTGTATTGTTTTTGTGGATCATTGAAATTGTAGCTAGTTTCCATGTATCTGGTAACTCTCCCTCTTCCAACACTCTATTCATAACTTTTTGAAGTTCTAATACTAATATGTCTTGAAATACTTTATAATATCTGTTTGTGAGGCCATCTGGGCCTGGAGCTTTGTCCACTGGCAGATTCTTAATGATTTTGAGGATTTCTTCTTGAGTGATTGGGTTGTTTAGTTTCTCTCTTTGATTGTCTGATAATCTTTGTATGTTTTGCTTCCCTAAGTAGTGCATTATTTTTTCTCTGGGGATTTTTTTCATCTTTGTATAATTTTTTGTAATAGTTCGTAAATTGATCTATAATTTCATTTGTTTTATAGAGACAGTTTTCTCCTTCCACTATTTTTGTTATTTGTCTACTTTGTTTTTTAGCTGCGATCTTCATTGCTAGTGCTTTCCCTATTTTATTTGCGTTTTCAAAGTAGTACTGTTTGGTGTATTTCAGCTTTTTTTCCATCTCTTCTAATTGTAGTGTATTCATGTTTTTTCTTAGTATATCTAATTGGTAAAGGACTTTTTTATCTTTTGGATTTATCTTTAATTGGTTTTCCATTTTTTTAATTTCGCTCTCTAACTTTGTACATTCTTCATTCTTGCGTTTTTTTATTCTTGCGGCTTGCGCGATTAGGTGGCCTCTTATGAATGCTTTGTGGGCATCCCATATGGTCTTAATTGATGTGTCTTTTTCTGTGTTTAGTCTGAAATATTCTTTCAATAACTCCTTATTTTTTTCTACTCTTTCTGGTGCTGTAAGTAGGCTATCATTTAATCGCCACCTGAAGCTCTTCCCTTGTTCTTGATGGCTTTGAATTAGTATCTCCATGGGTGCATGGTCGGAGTTTAGCATAGGTAGTATTCTGCTTTTAGTCACCTTTGGTAGAATTGTGTTTGTCACCCAGGCCATGTCGATACGTGACCATGTCGAATGTCGATTAGAGAAAAATGTGTAGTCGGTTTCTCTTTCATGGTGGTATCTCCATATATCCGTTAATCCAAATTCTTCCCTTAATTCTAAAAAAGATTTTGGTAAGGCCCCTAATTTTTTTTGCTTTGTTTTCGGTGTTTGAGTCGATTTATCTTTTAGTGTATCTATTACTCCGTTAAAGTCTCCTATGAGTAGTAGATCATCATAGTCTGTATCTAGTATATTTTTTTTCAGTGCTTTAATAAAGTTGCTTTTAGCTTCGTTTGGTGCGTATATGTTGCAGACTAGGATGTTTCTGTCTTCGAATTTTATCAGCACTCCTAGCATTCTACCCTCTGAATCTTTGAATATTAAATTAGATGGAATATTCTCTTTAATATACATTGCTAGACCTCTTTTTTTCTCCGGCCCCGACGCATAATAACATTTGCCCAGCGTTTTTTGCTCTAAATGTGCAATATGTTTATTGGAAATATGGGTTTCTTGCAATAAGATTAAATCATAGTTACATTTCTTTAAGTGGTGCCATATTTTCTTTCTCTTAGAGGGGGCATTTAGCCCGTTGACGTTGTTTGAGTAGATTTTAATTCTTCCTGTCATCGTTGCCATTTTTCTTATCTTGATAGTCCCGATCTGTCTTTGTCTTGTCCATCTGTGAGGTGTAGTCATTCGGAGATATTTCTCTCGGTCTCTTCCTTCCCTTCTCATTGTCACTTTCATTTGAAAGACTAAGTCTCCTTGTCACATTGTTGTCTTGTTCGTTGTAGCGAAGTGTGAGTCTTTCCCTTTCTTCCTCCCTCGGGTCTTGTTTTCCTTCGTTTTTATTCTTTAGGTGTTTGTCCCAAAATGCCCTGGCTTTCGCTTCCGATGTTAACCAGTGTTTGCTTTCATTCCAGGTTACTACTAGACCCTCTCTTTTTTCCCATTTAAATCTAACATTTCTTTTTTTTAATTCATCAGTCAAAAAGTAGTATTTGCGCCTTTTTTCTATCACTGATGCAGGGATTTCTTTCAAAATTGCAATTTTGCTTCCTTTATGTTGTAGAGGAGACTTAGAATGTTCTCTAAGGATTCCATCCCGAGTATTTTTCTTTGTCAGCTGGACGATAACATCCCTTGGAGTTTTGAATTTTCTTGAGTGGGTCGTTTGTATCCTGAAGACCCTGTCGACTTCTGCCTCAGCGTCGGTTTTGCTTTTATTTGTTAATTGTGCGATCATGTCTACTATCACTTCTCTTATGTTTTCTTCATCGTCTTCTAATATATTTCTAAATCTGAGTTGGAATTCTTTTTCTCTAATTTCTGTTACCTCTTGTTGATTTTGAAGTGCGTCAACTGTCTCCTCCAAGCTTTTTATTTTTTTCTTCATTACTTCCTGGTGGCTCTTGATTATGGTGTTTTCTTTTGTTAGTTCTACATTTTCTTGTCTCACTTTCTCTACTTCACTTTTGATTATGGTGTTTTCTTTTATTAGTTCTCCATTTTCTTGTTTCACTTTCTCTATTTCACTTTTTACTGTAGTCATTTCTTCCTTAAATATTGATTGTAATTCTTCCGTCATATCTTTCTTCATTACTTCCATTTCATTTTTGATTTCATTTTTGATGGCTTTGCTTTGTGCGTCTTGATTGTTTTGTAGTGTCTTTATTTCTGTTTGTATTTTCAATAGCTCTTTCATAAGGTCTTTAATTGTGGGTTCTTCAGGCAGGGAGCCTTTCCTAGCGCTAAGTTGGCCCTTTTTTCCCATTTCTTTGTCTTTATCTTTGTCTTTGTCTGGCTTTCCTTTTTGTAGGGAGGCCATGTTTATGTTATCTTGTTCGCAGTATTCAACTTAATCACACAATTATTGGGGGGGGTACAAGTGGTAGGGGTCCATACAATATCAACAGGGGAAAAAATTCAATATAAGTCCAATACAATCAGTACAATCAATCAAGGTCAATCAGTTCATTGCCAACAAGGAAAGAAAGGAAGGAAGAAAGGGAGAGAGAGAAAGAGAGAGGGAGGAAAGGGAGAAGATGAAGCAAAAAAGAAAGAGAGAGAAAAAAAAACAGAAACAAAAAACAAAACAAAAAAAAAACATCCAAGTCCTGTACAATCAGACAAAGTCGATCTGTTCATAGTCAAGAAAGTCCATATATCAGTAGCACAAATTCATCGAATTATAAGTCTATGTTAATCTAGAAAAATCAAGTCCATCAATTCATCGAAGTATAGGTCTATGTTAATCTAAAAGAATCAAGTCCGTCACTTCATCAGTGGGCAGATAGTCCAATTGATTGATGACATGATATATAAGACATATATAAGACATATATAAGACATATTTTTACAAACAGTATCGAAATGTTGTTTAACCTAATTCTCTGTTTAAATACATTTGCTCTTTTCCCCTCTTTTGATATTCTTTAGTTTGTAGAATGGGTTTTCCCTTTCTTTAATATTCTTGCTTCTTCTCTCCTTTTTCCTCTTCAGTTCTTTTATCCCTGCCTACTATCTGTCTTGTTCTTTACTGTTTACTTGTTATTTACTGTTTGCTCTCAGTTCCTATGTGTCTTCCTCTCCTTTCTTTTTCAGTCACTCTTTCGAGTTCCTGTCTATATGGTAATTATATACATATAGGAGGGATACATATACATATAGGAGGGATACATATACATATAGGAGGGATACAAAAAGGATAAATGCTAGGTGTGAGTAGGAGAAGAGAAAGAAAAAGGGGGGGGAAGCAAATTCAAGCACATACAACACGTACAGCAACAGGACTCAGTAGCAGTGTATGTCGAATGCTACTACACCTCTAATCCCAAATTATGCCTGTGAGTCAGGTTGGGTCAAGTGGAAATGTTCTGTGTATCAGTCTCAGTTCAAGTCCAAATCCAGGCTTAATATTTTAATTTGCTCAGTTCAGTTTGTTCAGTTCAGTTCCAATATCTAAATTTGAGCGGCCGGTTCGGTTGTGGGGGGGGGGGGGGGGAGTAGGGTAGCGACTTGGGATGTAAGGTTGAAGTTACTCACACCAATCCAAGAGTTCCGAGCACTCCACCTTGTACGCCTTACACGCCACTGTTTTAGCTTCTCACTGTGTTCCGAGCTCTCCGGGTCCCAGGCTCCCTGGCTTCTCTCCTTTCTCTCCTTTCTTGGCTTCCCGTTGTTTGCTTCCTCCTGCCCCTTCAGTTGGCTCTCTCTCCACCACTCGTCAGTCGCCGGCCGTCTCTCTTCTCGTTGTTTGCACTTCTCTGATTAGTTTACGGCTGTTTACGGCTGTTTGCGATTGCTACGGCAGATTTACGACCTTCCACTTTACTTCTTTTAATTACTTTACTGCACCTTCGCTTTGCCGCTCTGCCGCTCTGCCTAGCGTGCCTAGCGTGCTCAGCCTTGCAGCTTCTCCCAGCTGCTGGGGGAGAGCCGAGAAAGTCCGACCAGTTGGTGCACAACGCAATCTTGGAAAGTCCTCTCTCAGGTGATTTATTTTCTTTCTTCTTTAGTCCTAGTCCGGAGAAACTTGAGTCTGCTCAGGTCTCCTTTCTTCAAGTCGAAGTTTTTCCAATGCTTCTTGATTTTTAAAATAGCGACCAGCGTCCTTCCCCGTGCTTGCGCCGGGTGTCCTTGCCGTCCCCCGCGCGGCTGGCTAGAATGGCATCTGGCCTTGTTTCTTCAGTTGCCGTTACCGTGACCAGCAATGCCCTATCAGCCGAACGCACCAACCCGCCTCTCGCTGTTGGGTTGGGTTGGGGGAGCCTAAGCTCAACCTGGGGGTCTCAGCAGGTCGGTTTGCTGGGAGCCTCAACAAACCGTGGCGTCCGCCATCTTGCCGCTACCAGAAGTCTCTAAAATGCTGCTTTTTGACTATGATGATACAAATTTTGTACTCCAGATATCTAATTGTAATTGATTTTAATGACAAGGCATTAATACTAACAAAAGCAATATATTTATGGCAGGAAGTAATATATTTCTTTGGAACTCATCTCCATGCAAACAGGTACCAGAGAGTTTGCCAGTATCCTTGTTAAGAATGCTGGAGAAATCTGTCACAAAATTCAGAAGTGCAAGATTTTCCTCATTCCAAAGGGTGGCATCCTATTGGACTTCTTTGTCTCAGTAGAGTCTGTAGCCAGATGGTGAAATGTACAAAGATAATATTTGCATGCCTTTCATCAAGAATATTGTGTTACTTCTGAAAGTGTTGTAGTTGAGCTTTTTTATTTTTATTAAACAAGAACCCAGATCGTCAATACCAAGGAGACATTTCTCCCTTGTCGCCTGCTGAGCATCATATGTTTTATTGTTGTTGTTTTGCATGGCCATGTTGCAGTGCATTGCAGAAAATTACTGTGCAGTCTTTCTGAAGCAATGAGTAGAGAAACACTGACACTTCCTCTGATGTGTGATGATTCTGTGCAACAAACCAGAACTGAAAAATATTTGTCATGATGGAAGTCACTGCAAAATCTGAGGAGGAAAAGCATCAATTTCTAGATGTCAGTGAATCCTGCAGTCTATGTTCAAAAGGAATGCTGAATGCATTTGCCAATGACCATAGCAACACAGTTGGATTCAAAGCTACCCATATCTTCATTCATGAATTCTTGGTGTGAATCTATTCTACACTACAGAATTAATGCAGGTTGATACCACTTTATTTGCCATGGCTCAATACTATGGAACCATGAGAGTTGTAATTTTACAAGGTCTTTAGTGTTCCCTGCTAAAGAATGCTCCTTCCTCACCAAACTACAGCTTCCAGGATTCTACAGTATTGAACCATGGCAGTTAAAGTAATATCAAACTTCATTAATTCTACAATGTAGATGCACACTTGGTCATAGATGTAGAGTCAGCTGGTTGATCTCTATCATATATATATAGAGAGGGGGTGGTGGTGGAAAGTAACTACTGGTATATAGTAAAAAAGAAAGAAAGAGTGCCCCCATCAGTCACTCATTCAAGTGGAAAGGTGACTGCCCAAGTAAGAAAGAGGGACCCCCCGCCCTCCCAGTTCAGGCATGACCTCTCATTCTGGTGAGAAGATGATCATATAGGGAAGCAAGAAGAAAGACATGCAACACTCGCTGAATCAATCAGGCACTCTCACATTATTTACTGATGTTAAAAAAACCCTTGTCAATATAAATTAAACCTTTTTAAGACCCCCTCCTGTCATGATCTACCAGTTCTTGTTGCATGTCTCCACAATGCAGGAAGCATGGTATGTTATTCCTATAATTTCTTTGAGGACTTGGTTTCTTTCCAAGTGTAGTTAATTTGGGATTAACTACACATTTTTAGAATAGAAATAGTTTTCAACTTTTTTCACACTCAGAACTCTATCTGGGTTTAGCTCCTTTTCATAAATGATTGCCTTTGGTGACAATTATTCTTTTCTCTTAAACAGCATATTAAGTTATAGGGTCAAGAAAGAAATTTATTTTGTGTTTCCTTTGTGACATCAATTTGGGGTGTGTGCTTTTTTGCAGATTATTGATAAATTGTTCTCCTTGTTACTTAAATGAGAGACATATAGCATTATAGTGCTATATAGCTTACCTTTCAGCTGAGCACCTAGGAAGTCATTAAATGTAAACACAATGGAACAAGAACCCTGCTAAATCTGGCTATAGCAAATCCATCAAAGCTACCAATTTTTGACATTTCATCCCATCTGAGGGTGGAATTAGGTACAGGTGAAATAGCTTGCCCATTCCAGCTGATCTTTGCTCACACTTTCACCAATCCAAATGTATACATCTCCCCTTATCACTCTAACTTAAATGGAGACATGGCAATGACAATCCATCCATTTTCTATAGTTACTGGAAGAAATAGCTTTGGTGGTTTATTCTCAGCTGAGGACAGTTGCAATGATCAAGTGCTAGATGGTTATGCCTGAAAATTCATAAATACTAGGGGAAAGTGATTTCATTTGTTGAAGTAGGGATTCCAATCCTGTGCTCACTGTAGTAATTAGAACATTGACTGTTTAGGTTCATCAGTTTTCTCTGATTTTAGGGAAGCTCCATGATCTATGATCAAATAATTCTTGTTTGAACAAGTGAACATTTGAGTAAATTGGGACAGTGTAACAGACTTAAGATCTTGCAGAAATATTCTTTTCAATTTGAAAAAGAAAGGGGAGAAATAATCAAGTGAATTTCAGATATGTCTTCATATTAATGCTATCTTCTATAAAATATGTTCAGCTTTCCCAGGTATACATGATATAAGAGTTATGGCTTAAATTAAAATGATTATATAAGGATGGAAAATGTACAAAAGAAGGACTTCTGTCAATCTTATATTACGATATTTGACAAATCTTTTGTTAGCATTGCATTGGTGTATAAAATTATCAAAATTCAAAATCAAAAAGAAAAATCATTCAAACTGAAAAAAAATGATTTCCATTCCAAATTGTAGTACTTTTAAAAATTCTGAAAATTTTTATATCAATTCATTAGCAAACACCAATTTATGCTATTGTTACAATTCAGAAGGTTGGCTGTAAAAACAAAGGGATGCTTTACTTTAAATGAAAAAAAAATAATGTTCATTTGCATGTCCAGCTACTATACATTGCTGAAATATGCAAAAACATACTTAAGATTCTATATCATTTGTCTGTCCACAATTACTAGGGCTCAGACAGTATGCTTAGGTGATCCCTCGCTTTCCGAGGATGATTGTCTTCCAATATTCTTGTGGGTCTGTATGTGGCTGTGGAGCCCTATTCTTGCTCTGCATCTTCTTCCACAGTGAGGGCATTGGTTTCCAGGTGGAAGGCGGTCTCAGCCAGGGTTGGCTTAACGCGCCTTCCTCTTGGCACGTTTCTCTTTTTCACCCTCCACTCGTGCCTCCTCAAATTCTGCAGCACTGCTGGTCACAGCTGACTTCCAGCTGGAGTGGTCAAGGGCCAGGGCTTCCCAGTTCTCAGTGTCTATGCCAGAGTTTTTAAGGTTGGCTTTGAGCCCATCTTTAAATCTCTTTTCCTGTCCTCCAACATTCCGTTTTCCGTTCTTGAGTTCGGAGTAGAGCAGCTGCTTTGGGAGACGGTGGTCGGGCATCCAGACAACATGGCTGGTCCAACAGAGTTGGTGGTGGAGGACCATCGCTTCAATGCTGGTGGTCTTTGCTTCTTCCAGCACGCTGACATTTGTCCACTTGTCTTCCCAAGAGATTTGCAGGATTTTCCGGAGGCAGTATGAATCTATATGCATACTACCAACTGTACCCAATTGACAGTAAAAGTAAAAAAATAATCCTATGTTCTCCTGCCTTTTCGGCTGTTTTAAAATATTAAAATTAATTTTTTTTCTCATCTCTTACTTTCCTTCATTGTGTTCACTTTACTTCAGTTACTGCAAACTGCGTTCAAAATAGTAAAAAGCTTGCATTCAACTAGTAGAAATATAGCAGAGGAGAGAGTAGAATCTTCCCTTTTTCAAGAGGCCCAAGAAAAAGAAATGCAGCCTCTTTTAACTTGTCTGTTCTTCCTCATTAATAACATTTCCTATCTAAACCACACTGCGATGCTACTTGGCTGCATGTGTCTTTATCTGTAAAATGTTAATGGATTTGGGAGGGGGCAGTAATATCCTTAAAGAACAAGATCCCATATGATCTGGGAAGCTAAGCAGAGAGAGGCCTAGTTAATACTTGTATACCAATGGTGTTACAGTCTATATTTCAGGGAAAGGACTTGGCAAAATGATCTCTGAGCATTCCTTGCCTATTCATGGAGTCTTTATAAGTTCAAAGGCAATTTGAAGACACATACACACACATAGTGTGTACAGTTGTACTTTATGGTGCACTAAAGAACTGCAGGATGGAGAGGTCATCCAAGCAATGGAACTGACTTTAGCCACTCAGTTTGAACATTGCATGCTGCTTGAACCTTGCCTAAATAGTATCGTCTTCCAAACCTATGGTGTTCCTGTATCATTTTCCCTTTCATCTTGCCTGTTTTCTTGCTTCTTGATCCTGTCTGCTAGATTGTCTTTCATTTCTAACTAGTCTGTTGATCCCTATCCGAACATTTGGTGCACATTTTGGCTCTTATCTCTTCTCAGAACACTCTATTGTTCCCTGTTTTGTATTAAAATCTACTTAAACATATTTTATGTGATGCAAGTGGATTATTTAGTCCCATTGCACCATAGATGGAAATCAGAAATCTAAAACTGAGTTAAACTGATCTAAAAGTATGTTATTGTTTTATTTTAGGTATTATATTTATTTACAAAAATATTCAGCACTGTATTTTTCTCAATTACAGGTAAGCACAATAGTACACTATTATTTTTCTTTTGAGAATAACTGAGCAAACATTCAAGCATTTCCTGGCCAGTCAGTCAAATCCCAAATGAAATATTTGAAAATAAATGGATCATGTGTTTTCTGAAGTGCAAAGTATAAAATACTATTAAATGTCATTTGTAAGTTTTTGACACCTCATATGTCAGTGTCTTACTGGAGCAGTCCAAGAAAGAAATGGCAGCAGGTGACATAAAGTTACCATGTTTCAAGAAACTCATGAAATCTATTTTGCTGATCCATTGAATGATATAATCAAAATTAATGTTTTGTTATTTATGTTCTTAAAGAACAAAATAGAAGGTGTGCCTCAGTATTGGTATCTTTCATGCATCATTGTTGGTATCCTTCATCCACTCATTTCTCAGACCAACTTAGTCTCAAGGATCTGTCAAAATGAAACATAGTCATAGGTGCACTAAAACAATGGTTTATTGATTACATGGCAATATCAGTGGAATGCAATAATAAAACCCAAGGTAAAGTTAGCTCATGCCCCTTAGATGATTGAAGTAGTCCTTTATCACAGCTGTTGCCTACAGAGGTTTCCATAATTAATGGAACATTTCTGCAATGGATTATGTCCAAGTATGTCTCCCAGAAAGAGACCAATTATCCTACCTTTTTCAATCATTAAATAGCTTTTCTTGTTCTGGAAGGTGCTGACACATTTTTCCAGGCAAAGCAGGAGTGAGGGAGAAGGTTTCCCTATCCTAATTAATAGAGATGTGCAATCCATTTTTAAAATGGTTCAAAAATTTAAAAAATACGGGGTGCTGGCGTTTAATTTCTAAAGTGTTTCTAAGGTATAGTTAGTGAAAAATTCATTACTATAACAAGAGTAATAAAATTTCATTACTATTTTGTTATAGTAATTGCACATAATTACTCCAGTTGGGTAAATTCCATGAGCTTCTTTCTCTCTCATTTTTACAGTAAATTTTAGTAAATGGTAGAACACATTTACTACTCTAAACCCACCAAAGTTCAGAATGTTTCACTTATCCATGTAATTTGGGGGAATTTTCAAAATTTTTATAAACAATATATTTTTTAAAAAAAAATTAAGAAAATATGTTCCTAGTTTTATTTCCTGTTTAATTGTGTAGTCCTTACTTTAAAAGTAATGGTTCTATACTGGGAACCTTGTTTTTGTGCCAAAATTTTTGTTACATGGGTGGATTATGATGTTAAATTGGTAGATTGGATAGCAAAATGTGTTATAACACGATGTCCCCCATGCAAAGACTAGGTTTTTGCAGGTTAATAAACATTTGCCATGTTTTTAATGATAGGACCAATTAGGAAATGAAATTTATAACCCAAGAACAAAATCATAATTTATTGAAACTCTGGCTGGCTATGCAGGGGGAAATCTTTCTGTTGCTGACCAGTGCACTGCATTCTGGGAAATGTAGTTTAGGGCAGGACCTTTTGAATTCTCTGGCATAGGACTCCTCCCTTCCCAAACTACATTTCCCAGAGTTCTGTGCTGTTCTCAGAAAACACTGCTCTCTACCCCCCCCCCCCCAAATTAATTTACAGATGCCATTAATTTACAGAGGAAGGCAGGACACTAACGCAGCCTTTTTGGCTTGGCTTAGCTTTGCTTCCTTGTGCTAAATATGAAACTGACTTTAGGGGCCTTCCGAGATTTACAAAACTAATATGAAAAAGTATAGGGCAAGTTTCACTTCTTAAATTTTTCATGTGGGCCACAACCATGTATCAGATGTATGAATTTAAGTAAGAATTTAATGAATTTGATCCAGGACTAATGAAAAAATGCACACCTTTACTAATTAACTAAGGAATAGTTTCCTAAGCATTCTAAAATGAAAACATTGTCATCTATTCCTTCAGTATCAGCAGTCCTTGCTTAGCCTGCTAGAGAAGCTTCACTACTAAAAGCTCCATTGTAATTGCTACAGGACTGCTTGATTAACTTAGAAATGAAGGAAGGCCCTCCCTAAATGTGGAACCCATTCCTGTGGCTTCACTTATGCACACACAGAGAGCAACAACAACAGTAAACCCAATAATAATAATAATAATAATAATAATAATAATAATAATCTCTTTAGACATTTTCTAGGTTTTCCAGTGGACTTTATGGTATGTTTCTGCCAGAAATTATGGTAGATTTTTATTGAAGGACTTAGCAAATTCTTAGATCTCTAAGTTCTCTGACACAACTTTATAGTGTGCTGGGATCATGAATGAGGTAATTTAATGGTTCCAAATGTATTTAGCTTTCACATAACCATGATCCAGCCAGAAACATGTATCCATCTGGGAGGGTCTTACTTCACTCAATTACTGTTATGCATGCACCCCAAATAAAGAGCATTTTGCATTAAGAGCTATTGCTCAGCCCAGGTTTCACTTTGACATATTAGTAGCATTCTGAGTTGAGAGCTAGCGCCTAAGGCAGGGGTCCTCAAACTTTTTAAACCGGGGGCCAGTTTACTGTCCCTCAGACCGATGGAGGGCCGGACTATAGTTTTTTAAAAAAAAAATCAATTAAAAAATTCCTATGCACATTGCACATATCTTATTTTGCTGTGTGGAAGGGCCCTTAGAGGGGGGTTTTTCTAGCCCTCTTTAGGCAGTAATTCCAGGAGCAGAGAATGGGAAATCTTCCTATTTCTAGTCTGACCAAAAATCTGGCTACCAGTATTTAAAAAACTCTAAAATTATAACTGTAAATAAAGAACAACACTCAAACACAGGGGAACTCCAGACAAGAAACAATCAGGGCCAGCTAATCATCTCTCAACAAAGGATTCTCCCTAAAAACTGTCAGGCTATGAAATGGCAATCAAGGTGGCCAATTGAAACATTCATACCTACCTCCAACAGACAAGAGTTCTTTCTCCCACCCTGGATCTTCCACAATTTTCCTGGTTAAAGGTTTGCCTCTGACATGAAGTCCAGTCGTGTCTGACTCTGTGGTGCTCATCTACATTTCTAAGTCGAAGAGCTGGCATTGTCCATAGACACCTCCAAGGTCATGTGGCCAGCATGACTGCATGTAGCGCCGGGGCAGCCTCCCTTGGCTGGCTCACGCTGCCCATCAGGAGCCTGCCAAGGGAGGAGCAGGCCCGCGCGGGTGACTTGTGAGTAAAGCACTTCGCGAGGTGCTTTACTCGCGAGTAGACCATGCGGAGCAGCCTCCCTTGGCTGGCTCACGCTGTCCATGGGGCCCCATGGACAGCGTGAGCCAGCCAACGGAGGGGCACTGTCTGGGGGGGCGCTCCTCCTCCGCGGGCCGGATCGGGGCCCTTGGCGGGCCGGAAGTGGCCCACGGGCCGTAGCTTGGGGACCCCTGGCCTAAGGGAGCACTAGTGCAAGCATACAGGGCTTTAGGGCTTCAAGGGAGCAGCTTCCGTGCCTCTGTGCCTTGTGATCTTGCATGAGTGTGTGAGCTTGTCTCATTTTTTTGTTTTGTTGTGTGTGTGTGTTTTTGTTGGTGTGTGTGGTTTGTTTGTTTGTTTGGCAATTTGACTTTGTCTTAACAATCTCTACCCAATTCTTCTTGCCATCTCATCCTAATCTATTTTTTCTCTGTTTACTTACCATCTTTGTATACTGACAAAACGGAGGCCATCCCATGATGCATAGCCCCCTCTGGAAATCTGTCTTGCCAGATATAAAGAGGAGTCCATTTTCAGTAGTTGGCTGTTCCCCAACTTCAGACTGAAGAAAACAGTGGGAATCAGAGGAAAGTGGGAAGAAGATGGGGAAATGTTGTGGGATGTTTGATCATCCCCAAAGATAGATCTTGCTGGGATCTATCTTTGTCCCCACTTCTAAGGACACTACCCCCATTTCCTCCTGCACATATGATAGATTCCCTAGTAAGGTCTAAGCAAGTACTTATGTTAATACATGTGCTCTTGATTTGTGTGGGATTTTTTGTCCTGTGCATGTATGTTATTTATACAAGAACCACAGATAACCCAAGGACACTTATATACTGCAGAAAAGCAGTAAACTGTAATCATATTAAAGCAGACTCAGTAAGGTGTTTTGAATCAAAATCCCTGAACTTACTTCTCTATACTTTATCAGGGTTAACACTCTGAAGTCTCAAAGTGAGTCTTAGAAGATGTGAAATTAGTATTTTTGTCTAGAATTTTAACTGCGTTTAAATATTTTTCCTTCCTTAGCAAGTAAAAAAAGACACATTATTCCATTATAAATCTATCAAATAATAAATCAAGAGGATAATAATCTCACTACAATTTATCCAGTTCAATAAGTATTAAGCTAGTGCTGTATTCATGGCCACTGATGCTTTAATTATTAAAAACTGCATATTTTAAAATTAAATAGTCTTAGCTCCTTATAATTTCATCAAAGTATAACATGAAAATAGGTCAAACCATTTTCTGAAAATTATTGTCAGTGAAATATAGGACATCTTGCATTTATGCATTTTTAAAAACTAATATTGTGTTGTGGTTGTATTAATCTGCTAGAAAAAATGCTACATTCAAAGTAGATCTATTAGAATAATAGCATTATCTATTCCTCACAAGAATACATGTTGTCCTTTCACAGCTCTATAGACCCACAGAGCATTGTTCAAACAAGCAAATGTTATATGTTAATCTTTATTGGCCTGTGAATTTAATCATGCATAACCATGAAGAGAGTTTTTTCAATTACATAGTTCCCCATCAATTACTTATAATTTTTTCAAAGGAATAGCATTAAGAAGGTCAAAATCTACCATATCTATTGCTGTTCATTTAAATTAGGATATTCACAGATCTTAGTTGGACTTGTACTAAACAGATGCACTTCTACATATTTAAAAACAGTGAGTGTAGCTCGTATTGGTGAGATTTTTATACTTACCAATACAACGTCATCACAAAGACCACCAGAATCGCCATGCATAGTGGCGATTCTGACAGTGCTCATAGGGGCCGTAGGGTACCTGTCGTCCCATGCTTTGCATGGCCCAGCTCATTGGAGTTTTCATCCCACAGGGGAAGGCATTGATCACTCAGATTCTCCCCATTGTTTCCAGGGCAACATGGGAAGCCTCCTGTGATGCTGCCAAGGCAGCATGCATCGGTTCCTAGATGGATTTACGATGGAGCCTTGCCAGATTTTCCTCTGCAGAGCCAGCAGACTCTGTTGTAAAATTATCGATGAACCGGTATGCCACTGAAAACAACTCAATGTGACAAGGTCACAATACTCTGGAAGTGCTGCATTCAGAGCTCTTGCCCAATCTTCATCTGGTTCTATTTGGTAAAGGTAGTCATCGAGAAGTCTTAAAGGTCATTAAGGAGCATACAGCTGTAGCACTACAGTTAACTGAGCACCAGTTAAGAATTTTAGTAAACCTGTTTGCTTGTATATTTGAAACAAAGATGGAAATTTAGCACCATTCCAGATGTTGCCAAACTGCAAGTTTCTCAATCCCTTCCCTTTGGCTATGCTGGCTAAAGCATTTGAAAATCGCATTCCTACATATTCCTACAGAGCGAAAGAAGATTTTGAACTGTAGTGTTGGAGGAAAATTCTGAGAGTGCCTTGGACCGCAAGAAGATCAAACCAGTCTATTCTCCAGGAAATAATGCCCGACTGCTCACTGAAGGGAAGGATATTAGAAGCAAAGATGAAGTACTTTGGTCACATAATGAGAAGACGAAAAAGCTTGGGGAAGAGAATGATGCTGGGGAAAAAGGAATAAAAAAGGAAGAGGGGTTGACCAAGCACAAGATTGATGGATATTGTTCTTGAAGTGACTGGCTTGACCTTATTTATTTATTATTTATTTACAGTTTTTATATTCCGCCCTTCTCACCCCGCAGGGGATTCAGCGTGGATTACAGTGTACACATATATATGGCAAACATTCAATGCCAATTTTTGACATACAAACATATACAGACATACACAGAGGCTATTTAACTTTTTCTGGCCGCCAGAGGAGCTGTCGCTTTCATCGTCCATCTGCGATGCTGATGAAGTGCTTTCGCATTCCCTGCATACTTCCCCGCTGGAATGCTTTGCTGGAGTCTTCTTTATGGCCTCATAAATTAGTTAATTTAGCCTCCCCACACTTTAAGGTGGTACCTAATTTTCCTATTTGACAGATGCAACTGTGTTTCGGGTTGCAAAGGTCGACAACAAGCTACACACAATTGGTTGGAAACCCACTCCAACCCGGGCTGGCTTCGAACTCATGACCTTTTGGTCAGAGTGATCTTAATGCAGCTGACACTCAGCCAGCTGCGTCACAATCCCGGTGCTGAGTGTCAGCTGCATTGAAGAACTGGGGGTGGCAATGGCTGACAGGGAGCTCTGGCGTGAATTGGTCCATGAGGTCATGAAGAATTGGAAACAACTGAATGAATAAACAACAAAACATATGGAAGTTGCAAATTTATATGCAAGCAGAGATCCAGTACAATAGTTCAATCAATCTCACTGATGTCTAGATATAACCTGTTTTGACTGCAATTGATTTACTTTGTCTCCTGATGTAAAATGTACAAATATTGCTTTGGATCACAGCAGATAATTGAAAATATGGGGTGTTGTTTGTTCTTGTTTCTCTATAAAGGTGTTAGTTTTGTAATGGAAATTGGAAGTGTTTCATATATAGTATTCTAATGGACCTTAGAATATATTCCTTACTTGATAGTCATGGATCAACTGAACCAACATTAGTTAAACTGAAACTGTGCTGAAAGCAATCTCTTCACAGCCATATGATGCTGAAATGCACTTATTTATTTATTTTTATTTATTTATTGCAGTTACTTATACCCCGCCCTTCTCACCCCCAAGGGGGGACTCAGGGCGGCTTACAAACAAAGGCACAAATTCGATGCCTGTCAAAATATACAGCATATATAAAACAGTATAAACATTTAACAACATTAAAACACATCACTACATAATATAATAAAAACAATTTCATGCACCGTGAGATTCAGAGTTCCGAAATGTCCATTCATTCCAACAATTCCTGCTCATCAATGGGTCCTTATTTTAGCTGCCAGAATGTCCAAAAGCTTGGTCCCAAATCCAGGTCTTCAGCTTTTTTCTGAATGACAGAAGGGAGGTCGCTGATCTGATCTCCCCGGGGAGTGAGTTCCATAGGTGAGGGGCCACCACCGAGAAGGCCCTGCTCCTCGTCCCCGCCAGCCTCACTTGAGATAGAGGCGGGGTCAAGAGCAGGGCCTCCCCAGATGATCTTAAATTCCAAGGTGGGACGTAGAGGGAGATCCGTTCGGACAAATACACTGGGCCGGAACCGTATAGGGTTTTGTAGGTTAAAACCAGCACTTTGAATTGTGCTCGGAATTGGATCGGCAGCCAGTGGAGCTGATGTAACAGGGGGGTGGTGTGCTCCCTGTACGTCGCTCCAGTGAGCAATCTGGCTGCTTCCCACTGTACTAGTTGTAATTTCCGAGCAGTCTTCAAAGGCAACCCCACGTAGAGTGCGTTGCAGTAATCCAACCGGGATGTGACAAGAGCGTGGACCGCCATGGCCAGATCTGACTTCCCGAGGTACAGGCGCAGCTGGCGCACAAGTTTTAATTGTGCGAAAGCTCTCCCGGCCACCGCTGAGACCTGGGGTTCCAGGCTCAGCGATGAGTCCAGGATCACTCCCAAGCTGCAAACCTGCGTCTTCAGGGGGAGTGTAACCCCGTCTAACACAGGCTGTAACCCTATACCCTGTTCGGCCTTACGACTGACCAGTAGGACCTCTGTCTTGTCTGGATTCAATTTCAATTTGTTAGCTCTCATCCAGTCCGATACAGCAGCTAAACACTTAGGACTATCCTTGCCCTGTCCTAGATTTGTGCCAGCATTGTAACTGTATTTCTGGGCTTGAAAAGGTTAGATTCAGCTTATTTCAAACTACTTTTCCTTTTGGCTCATCTGTTAGCAGATCTTAATGGACAGAACATTTCTGCCAGCATGTTGCTTTGTTGACTCATAATCTGAAAGGCCAGAAAAAATAAGATACTGTCAGCGAAAGACGTTTACAGTGTGCCTTTGTTACCCACTGGGGTTTGGTTCCAGGACTCCTTATGGTTAACAAAATCTATGGATGTTTCAGTCCTATTATATATAATGGCATGGGGCCCCTTATAAAAATGCCAAAATCAAGGTTTGCTTTTCAGATTTTTTAATGCATTTAAGCGGTAAAGAGTTAAATCCATGGATACAGAATTTGTGGATAGAGGGCTGTTTGTCTAATCCTAAACTGTTACAACCTGTGCACCATTGAATGAGAATTGCATTAGTGGGGTTCTTATCCTTCAAAGGATATCACATTCTCCTATTTCACAAAAGTGGAAACTGGAAAAGAAATCCTAGAATTTGACTGTGGTTTCAAAGCCACACTAATATATGTATACAAATACTGTTATGCTTTGAGGATTCCTGAAATATGGGTTTACCATTTGATTACTTTCAACTGTTAAAGGGAAGCAGCTGTAGTGCCGAATAGCAATGTGCTAATGAAGCTTTCAAAGTAGTGATCAAAATACTGCTGTTTAAATTGTATCCTTCTCTGAAGATAACTAACTATGCTGGTTCAGCAAAATGAGCATCTTATAGCTGATGAATTACACATTTCAGTGGACATTTTAGGACCTTTTCAAAACATTACACTAGCTAATCTTCATCACATATGGCTTCTCAATGGAGAAATGTCAGTCAGCAATTAAACTTTATTTTGGTCCTAATTTATGTAGTTCATCTAGGATCTGCATGACAAAGATACTGTCTGCAGAGGTGTAAGCCATTTTTATGTACACATATAAGAAGAAGACCATGGATACTGGAAGGCTAGAATAATGTGTGGTGGATTTATTACAATGATTAGTCAATTATTTTAATATGGGGAAACTTTAGACCCCAATGAGTATGTGCCATATAGATAAAATGCTACACTCCCATGGTGCTGGAATCATGGAATTGTGGAGAAGGCTAATTAGACAAATGAGCTCAAGTTTGGATTTAGAGTTCAATGGTACTATCTTCATCCATTTTACCATATCTGTGTAATGCATGTAGTTAGTGTTTATACAATTGCTTCTTAATTAAATGAATTAAATGAAAACCTCACACTACATTTTTGCAGAGTTGTAGGCATTTTTGAAGGAAAAAAGTATTGGTTAATATCCATCGAATTCAGATATTTGGCAAAACAATATGCAATGATAACGTGACAGGCATTCCTTGCAAACCAGATAAGTAGGCATTTCGTGGTCCATGCCCCAATTTTCTGTTTGTTGGTTGTCGTTCATCCAGGAATGTGGAAGAATTTGTTTCAATTTGTTTGGGACAAGAATGTACCAAAACACACAAATTCTTTGTATTTGGGCATAAAGGAGTTAAAAGTGACAGATCCGACATTTAGCCCTGGGCTTTGAATGATTCATTTTTTAAAGTCTGTATTTGAATTCCTATGCATTTAATCAAGTTAGTGCTGGATTAGAGTTGCCGGCTATTATTTTTTTTACCAGAGAGCACCAGCTATATGGCAGTTAGATAGAACATGGTTCTCTCTGAGCTAGGAATAATATTCAATTTGACTATTATGGATGAAGAGAAATATAGTTTTACATCTATTCCAAGGAATTTGAAAAATTTACTCTTATTCAGATTGGAAAGAAATTGATGTGTAAAAGGTCAACCACAGGGGAAAGTGAAACAATGAGAGATTTGCCCATTCATACCCCTCCCTCTGTTTGATTGGTTTCTTACTTCTATGTCTCATTTTCCTCTTTGTTCTGCTGTCTGTCCTGTGATTATCTGCTCTTCCACAGTGCATCTGTTTTTCACCAAAAATTGTAAGTAAGTAAAATAAAAATAAAGGAAATAATACCCCCCCCCCAAAAAAAAAAAGAAAAGAAAAAGCATGACGGGTAGAGTCTAGATCAGGAAGTCAGTGTTATGGAGTTTGTGCAGAAAATAAATTATGGGGTCATAGATAACCAAAGCTATTTCACTAATGCAGAGAAGTGTGATGCTAAATGGTCTAAAACCAATATTTTTCAATTCCCTATAATAATGTGACAGTGAAAAGATAATAGAATGGTGTGATAAAGTCCTAAATATGATGGCCCTGGATCTCTCCTTCTATTTGGTGGGATGACTAAAATAAGAAGTCAATCTCTTTTCAACAAAAAATGTGGAAATTAGTGAGCCGGCTTATTCCTCAGCCCATATTTGAGAGTGCTTTATTGTATTTTTATTTTTACCATACTTTTGTTGATCTTCTCATCTTTAAACTGTAAGCACCAGATGCTCCCGTGAGCAGAGAAATATAAATAAGCACTATTCCTCCTAGAAATGAGTAGGGTGGGCTGTCCTGCCCATTCAAATGACAGAAGCTTATTCTTACAAGACTATTTAGGGACTTTCTGATCTCCCATGGTGGACCCTACCATCAGGCACAGTGAGATCATCACCACAGGCATGATATGGTGAGAGGTAGCAACAAGGTGTTGAAGAAGAGAGCTGTCAGTTGTGTTGTGTTCTCAGGCAAAGTGAAATATGCTGTGATACCTGTTGCCGGCACTAGATTACCACTTCAGGAGGCCTTGCTTCGAATCTTCTTTTAAAGGATTAAGGTGCATATTCACCTTGGCTACATCTCCCGCAAATGGGCAATAACATCTTTAGTCCCTAATGGTGTAGAATTGCTGTATGTTTTAAAAGGTGGAGCTGAGCTGTTTCAACATCACAAGTACAGTTCTTTTAAAACCAAAAGTGAGTAGGCCTTTAAATAGTATCTAAGGCAAGGGGAAGCCAAAAACAGTTTCCTCCTGCCTTCTTCCAGTTGTAGGAGTTAAAAGGGTGACACAAGCATGGTGATCCTTCAAAGTCTCTGGGGAGCATGTAAGATCTACAGACCTGTGGAAATCCACCACCCTTTCTAGTTTAACACTGATATCTTCTTAAAAAACTACGTATGTTATATCCCATGAAGTTTTATCGTTTTGAATGACCGTACTTCAACAGTGTTGAATGTCAAATTTTACACACACATTTCATTTGCCATTTGAAAGTATGGTTAACATTTCTATATATCCAGTCGAACCGCAATAGGACTTGTTCTATAGGGGAAAAATACACTGCAATTGCCTTGCAGCAGTTAGAAGAAACAATAGTAAATGGGATAGTCCAAAGACTCATGTACAGGCACACACTCCCTTTGTTCTTTTCTTTCTATCTTTCTCGTGTCATATATCACTTTAATCAACTTAGTTCCAATTCACTGCAGTCCTTATGATTAAAAGCCTTGTTGTACAGCAATAATCTTCTTTCCTAAGATGATATTGTTTTACCGACAAACAATAATGCCATAAAGCCAAGTAGAGCAGAGATCAGGGTGGAATGTTAAGCCACGATAAAGCTTCCAATTCATATTCTTTGGTTTTAATTTTTTTCTCATTATTCTTTCAGCCTTTGTTCCCTGGCAGAGTAGAAACTAAGCAAAAAGTCAGTCAATCAAAGTTATGATATTTGGCCAATTTGCCTCATAGCCTGATCCAATTCTGGCTGCAGCACTGGGTCACAAACTTCTATGTGTGCAACACCAGAATCCTAAACAATCTTTACAAGAATTTCTCACCTGCAGCTCAAAACTCTTCTCTCCTTTCTAACCCCTTTTGGTCAAACACATATCACTAAAGATCAGGGTATGGGCTTACTTCCATACAGTTTGTGGACCTGTCTTGAAAAACAACTGCCAATTTTACATTGTGGAAGATAATAACCCTAGTAACACTAGACTTTTAGATTATTGTGTGTGGGATCTCAATTTATCTTTTTCAGCATGACCTGTCTCTAATAGACTTATTTCATTTTATTGTGACCATGGATAGGTTTTGGGATTAGAAAATATTTCTTGAGAATTTTGGAGAAGTTCAGGCAGCAAATTTGAGGAGGGAGGAGAAAGGAAATCGTTATGTCATTTACTTATTCATTACATCATTTAGACTGCATCTACACTGAAATATTAATGCAGTTTTACACCACATTAACTGCCATGGCTCAAATAATAATAGAATTATAGAGTTGGGAGAGACACAACATCCATCCAGTTTAACCCCTTGCCATACAGGAAGACACAATCAAAACACTCCCAATAGATGGCCATCCAGACATTGTTTGAAAAACCTTGTGAGAAGACTGCTGGATTGATGAGAATCTTTGCAGCTTGGGACTTATTCTATACAAAATCTGTACATGTAAAACAATATTTTTTTATTTAAAATGTATTAAATTAATTATACAAAACAATAACAAGCATACCTAACAAACAATGCCCCAAACAATAATAAACTGAGATGTAGCTCCTTTGCTGTTTATAAACAAAGTGAAACAAATTTATGCCAGAAAATTCTTCCATTTGCTTTTTATCTAGAATAAGGTGTGTTATGTATTTGTATGGCTACACTACCCATTACTTCTTTTCCTAAAGTACAGACATACTTCCTAACACAAATTTAAAAATGTGTGAATTATCCGAGAAAACTTGCTTAGGAAAAGAGAATGTGCCACACTTTTACCAAGCAAAAAGTTCAATATATGATGAACCAGTACTTGGGGAGTGGAAAAAATATGCAGTATCTAAATGTGTTGTTTGCTTCAGGGTTAAACAAGAAATAGCCTCTCATATTTAGAACAATCATGTACACAGTGGCTTTCATCTGTTGTCCGTAGCTTACAGAGCCATGTGGAATATTTATATTTGATCTTTTTTGTTGTAATTGCACAAGCAAAAGTGTAGCGCTCTTCTTTGGTGGCCTTATTTTTATGAACCTTGACTGTTATGACCCAGGACCTAGGGAAACATCTTTTGAGGAAGAAGTGTGGGAGCTTGTGGGGAACCAAATATATTCATAGACCTGAAAGATGGCAGTATAACCCTTGCTATGTGCCTTCAAGTCAATTCTGACTTATGTCATCATATCCTGTTGTTTCCTGGCAATGTTTCTTCAGAGGAATCTAAGAGTGAGAAAATATGACTTATCTAAGATGACTCAGTGGGTTTCAGTAGAAGGATGGGAATCAGAACTCAGGTCTCTCTGAATCCTAGCCCAACATCCTAGCTCTATAGTGTAAATAGAGAACCTCAAAGTAGCTTTACTCTGTTGTGTATCTCTGATGCTCAGATTTTCTCAGGAATCTTGGAAGACTGAAAACTATAGAGACTGAAATAGAATCTGAATTACAGAATGCTATCTGAAGAGACGTATCTCTCAATGGAATGGAAAAGGACATCTTCCCCAGTGTAATTTCTTTGAAAACCCCTGCTGCACTTATGTTATTTTCATTAAGATAAAAAAATTATTAATATGACTATATAACTACTGGAAACTGTGAGAATTGAATTTTACAGATTCTGAATACATCCATCAGCATGCCTTAGTTTTTGGAGAATTTTTCACTTTAAAAAGGCATTTCAGAGTTTTTATCTCGACTAATTCTTTTTATACACAAAACCAGTTTTCAAATGAATAGCATGCTACCGTCTTCGAAGATATCTTTTAGACGTCTGAGTTGGTAAATGAAGAGGCTAAGTTGTTTATCAGAGGATTGTTCTATTAAAAATCACTGTGTGGAAAGAGAACTATTCTATTCTTTTATCAAGTATGGTTTAACAAAGGGGAGAAAAATGTATTGTTCTCTCTTTGTTAAGAATTTATCATTTCTAATAGGTTTGTCTTCCGAAATCAATAGAAAGTAGAGGTTTGCCCTTTTAAATTTCATCTATAGATAAAATCTATAGAGTTATCATGCTTTATTAACTATATGTGTGTATATAGATAGATAGATAGATAGATAGATAGATAGATAGATGGATGGATGGATGGATAGATAGATAGATAGGAATGTATGTTAAACGTGATGAGCTGCTCAGAAATGGATTACCGCGTAGGTTGCTTATATTTAACTGTATTCCTTTTTTCTCCTGTTATGAGTATATCTTGTTGAATGCATTCACATCCCTTGCATTACATTTACCCATTTTGTAGCACATTTTCTGTATGCTGTTGTGAATAAGAGAAATATAATGTAGGAATGTTGGAATCCAACATGTGAAACAGGATTTATACTTTGGGTTACTGAAAAATCTGGGTTTTTTAAACACACATTCACACTTTCATGGAAAGAGACTTAAAGTGTTATCCTATGCATATTTACTCAGATATAAGTCCCACTGATTTCAAAGGCACTCATTTCCAAGTAAATGCATATGGTTCTAGGCTTCCTGCTCAATATACTCAAAAGTAAGTCTAACTTAATGGAAAGTGGATTCTTCCTCCATCAGTATGCAGACACTTTGGCTGATGTCAGACAGAGTGCCAAGAAATAAGGTAGGTGGCATGTCACCTGGGAATAGCCACATCATGGGGGGAGGGGGAATGACAGAGATAACCATCCCATGTCCCCTGGACACTTAAGTCTGAGGGACGTGGGATGGCAGTAAAGACAGTTGCAGTTAGAAACCTTTGTTGGGAAGTGTTAGCTGGCCCTGATTTATTCTTGTCTGGACTCAACTGTCTGGAATCAAAGGATTCCAAAAGGGAGAAATCAACCAGGCTTTGAAGCAGCATGTCCATTAAATGCTCATCAAGGGGGCCAATTGCAACATTCCCACTTGCCTAAAGCAGACAAGAGTTATTTCTCCCACCCTGGACATTCCACACTAGCCTAGTTTCCAACAGACCCCTCAACCTCTGAGGATGCCTGCCATAGATGTAAGTGAAACATCAGGAGAGAATGCTTCTGGAACATGGCCGTACAGCCCAGAAAAGTCATGGTAACCCTGTGATTGCTGCCATGAAAGCCTTCAACAACACATTGAATGTTATATTCTTTGGCATATTTCACTGTCCTTGTCTTTGGAAATCATACAGTAAAGTAAAAAGATTTTCTGTGCCAATGAGCCAGTTCTTCTGTTGCTATTAGAAGTAGGTTTGGGGTGTAGTAGTAGGCTGGGACATGGAACTGAAACAGCCTTCATCACCTTCGTTCCTGATCTATGCCAGGAACTAGATGGGGGGAGTGTGTCCCTGCTGGTTCTCCTGGACCTTTCAGTGGCCTTCAATACCATCAACCACAGTCTTCTTCTGGGATCATCACGCATACGGGACTCGGAGGTACAGTTCTGCAGTGGCTCTGGTCCTTTCTGGAGGGTTAGTCACAGAAGGTGTTATCGGGAGACACCTGCTTGGCCCCACAACCTTTGTCTTGTGGGGTCCCACAAGGTTCAGTCCTGTCCCCCATGTTGCTTAACATCTACATGAAGCCGCTGGGAGAGATCATCCAGAGTTTCGGAATACAATGCTATCTGTATGGGGATGATGCCCAACTCTGTCACTCCTTCCCATCTGTTCCTAAGGAGACTGTTCAGACCCTGAATCAGTTCTTGGCAGCTGTTTTGGACTGGATGAGGACGAACAAATTGAAATTAATGTACACAAGACAGAGGTCCTTCTGGTCAGTTGAAAAGCTGAACAGTGCATAGGGTTGCAGCTTGTACTGGATGGGGTTCCTTACTTTTACTTACTTAGGTGATCCCTCATAGTCCGAGGATGATGGTCCTCCAAGTGTAGTGTCGTGGCAATGGGTCCATAGGTGACTGTGGAGCCGTATTCTTGATCTGCAGCTTCTCCCACAATGAGGGCATCGGTTTCCAGGTGGAAGGCGGTCCTGGTTAGGGACCTCTTGGCATGTTTCTCTCTTTCGCCCTCCATTCGTGCCTCTTCAAATTCGACAGCACTGCTGGTCACAGTTAACCTCCAACTGGAGCGCTCAAGGGCCAAGACTTCCCAGTTCTCATCTATGCCAGAGTTTTTAAGGTTTGCTTTGAGCCCATCTTTAAATCTCTTTTCCTTTCCTCCAACATTCCATTTTCTGTTTTTGAGTTCGGAATAGAGCAACTGCTTTTGGAGACGGTGGTCGGGCATCCGGACAACATGGACGGTCCAGCGGAGTTAATGGCGGAGGACCATCACTTCAATGCTGGTCGTCTTTGCTTCTTCCAGCACACTGACATTTGTCTGCTTGTCTTCCCGAGATTTGCAGGATTTTTTGAAGGCAGTGCTGATGGAATCGTTCAGGGAGTTGCATGTGACGTCTGTAGGCAGTCCACATCTCGCAGTCCTATAGCAGGGTTGAGAGGACAATAGCTTTATAAACAAGCACCTTGGCATCCCTACTGAAACACTCTGCTTCATTCGGAAAAATGCTGCATTTGCAGAGCTCAGGCGGTGTTGAATTTCAGTGTCAATGTTGACTTTTGTGGAGAGGTGGCTGCCAAGGTAGCGGAAATGGACAACATGTTCTAATGTTATGCCATTAAGTTATATTTCTGGCATTGAAGTGGGATTGGCTGATGATTGCTGGAAGAGCACTTTGGTTTTCTCAATGTTTAATGACAGACTTTCCTTTTCTTGTCAATTAGTTGTTGGATCTCATTGTCATTTTTATCAAACCAATCTTGATGTTTCTTGGTTTGATATCCAATAGCTTCTTCACAGGCTGTGATGATGGAGGTCTTCAGTTTGTTCCAATGTTCCTCAATGTTTTCGGGGTGTTTTGTGGGTAGATGGTCCTTGAAGGGCTTGGGAGTTCATTTTGCACCTTGTCTTTTTTCCTTGGAGTCTGTGCTTGGGGGCGATCTTGATAGCCATCATGGATCGGATTAGCCTGTGGTCTGTACAGCAGTCATCAGCACCTGTCATGGCTCTTATGAGAAGGACATCATGGTGATCTCTGACACATGTGATTATGTAGTCTAAGAGGTGCCAATGCTTTTACCGGGGGTGCTTCCATGATGTCTTGAGCTTGTTTTTCTGGCGGAAGAGCGTGTTGGTGATGACAAAATTGTGTTCCGCACATTTGGTGAGAAGTAGGATGCCATTCAAGTTGCCATTCAAGTCTTTTCCTCTAGTTCCTGGCCACAGGTCAAATTCTTGCCCAACTCTTGCATTAAAATCCCCCAGGAGGATGATTTTGTCCTCCTTAGGGATCTCCGATAGGACGGTGTCCAGCTGACAGTAAAAAAATTCCTTTATGTCTTCATCAGCATCTAGTGTTAGTGCATAGGCACTTATGATGGTTGCCTGTTGGGTTTTGGCAATTTCAATTTGGAGAGTTGAGAGTCGTTCATTGATGCCAGTGCGTGCTTTGGTCAGATGTTTCACCAGATCATTTCTGAAAGCAAAGCCAACTCCATGCATTCTTTGGTCTTCTTCAGGCAGTCCCTTCCAGAAGAAGGTATAGCCTCCTTTTTCTTCTTTCAGCTGTCCTTCTCCTGCTCTCCGGGTCTTCTGAAGGGCTGCTATATTGATGTTAAAGCATCCCAGCCCCTTGCAATGATGGCAGTTCTGCATTCAGGGCGTTCACTGTCGGTGTTGTCCATCTGTGTCTGTACGTTTCATTTACCGAAGTTCATTTTTCTTTTTTGGCCATAGGGTTGTGACCCCACTGGACGCAGCAGTCCAGTTAGGGATAAGAGAGGCAGACTATGTTTAGGGCACCTTTTCTAGCCCCTTCCCCATGTGGGGTGAGCAGAGTGGATCCTCAAAAGGGCTGCTCAGTCGTGGATACAGCTGCTGAACTACTCAACTGTCTCGGACCTTGAGGTAGAATGACTGAGTCCGTATCCACCGCCCATGTGCCAGTCTGTGACTAGGGGCTTCCAGATTTCACAGTCCAGTTCCCGTCGCCACTCGCTGATTGCCATGGGACTTTTGCTGGCTTGTTTTTATTTTCCTTGGAAGATGCCTGTGCATGATTTTTTTTAATGTGTGGAGGTCAGTGCACAACTCATCAACATACAGTCTTCACAGAGTGAGGTTCCATGGATGGGACTGGATGGGGTTGCACTTCTCCTGAATATGAAGGTTCACAGCTTGGGAGCAATCCTGGATTCATTTACTGAGCTTGGAACCCTAGGTCTCGGTGGTCAAACAATTAAAATTTGTGTGCCACCTGCGCTCATAACTTGAGAAGTCTGACTTGGCCACGGTGGTCCATGCTCTTGTGTCATCCTGAATAGATTACTGCAATTCGCTCTACATGGGGTTGCCTTTGAAGACTGTTTGGAAGCTTCAATTATTCTAAAGGGCAGCAGCCAGATTGCTCACTCGAGTGGTGTACAAGGAGCATACCACCCATGTGTTACATCAGCTCTACTGCCTGCCAGTTTGCTATTGAGTACAATTCAAAGTGCTGGCTTTGCTGTATAAAGCCCTATACATCTCTGACCCTGTGGACTTGTCTGAATGTATCTCCCTCTATGACCCACCTCGGAGGGTAAGATTATCAGGGAAGTCCTGCTCTCGATCCTGGCACCCTCGCAAGTGCATTTGGCAGGGACAAGAGACAAGGCATTCTCGGTGGTGGCCCCGCATCTGTGGAACTCACTTCCTAATGAAATCTTCATTTTGACTTCAACCCTAACATTTTGTTTTGGCTCCTCTTCTCCATTTAATATGGTTAACTCATCTTATTTATTTATTTATTTATTTATTTCCTTCATTTCTACCCCGCTCTTCTCCCACAAGGGGACTCAGGGCGGCTATCTTCCTTACAATATGCTGAAGCATATTGCTCAAGCATACTGTGTTTAAAATACTTGAACTTGTAGCACAAGAAATGTGTTACAAGTTTCCAGTGTAGTTACAGTTTCCAGTGTAGATTTCCACTGTATATTTTGTGGTCCCTCACCTTATCAGTGTGTTTGTATGTGGATATACACATGTGTGTGTGTTTAAGAAACAGGAAAAAATGTAAAACCCTGTTTTCAAACTTGCCTTTCACAGCTTTTCTCCTCATTCTGTAAATCTTTTTTTCCAGCAACTTTGCACTCTTACTTAGATGTTAATCTTTTCTTATTTTTGGTTTATTGCAGGGAGTGAATGCAGCTTGTGGATTGTTGAATTGTATATGTTGGCATTTGAGTGTTGAAAGAGATTTTCAAACAAGTATTTCATTTAAAACATTTTGTCAGAGCATAGCTAGTTATTGAAGTTTCTCCTGACACAGGATCAATAAAGTTAGAGAACTACAAACTAATCACACTTTCTCCTCTCTAATGATCAATAGCCAACTCAGAATGCAGAAAAAATTAAAGCTGTGTTTTGTATTCTCCTTTATCAAAAGATAGCTATGAATAAAAGGATAAATGAATGGTTTCTTTATTAATTTGTGAAGAAATAGAACAGAAATGTCTTTTGAGCCTCTGCAATATTTATGCAAAAGAATCGTTACATTAACCTGAATATTCAGCTGATTTACCATCTTTGCTTTCATTTTAATTCAGCAATCTTGTTGAACTGCTTTCAATCTCAATAAGAAATTCAAATTGTTAACTGCACCCATGGAATATTCAGCAGCAAACACACTTCTCGTCTTTAATTCAAGTACTCACTGAAATTTTTCCAAAATCTGAATCATGCAGATTTTGGGGTTGTTTTTGTTTGTTTGTTCAAGAACAAAACATTGGAGATGAAGTGAAAAGTTTGGCATTCTATTCCATGCAAGGGTTGAACTCAGCCTCTCATGACTCCCACCATCCCCAATGTTTCACACTGCTTTCTGGCCTCCTATTTCCATTTCTTTCAAACCATTCTTCCTTTTCCACCACTTACCTCTCTATTAGTATTGGATAAGTGAAAAGTTTGGCTTGTCAAGACATGATAAAGTCATTCTCTTTCCTTCCTCGTCATAATCAAGACTTTACATTGGTTTTTATGCCCTCTGTTTCTCTGTCTTTCAAACTATTTTTTCCATTTCTGTCACTTTCCTCTACATTAGCAGCCCTTAGAGATTTCCTCTTCCTCTTGAACTTTGACTCCTGCTGTCTTCTGCTCCAGTTACCCTCCAGCCTTCTTTCACTCAGACACTGCAGGTTTTAATTGTTGATCACAACTCCAAATCATAATCTCTAGAAGGTTAAGATGTATATTTTTGTGTCAATAAACATAAACTGCCCCGTCAGTCCATTTTTTGCACTTTGCTATTCTGATCTTTAACATGTTTCCTGCTTCAGCTTCCTATGGACCGATGCTATGTCTTTTTCTTAAGTTTGCAGTTCTAGGATCTATTTTTTTTTAATATAGAGGCTAAGTTATTACAACTGATGGTGCTCTGTTATATAGGCAAATACATGTGAATTGATCATTTTATTGATTATTGAAGGAGGTTCATGAATGGCACTTTGCAGTCACAGTTGCAGAAGAGAAAAATCTACTACCACTATCTTAATATCTTAATAACTGTCTCAAATCATATATCTGTAACAATAATTTTAAAAAACAAAGAATGAATGGCTGGACCTTTGTTTGGGTTTTTTTTAGAGGGGGTGATGGAGAGGAAGATTAGTTCTATATTTAGTGTTGGAGTGCGTTCAAACCATGTTTCATATGGTTTGATGAGTTGGCTATTATAGTCATTGAGTTCACATCAAACTCATGTCATCTCCAAAACAGGTGCATTTAGAAAAGCTTCAGAGTTCTCTTTGTGTGATATTGTTTCAAAAGCAAAAATGGGTCGATAAGGAATTTTAGGCTGTTCCACTTTTTACTTTATAAATTTTTATTAAACAGCAATTTGTTGAAACTCCCTACTGTTTACCCATCCTATTTGCTCTAGAAACAAAGCTGTCATTGGGAGTATTAGTTCCCCTCATGGAAAATAGATACCATGGGGTTGGATGAAGACCTAATTGTGCTACTTATGTGTGGAATTAACTAAAGAGATTTAGTACTGCAGAAAGGACAAAAATTAAGTTCTCATGCCATGGCCTCATCTCTCCATGGCTACAATTTAGTAGACAAATACCAAGCCCATAAGACTCAATAATCTATTTCAGAGGAAGAATGGAAAGGATCATTTTATCATTTAATTCAGGATACCTGTAACTATCTATAGAGGAGGCTCCTAAACATGCTCCTATTAGTGGACCATTGACACAGCAATTTTCTGAACTACAATTTATGACTTGAACTACAGCTTGACTTTTCCTTGTATTGTTAGAGGCTGAATTGCTCACATGAATCCCATGCTGAGTTCGGCCAAGAATTGCTAGGTTCATTCATTTGTCACAAGTTCTTGCAACTGAGTGCAGATAGCTAGGGCATGAGGAAAGCAAAGCCTGCCCAGCAGTGTCAAGACATAATGTGAATGATCTCCAAGTGGTGCCACTTCACTGTATCTCAATCTGTAAGAAAAGAACTGGTAAACAAAAGGTTTTCACACCTTAACCTTCCTGCTCTGAATCAACCCCTTCATTTTGAAGTTTCACAAATCTGACCCACTTACTATAGGTAAGTGAACTTCAGTTAATGTTTTTTGGACTTATTTCGCAATGTATTAGTAAGACTGCAGAACCTTCAAGTATGGTTGGACGGCTGCCATTTTAATTGACTTCTTGATAACATTGTGTTTCCCCCCAATACAAATTTGGTTAGGAATAGGCTATTTTTCTAAAACTTTTCATACAAGAATTGTGTTTTCATTTTTAGTATATTGTCAGGGGCTGAAAATAATAAAGAATGACATAGAATATTCATTACTTCTCTGAGTTCAGTGTCTTCAAGCAGAATTTTCTATTTTTTTTATATTACAGTATGTTACATGTCCTTAATAGAAGCCAATCACTTATTGTGCTCTGCTGCAATACCCACCTACAGTATATATGTCACTTGTCTTATGATTTTAATATCAATCTTTTCCCAATTATTCTGTTTCTATAAATGTATCAAGTGAAGAATCTGGGATCTATATTTTTTTCTGCTGAAGTGAATTCTAATTTTGAACTTGTTTGCTTGTTGAAGTTTTCATTGTTTCCATGGATATTTGTGGGTATTTCACTAACTTCCTAGTGAAATCCATCAAATTTAAATACCCGAAGGTAGTATAAATTTGCACTGAGGACACATCAATGTCACTATCTTGTAGAACAATTTAATGGTTTTAATGGTATTAAAATAATGGCTTATTAAATCGGCCAAGGATGGTTTGATTGATTGGTTTATGTTAATCATCAACACATCGTTGGAGCAAGGATTTTTTCCATCAGGCTTAAAACAGGCTGTGGTTAAACCACTCCTGAAAAAGACTTCCCTTGATTCCATGATTTTAAATAACTATAGACCAATCCCCAAACTCCTTTTCTGGGCAAGGTGTTGGAGCGGGTGGTTGCTGCTCAGCTCCAGGGCTTCCTTGATGACATCAACTACCTGGACCAGTCACAGTCTGGTTTCAGGCCTGGCCATGGTACCGAGATGGCTTTGGTCACCTTGGTGGATGATCTCCGCAGAGAGCTGGACGGGGAGTGTGATCCTGTTGGTTCTCTTGGACATCTCAGCAGCTTTCGATACCATCGATCATGGTATCCTTCTGGTACGCCTCTCCGAGATGGGCCCTGGAGGTACAGCTCTGTCGTGGCTCCAGTCTTTCCTGGAGGGTCGATCCCAGATGGCGTTGGGAGAGATAAAGAAACATATGGTGAGAGATGAACAATGGCAGCTGGACAGGGACATTTCTAATACTTGAAAGATTTAGATCGTTAACTCAGGGCATAACAGATTACTAAACTTAGGAATATACGCATTTGTCTAAAACTGCTAATTTGTTGCAAAAATTATGGCTTACCATAAAATATTCAAAGAAAGAAAGAAAAAACTTGTATCCCTGTTCCTGATGGAACAAAATCACTTTTACTACTTTCAATGCTTAAATCTTTTCTAGGGTAGGAATGGGCTGAAGGTGTATTGAAATCTACTGGTAGACGTTTGGTTATTTTCCCATCCCATTTTAACAGTTGTAACCACTAATGGCCCCTCTTCCCAACTTCCATTTAGTTGCTGAAAAATAATGATGAAAGGAAGAAAATGAGTGGATTTTCTTTAATAGGGCTTATGAGATTAATCTTCATATTGTTCACAAATCCTGAGGTAAGCTAAGTAAAGCCATCCTTAATTTTAACCACATCTACCACAGTTTGTAGCTGGATCAGACTGATGAATTTAAAAATCTCAAATCTTTGCCCCAAAAGTAGATAAGAACATAGCTTCATATGGAGAACACAGTGACTTTCACGATCTAACAAAACTCTAACTACAATATTACACCATTTTAAAGATTGCACAGAAATTATAAACTATATGACAGTGGCTTTGGGCTGGAAAGATCATAGAAAGTGGGAAGGTAAGAAATGGTTAGAATATTTAGCAGATTTCATACTCCAAGGTTACATTCTTTAAAGGAGAATCAAATACATATCAGGCCGAATCAAGAAGAACTGGTATCTGAAATGGGGAAGGCTAACAGATATACTAAAAGGAAAAGGAAAATACAAAGACCTGAACCATACCCTTGCCTCAATTGATCAACTAAAATAATATTTGAATGATGGAAAGTACTGTTCCCTAAGGGCGCGGGGAGAAGGGAGAGGAAGGGGAGAAATATCAACACACAGGTGGGAGATAAACGTGGAATCACCAATGTTAAAAAAATTAAGAGAATAGCATTCTGTTTGTATTATAAAATGATAACTGAATCTGATATTATTTGACCTGTGTTTATAGTAAAAAAAAGATATATTTTGTATTAAAACAGATTAAAACAAACATACAAAAACACAAACATCATCAACAAAAGATTAAAATTATTTTTCTAGAATAATACCACTACATCCTAAACATTAAAAAAACCCCAACAATCTATGCTATCTAATCGTAGGGCTTTATATTCTATGTCTGGTGGTTATATTCTCTCAGTTTTCTATACCCATTTATTGAAAATAAACCATTGGTACATCTTTCCTCACACAATTACACACTTCTAATAAAAAAAACTAGTGATGGAGATTTGGCCCCATCTTTGCTGGAGGAACACAATAAATAGGCACTTCTAGACAGGGCTTAAACTTGCTTCAAAGAGAGTTTAAATCCCCATGCCCTTCTGAAAGATCCAGATTTTCCCAGGGGGCTGGGAAATTCCAGCAATTCCCCATTCTAGCACGGTAACTATCACACTAGAATGAGGCCACCCCTACCCCTCCAAATGCCTTAAAAGAAAATAAAAATGTACTGGGCCACCATTATGCCTCTCTAACGCACCAGGAGGTGGGATGAGGAACAATCCCCCCTTCCCCGGTCTCCTGGCACATAATTGGTATATTCCAGGAAGCTTGCAGAGAGGCATCATGGCAGCCTGATATGTTTCTTGCTGTTTTCAGGGCTTTGAGGGGAATTTGGGAGGGTGTGGCTGCCCTCTTTGTTTCTTCAGGTTTATCAACCCCAAAGGAGCAAATTGGGCTGTGGGAACAGAGTCCTGGGACTGCAGAAGAATTCCAGGAGAGTCTGTCCCCATAGGGCCTATATACCATTAGAACCGGGCCTTTCAGGAAGGCCTGGATCTAATGGGGTAGCTAAATAATTCACGACAAAGCAGGTAAACTCTGCTTTGTCTTTAATTACTTTGCCTTTATCTGCGGAGTCATTTGGATGCCACAGGTAAAAATCTGACAGGGCCCTGTCTGGAAGGGGGCCATGTCTTTCATAAAGTTAGTTTGACATTTCTCCTTCATCAACATAGTAAGTTTATCCATTTCCACAAATTTGCTTATTTTCATAAGCCATCTTTTTCATAAGTCCTGTGAAATAATCATTGAGCCTTTCAATTTTTGAGCATAGGTTGCTCTCGCTGACATTCTCAAGTATCGCAATAATCCCCATTTTCTATTGAGTTGTTCATCTAACATCCCAAGCAGATAGAGTTCAGCTTCCATTTCAAGTTTGACTTTTAACCATTTCTTCTAAAATCATATGTATATGTGCCGAGTATTTCTGGGCCTTGATACATGACCACCACATATGATAAAAAGTGCCAACCTTTTCCCTACATCTCCAACAATTGCAACTATTATTATACATCTTAGCAATCGTTTCTGGTGTCTGGTACCATCTATACATCATTTTATAAAAAAATTCTTTCAAGTCATTACTTAGTGTACATTTCAAATTCTTTGTCCAAACCCTTTCCCATTTTTCCATTTGTATTTCTTTACCAAAATTTTGTGCTCTCTTAACCATAAAATCTTTCACTTGTTCCTCCTCCATTTCATATTATAACAACAATTTATTTGATCAAAAAATGGTTCAAAACTTGTTTCAGTTGTAAGGGGCACTGGTGGCTCGATTCGGATTTGAATTCCAATTTTTTCAGAAAAAATCAGAACTTTCCAAAATTTCAAAAATTTCTGAATCACTTTGTAAATGGCGGAGAGAGACCTTTGGGGGGAAGCTAATTTCACAAGTAAGGGAAGGAGAGGCTTGACTGTATGGGATTTGTAGTGTCTTTTTAGTCAACGCACAGCAATCAAAGAAAATAACAAACAGCCCTGAGAGCTTATGGGTCCTTGTAAGCTGATTTCACAAGTTAGGGAAGTATAGGCTTGAAAGTATGGGATTTGTAGTGTCTTTTTAGACAATGCACAGCAATAAAAGAAAATAGCAGCCCTGCTCTTTTTTCCTTTGAAACTAATTTCACGACTTCAGAAAGGAGAATTTATTTTCAAAGAGTGGCTTAAATTGATGGGAGATATAGTTCTTTTTAGGCAATGTGCAACACAAACAAAAAAAACACTGAGGCCAGAGTGACCTGTTACAATGCTGAGGCTTTTAAAAATGTTGGAGTGCTTTGTTTCCTCCATGTTCACTCACACCACGCAGCCACAAACTATCCTCATGGTGCCCACTCATCCCAAACCCCAACAGCAATAACACACAAGCGGCCAGCTAACCAGCCAGGCAGCAGCCCTTCTCCCAGGCCTTCTTCTCTGCTTGCTTGCTTGCTTGCCCACTGAGCTCATCTTCCAACCCCCCTTCAACACAACTTCCCTTCAACACAACCTCCCTTTCCCTTTCCCTTTCCCTTCTCCCTTCTCCCTTCTCCCTTCCCTTCCCAGCTCCGAATGAGCCTCTGAGCCATGTGCTACCATGGCTGCCAGTGTCAAAACCCCTCCCCGCAACTTCTCCCCTGTTTGGCAGAGAGGTAAGGAGCCTCCCAGCATGCAAGCTGCTCACCTCCCAGCAGGCTGGTAGAGGGCTGAAAAATACACTGAATCATGTCTGACTCACTTCCTGAGTTGTAATAAAAATGGCAGAAAAACTTTGGAAGGGTAAAGGGACTTCTGTTTTTGAAAATGCTTCGAAATTGCTTCAAAAAGGTAAGTTTAATGAAATTATTACGAGTAGCAAGTAATCCAACACGACTCCATGCCTAATAAGCAGTTATTTATGATTTCGTATCATTTACTCTTCTGTTGACAAAGGTTTCCCTTTCCCTCACGCTATGTACATTACCTGAAAATGCACCTCCTTCCTAACCAAATTGCTTGTATCTGTGGAAATGTAGAGCATTACAGCACATTCAGTCCCCAAGTTACAAATGACTCATAGTTAAGAATGGGAGATGAGACAAGAAGAAATGAGAAAAATCTCATCCTAGGAAGGGAAATTCACTCTTGAAAGAGTTATCATGGGGAAAAAGTGACTTGATTCAGGCTTTATCACCAATCCTTGTTTCCAAGGGACAGAAAGTGATGTGCAACCTTCTGAAAAGGGGCACAGACAGCAAAACAAACACCACAGGGGTGTTAACCATTTCCTGTGCTCTCCAAAACTTAAAACCTATATTTTTGGCTGGAGTTGCACTTTTAAAAAGTACCTGTTCCAATTTACAAGCAAATTAAACTTAAGAACAAATCTACAGACTCTATTCTGATTATCACTTGGGGAATAGGTTAAGCTATTATTATTTTTTTTGAGGGGAGGTGTCATCTCTGTCTATTAGCTGTTTTATCTGGACTGTATTGTGAGAATGTAAAACTCATTTCATGAAGTAAAACAGAATGTGAATCTACACCTTATTCGTTGTCATTTAAAAAAATGTAGGAAGCTAGGTATTCCAGGCATAAAAGCTACCATTCTGCCATATACCTATGTCTGTCCTAAGGTCTACCTCTTTAAGCATTTCTCAGAGTCTCAGACAATGAATAACACAGACATGTTGTACTCGTTGTGAAGGACAATTGTATTTGCATGCCTCTTCAGCCTTAAATCTCAATGGAGAGAAGAAACAAAAAATGTATTGTACTGAATAACTTTTATGAATGTAGTGATTTAGTCTGTTGCCTACAGATCAACAGGAAAAAGGACTCCAGGGTATACTTGAATTCAATGACTAGACAAAAATTAAACATGAAAAGGCACACTTAAAAACAGAAGTGAAGAATTAACATTTCTTTTGATACCACAGTATGGGAGTGAGCTAGAAGCAATTTGGAGAAAAGAATCCCTGGCAAATTTACTTCATTGAGTTTGATACTTTAGAATAATAATTGAGAAAAGAGTGCAATTGAAACATGTGGCATAGGCCACAAAGTATGTCTGTAGATATTTCACATTGTTGCTGAAAGTTCATCACAAAGACTTCTAAATTATAACTCAAAGTCTAATTTCATGTGACTTTAATGATTTTTTTTATAAAAAAAAAACAGAACAAAATATCTAATACAGGCAGTCTCCAAGTTTTGAACAGATTTTTCCTTAAGTTGAATTTGTATGTAAGTCAGAAGAGGTAAATTTTTAAGTGTAACTCCAGCCAAATATACGTGTATATTAGTTTTGGATAGTGTAATGAATCCCTCACCTTGGCAAGCTAGCTTAGGCCTAAGAGAGTGGGCCTGGTGAAGCCATGTCTTCCATTTTAGAGAAGGGAGACAGGGAGACACCATCTTAATTTAGGTTTGCCTTAAGGGGGCATGTTCTAGTCTTGGAGGGAAAGCTAGAAGGCTAGGATTGGTTTAAAAGATGAGGGAACTTTGGGTCAGTCTTTTGTTTAGTATTCAGGGTAGCTATAGAGAAGTATAGCTAGAATACTGTGTGGAGCAGAACCCCGTTGGTGGTCTGTTCTTTTCCGAAGGAAGGCTAGTTCAGGTTTTGGCTACATTCCTAAGGGGGAATTTTGTGGAAGTTACTGTCAGAGATTCATTTCCTGAAATAATTTTCTGTGTTGAAACTTTAAGACTTATAACCCAGAAGTTTTTAAGATCTCTTCTCATATGTAACCACAAGCTTTTATATGTCAGAACTTTACTGAAACCAATAAGCATTTGTACCTGAATTATTCAAGCCTGTTCAATAAAAGTTCTTGTTATTTTTACCAACTTTACCAGCCTCAGTGTGAATACCTTTGTGGTAAAAGCATTATTCAAGTCTGCTTTTAACAGCCTCTAAGAAAACTAGAGTAACACAGAGTGTGTTACTGAACAACCTCTCAATAGTACCTCAGCCTGGTCAGTAGTAATATGGTGGCAGCAGAAATCTTTTAAAGAATCATTTTAAGTCTCTCAGTTCCAGTGGTTCCCGGTACCTCACTTTTACATATTTAGTTGGTTCAACAACCATACTCCCTCTATACTTTGGTGAGCTAGTCTGTATTGGTGGTGTCATTGTTATAATTTGGTAGGCTGGTGTGTGGTCGTTATAATTTTGGCTGAGCAGCATTGGGATTTTTAGTATCGAATAAAGTTCCCTACTTTTCCCCACAATCGTTATAGATAGCATAGGGAAGAGTTAACAGCCCTGTGGTATTTGTTTTGCTGTTTGTCCCCCTGTTCATTTCATTTTCAGTCCTTGTGATAAGTGGATTTTGAAAAAATTGGCTTGTTGTTGAAACAAGGATTGGTGATAAAGCTTCCGCGGAGACACCTTTTCCCCATGATAACTGTTTCAGGAATGAACTTCTCTTCTGAGGGACAGATTTCTCTAATTTCCTGTTGTCTCACACCCATTCTTAACTATGGGACATTTGTGAGTCAGATGTTTTTAACTTGGTGACTGCCTCTACAAAGAAAAACACATACACACACATATTATCATATTCAAAAAGAGCACAAATAAGATCTAAATAGTTTCTCCTAACTTTATAAGTATTTTCTAACTTTATTTATAAAATAAATGCATTTAATTTAGCATAAAGTAATAAAATGCATACATTTTCTTTAAAAACAGACAAATAGAATGTATAATTATATTAAGAATGTTCACAAATGTCAACATTGGGGAATACAGCTTTCCAATATATTATAAATTGGCCTCACTTTTAAGTATATGAATAAATTGGCAACACACAGTTAAATAATAGCTTAAATATATGAATCATCTTAAACTTAACCTGTTGGTATTATTGATGCATAAGAGCAATTTTATTTATCATAAAGTATTCAGAGTTCTCATTCATTAAAACTGTAATGCATTAATTAATGTTTCATTGCATGTTAAATGTATTCAAAATTAATTTAAATGCAATTAACATCACAAGAAAATATCAATTAAGATAATAAAATGTGGATTTAAAACATTATGTAACATGTTTTCATTAAATTCTAGTTTTATAGTTTTTTCAAAATCATTGTTCAGGTTGAGGATCCCCTATCTGCAGCGCTTGAGTCTACAGATAAGGATTTTTTGGATTTCAGAATTTTTTTTGGACTTCCTATATAATGAGATATTTTGAATATGGGACTCGGGTGTAAGCATGACATTCATTCAAGTTCCATATACAGCTTATGCAAATAGCCCAATATACAATATTTTAAATAAATGTATAAAACAACAGTACACCAAAAAAGGTTTGTGTACATTAAACAGTTAAGAGAGGATAGTGGTCACTATCTCACTTATCATATTCGGGCATTCGGGATAAGGAATGTATAGTGCCCACGAACTCTGCTGTAGTTAGATCTCCTGTAACATTTAATGGTGTTAATCAAAATTTTCTTTGAAATTTGTTTTACATTTTATATTGGCTTTGAATCTTCACTACCTTGCCTATCATACAGATCTACTCCTTAACTGTACATGACTTTTGGAATTTAATTGGCCTTGCCTTCAGCCTGCTATGTATAACTCAAGAAACCTGCCAGCCATGGTGTCTTTACAAACAGAATGTGAACTTCATGATCTTTAGATGTGCTGTTCACAATGTTCATCATTGGAAGCCAACAGACTGTGTGAAAGTAATTCTAAATTTGTGCTCTCCTCAAAATAACTCTACTTTGCTTTCTTGAGAATATTTTCCTATTAGACTGGATGTAGATTCTCGTGAAACCTACATTGTCTACATTAGAGTACTAGAGGAGCATCCAGGAATATTTTCAAAGCAAATTATTAATCATGTATTTCTGAAGTTTCTTAGAAGTAGTTGTTTCTTTGTAATAAAAAAATAATTTGACAGATAAAAAGCAAAAATAGTCTGTAGTTAGCTACTGTTGTACTGAAATACACAGATAAGAAAAAAATCAGCAACTTAGCAAGTTCATTCAAGGGTACAATCAAGTCCACGGCAGAAAAAAACCCAATGCACAGGTGTTTAAGCTCTATTGATTTCAATAAGAGAGTTTGCCATGTGATTAAGGCTCTCATATTGAAATCAATGTGACTTCAAAGTAATTTGGCCTACAATGCGACTGTAATATTTATTTAAAGGTAGCAGGTGATCTTGTCCTTTCATACTGGGGCTTTTCATTTACATAAACTGTTGAGAGTAATTGCTTCCAATCATTACCCTCATGGATAGAAATGAAAATAAATGCAGTGTGAATATTTAATTGGTCAGCCACATTTTTGGCAGCTACAGGTAGGCTAGACAGTAAAATTTTGTGTAATTAAATGCATGAATCAGGCTTCTTTCAGAATAAATTGCCTTTGATATAGATTTTAACCTGTATTTGGTTTTTCATCCTTTACTTAATTCTTCAAAAACAGAACATCTAAGGAAAAGATTCAAAATACAAGAGACAAACAACCTTGACTTAGTTGAATAGTTCTAGACAGAATTCTTCTTCAGAATGAATTTATTATGTATTGTCTCCAGTTCAGTAGCTAGAAAAGATTTCTGCATGAACAAAGTGGAAAATAAAATAGATTTTTTTGAGGAACACACATATATAATAAACTATTATCCCAAATTCATTTTGCTCATGTAGTGATGTGTGACTTCAAGATCACAATGAAATGGATTCAAATTCCTTGCTTATTAGATACCGAAAATGTCCCTTTATCAATGGCAAACACTATAAATCACCAATGTTAAAACTGCTGCTCAGCATGTATATTCACTAGGCATGGGCAATTCATGGTTCTAAATGGTTCTAAAGTGCTTACAAAACTAGGGGGTGCTGGTGCTTTGCTTCTATAGTGTTGCTAAAGTTCTGGTGGTAAAAATTTCAGAACTCTAACAAAACTTTCAAAATTTGGTTATAAATGGCAGTTCCAAGTTGGTTCTTCCATAAAAATCACCAATAACAAAATAATAATGAAATTTTGAAAGTTTTGTTAGAGTTCTGAAATTTTCACCACCAGAACTCATTCTTTTTTGCCACTTCTGTGAGCTGCTAAATTTGTCATTGACAATTTTACCACACATTGTTGAGTGAAATCCATTTCTTACTCACACATCTTCTTTGACAGTATCTCGGTAACATAAAGAACGAAAGCAGCTTGTTGTTAAGTGATGCAAAGTTACATTTGCTCCTTCCGTTTTCCTGGGTTATTTGGGGGGGGGGGGGGTTAATAGAGAAAGGGTTAGAAACAATGAAGTGAAACAAACCAAAACAGGATGTTCCCACATCTGCATTGGACTTTGGGAACCAGTACAGCATTCAGGTCCAGCCTAGATAAACATGTCACTTTTGTTTTCTCTCTAATTCATTTTAAAATATCAGGGATGGAAATTATGCAAACTTCCTGATGTTACTACGCTGCAGCTGCCAGCATTGGTTAGGCTCACTAGGGTTTCTGAGAGCTGCAGACCAACATCTGGTGGGCTGAATGATGGCCACTTCATTTTAAAAACTCAAGTTCTTTTCATCACAAATATAAACAAATCTCCAAATCAAGAAATTAAATAAAGTTACCTTGAACTAGGAGTTTTCGAAGACTCCTATGTATTAGGGGATTAAAGTAAATGCTACTGAATTTCTTAATTGTTCAGAAGTCATCAGGTTTTGTGTTGGATAGCTCTGTTAGCCTCAGAGCCCTTCCACACAGCCAGAATATCATGGCAGAAAATCCTACAATATCTGCTTTGAACTGGGTTTTCTGAATCCACATAGCCATATATTCCAGTTCAAAGCAGAAAATGTGGGATTCTATTCAGCTGTGTGGAAGAGGCCTCCATGATTATTGATGTTTCATGTTAAATATGAATAATCAGCAAAATCAGTAGAGACCCGATTTATTTCATAACTAGCTTGAGGACCTGGCAATCCTGGATTATTTGAAAAAGGCATTGTTTGCTTTTTTCTTATTAATGCTCTCAATAGGAAATGCATAAGGATGTGGGTGAACTACAATTCCCAGAATCGTGGGTCAATCCTTCCCAAACTCTGCCATTATTCAAAGTTGACTGTGTTGGGTCTGTGTGCCAAGTGTGGTCCAGGTCCGATATCAGCTGAGTTCTGTGCTCTCTGGATAAGGGTGAACTGCAACTCCCAGATTACCAGAGCAATCACCCACAAAACCAGCCAGTAATCACAGCTGACCAAGTTGGTTCTGTGTGCCAAGTTTGGTCCAGATCCATCGTTGGCTGGGTTCAGTGTTCTCTGGATAAGCGCTAACTACAACTCCTATAAATCAAAGTCAGTTTCCTCAAACCTGGTCATGGGGGTTCTGTGTGCCAAATGTGGTCCAGGTCCATTATCGAAGGGGATTAGAGAGCTCTTCTTTGATGCAGGGTGAACTACAACTTCTATCCTTTTAGTCAGTCCCCCAAACTCCTCTAGTCTGTTCAGTTGGTGATCAATTCCTCTGTGTTTGATGTATACCATAGGAAAGGGTGGGGCGGGGGTTAAGGGAGAGGCAGTGGGAGGGATCATGCAAATTCCACACAAGGAACCCTGGGATGCCTGCCTGTGGTGGAGGAAACATGTGAAATCTAGGATGAAATTGTCCCCGAATGAAACTATTCCTTGGATAGCTAGTGTTTGGGGAGGACACTGGCAGTGTTTGGGCTAAATTGTCATGGTGCTTGCTTAAACCTGAAATATCAGTTGTGGGAGTGTTTTATTTAATTTATTTCCAGCATTTCTATCCTGTCCTTCTCAACACCCCCCCCCCCGGGGGGGGAAGGACTCAGGACAGCTTACACTCAGCAACAATTCAATGCCGCTACATATAGACAAATGCATTAATGTAACAACAATTTAAAACAATAAATAGTACATTAAATTAAAAACAATTTAAAACATTATTGTCAACCATCTAGACATCTGTAAGTGGGATTATAATGTTTGTTTCTGTTTTCATTCATTTTGAGGGTTTTCTTGGTGGTTTTTGGATGAAAATGCAAAATTAGATCACACAATTTCAAAATAACTAGAGGATTGAGAGGTTTTGTGGTACTAGTAGGGAGTTTAATGGGCAGAAAATGGGTTCTCCTTTCTTTACAGTACTTATCAGGAATACATTCATCCTTGCACTGTCAAGCATTTCTGCTGCATTAAAATTTGAATTCCGTGGCAAATCAAAATCACTCATATAAAGAAATCATGTTGGTGTGAAATGTTTTGTACTATGCCTTCAATTTTCAATAATGGACCTGTTCACTTAAGTTCAAGACACATACATTTATTTTTATTGTTGGCAAGGGTGCAAGGACAATAGAGAGGAGGGAAGAAAAAGAACTGAAAGTTACAAAGGAACAAGAAGGAAATATAAAGTCATTGTTTATGGTGGGAAAAAACAATAGACAAAGTTATTACCAAAAATGAAGCAAAACAAAATCTTTGGAACAAAGAAGGTTAAAAGATTTAGAGGCTGAAATTTTGACCTGTCCTCATATATAAATGAATGACCTGATTTTCAAGGGCAGTTTAAGATGTCTTTCATTCTATAATTTGCATTCTGTTTGTGAGCATGGAAGGCTACTTTTTGACATTTTTCACCAAATGGAAGCTACACTCATTTTAGATTCAAGTACACTGGTGATCTGTTACACAGTGTGTGACCTAGCATTTATGCAGTGTTTACCCCATGACATTTTCCCTTTGCTTATACAAATAAAAGACAGTTTCTGTGACAGCTAAGGTTGTACTTTCACAAAACATCATGTGATTATGCACATACTTAAAACTGGCCAATAAAATACTGGCTGCCATACCAGAACAACTGAGTATGTAGGTAAAATAAGGAGGACCCCAAAAGTGAAAAAATATCCAAGAAATACCATCCCTGTTTTTTTATTTGAATTTAGTGCCAATATATCTGAAAGCTGAGTCCACCCAAATATAGGATTTTCCTCAGAATGATTAGAATTGAGGGGAACAAAGGTGACAACTCAGTTATTTTGTAATGAAGACATCAATCAGCTTTATTGAAACTAGGATGATGAAGTGCAGTTGGTGGATGCCATAGGTGAAGACGTGGCTGTGGAGTCAGGCCTTCAATGAATGAGACAACACCATAGGACCCTGGATGGAAGTTGATGTAGATCCATCTTAATAGGACGACTGACCACTGTAGTTTTATATGTAGTGTTTTTAAAGTTGTTTTTGTAATTGTGATATATGATATTTTAATGAGTGTATATGTTTTTAATGGCTGGAAACCGGGCTGAGTCCCTCAATGAGGTTGAGAAGCTCGGTATAGAAAACTGTGAAATAAATAAATAAATAAATAAATTAGACCATTTGAAAAGAAGTGTAACATCAGCCATTAGTATCATCTCCTACCTCAGTGTTTTACACTTTGGAGCATGGCCCAAAGTTTGCAAACTGCTTGTTTTTTTGTGCTTATTCATTTGAACTGAAGGGAAGATAATGGATAGAGAAGAATCAGCATTACTATATAAGATAAATAATTATAATTCTATTCATTTATACACATTTGTCTGTTCCCAGAATATATAGTGGAAACAATTCACTGTGCTATATTTACCGTCGAATGAAGGAAATCTCCTGTCATATTACCTGAATAGAATTGTCACTGGGGATTGCATTGAGGCAGCACCTGGCCAAAGTCTTGGGCTTGAGAAAAGAGTATTAATACCTCTGGATATTCAGCTGATGTCTTTATGGGAGCCAGTTATTTGACTGTCTTTTCTGGATACAGCACCACATTGAGTGCTTGAATAAGATGATCATATTGGAATATCTTTTCTTCCTCTTAAAAAGATGTTATCCAGGAGAGGGAGATTATAATTTTTGAGTCATGGAACTGTGATGACAGGTTCTGGAACCCAAAAGAAAAATTGTTTTTGGAATTTTTTTTAATATCCTGCCTGGGACCCAGTGAAAAATATGAATTTAAACAAAGTATAGCTAAAGCAGTATATGTGAATGGTAAAAAACAATCAAAAGAAACAATCCAATTAAACCTGTTAAAATGTATTCAGAAAAAGTCAAGATAAAAATATAGCACACTCATTAAAAGATGCTTCTGCCACCACCAAGGAAAAGCCAATGAAAGAATGTCATAACCTTGCTACTGAGAAGGCTCTCTCATGTGGCCTTACTAGATACGGCTTATGTGAGTAGTCAGAGCAACAGAATTTTTTCTTCTGACATTTGAAACACTCAAACAGTTCATATGGAAAGATACAGGATTATAAGGCAGTGTAAATCCAGCCTGCTACCAAGAAATATCATGACTGTTAAAGTAATGTCAAACTGCATTAATCATCCAGTGCAGATGCACCCTGTCTCAACAGTCCTTAATTGAAGTGCAAGACAATACTGGGAGACTTGGGTGTTGTGTGGTTTCTGGGCTGTATGGCCATGGTCTTGCAGCATTTTCCCCTGACACTTTCTCTGCATCTGTGGCTGGCATCTTCAGATGATCATACTGCACATCATCCACTTCCCCGGGCCTATGATATGCTGTCTGCACTATCCCTTGCCCAGCCCTTTTATAGATGGCCACATTCATTTTGTAATCTTGGCCATTGGTATGTTGAACTTTTATTGATGGAGCTACAATGAAATGGATTTTTAATATATTTATTTTTAGTGTGTTTCAGTAGGATTTAGGTGTTTAATGATGTTTTTAGTTGCTGTTATTTTGTTCATTAAGTTAAATTAGGTTGTGTTATATTGTCGAATATGTTTATTTTGATGTACTTGTCTGTTTGGTTTTCTTTCCAGCAATTGAATATTTGCCTTATAGATTGGAAACCACCCTGAGTCCCTTTGGGGAGATAGGGCAGTATACAAATAAAGTTTAATTATTTATTTGGAACATTTATACACCGTCTTTTCTTGACTTCCAAGGAGGGGCTCAGGACAGCTACCAACAGGCAACAATTTGATGCCAAAACAATAAAACACATAATAAAATACAATCAAATGCATAAAAATCAATATAAATATACATTCAAACAGTTCACCAGGTTAAAAACGTCATCCAAATCAATCCAAACTGCTGTCCAATAAAATCTCCTCATTGCCAGTAAAAACAGTCTAATCTGCAAATGCTTGCTCCCACAATACTACTACTACTACTACTACTACTACTAATAATAATAATAATAATAATAATAAGGATAAGGATAATACAATTCACCCTCTGTATTCACAGGTTCCACTTCCATAAATTCAACCAACTACAGTTCAATGTTTTTCAAATCTCAAAAGCAAATCTTGATTTTACCCTGCACTATGCTGATGTGTGGGTATACCCTGCTGTAGTCTCCCTGTTGCAATCCAGAGCAGGGAACGAGACCCTAAGATAACTATCCACCACACTTGACTGTGAAAAACAATCCTTTTTTATTGAAGAAAAATGGTTACAAAATAAAGGAAAAATGCAAGTCAAAAGCCACAGCAAAATCAGCAAACATGAATTTAAATGAACAAAACAGAACCCGAAACCACACTGTAAATACTGGAACCTGTTAGCAATCCACTAACCGTGCTTGATATCCTAGAAATCTTTCAATACCATGACCAGGGAAACCAGGAGAACTGCCAAGGTCTTCATTATTCTGAAACGATGCCTGAACTGAGAAAGTCAGCCCGGCGGAAGGCACTTCAAGCCAAAGAATTGGTTCCGTGAACCACCCCTCTGCTTTGAAGCCAATGTTTGTATTTCTCTTAATCGGGAAGACCGACGCAAGCTGAGTGATTTACTTCTGTCTTGCCAGATCTGACCCCTTCTGTTCTCATTAGAGTTACCAGGTGCAAAAGGGAGTGAAAGTGCATGGCTTCCCTCTGAAACATTCTCATGAACACTGGTACTTTCATTTTCCAAATCTACAGAAGTTTCTTCCTCACTAATTTCAGGAGCATTGGCATTTTACAAATCTACAGAAGTTTCTTCCTCACTAATTTTAGGAGCATTGGCATCAAGAGGTACATTTTCATTAACATCAGTAAATATATTTTCATTAGCATCAGGAGGAACAAACAGAGAATCAGGTGCAAGTTCAAACTCAGGCTGAACCCCAACACTCCCATCATTTCACAACCCCCCAGGCTCTCTCTGACACTCCTCTCATTTTATTATGATGGGACTTGAGTGTCCACAGATTTGATATGCACACGAATTCCAGGATCCAAATCTTAGTAGATAATGATGCTATGTTCTTCCATCCTATTGAAGATATCAAGTTTAGTGTACACAAGAAATTGTACCACTCTGGCTATCCTCTATGTACAAGTATTTTATAGTGGTTTACATGCAACAGCCATGACATTTCAAGTATCTCTACTGTGAAATAGTTGCTGCCTGTCCAGTGATTTATCTCTTTTTTTTACTTAGCACTTGGCTCCCTTGTCCCTCCTTTCATCACAAATTCTGATTAATTTTTGCACACCTGCTACCATAGTGACACATCCTGCCTACTTGTCTGTCACTAGTGATGGCTCCCTGCCTTTGATAGTTAATTGCTTATAAAATGACATGATGGGAGCACATTGGCTAAATGAGCAAGATGTATCTTATTTAATAATAGCTTGACTGATAGAATTGTTTCATATCGACAATGAAATCACACTTACAGGTTTTTCTCCTAGACAGAATACACTGTAAAGCTTTCACTAAAGCAGTAAACAAGTTTTGATTGTAAAAAAATTTAAACATTAAGGTGGGATATCAATATTTTAAAGAAAATAGCTGTTAAAGACTGAGGTATAACTCCTCATTTTCCAGGTGAATAGAACTTAAATCCTGTTTGCATCTGTCTTCTTATCCGTGAAGCATGGATTCCAGATTCTCTACATTAGAAATATTCCCTTAGATTTCATATACACAATAAATGTTACTGAGTAATACTATCATTGAAATGGTTAATCCTTCAACTCATTAATATTTCCTATGGGAGCGATTACACCCAAGGAGCTGCGGCAAGATCAGGATGAAATCTGCATCTAATTGTGTGCATGTAATACAATGTGAGTCATGTGCTAGTCAGAGCTCTTAGCAGTAATTAAATTCAATAATTAAAAGGAAATTCACTTTTCCTTTTAAATTGCAACTCAGCTTACAGTATCAGTAAATTTTCTCCAAAAAGTGACAAGTTCACCTGGAGAAAGGTTCTTGTTAGGAGGTTGAGGTTGCCAAGGCATAAACAGGCTGAAGTTATTCCCATAAAAGGTGAAAGGGCTCAACTAAGCTTTAAGGGTTAGACAAAGGCATCCAATATGTTACAAGGAAAATATCAATGCCAAAGGAACGTTGGTAATACACATCCAGGACCAATGGTGAATGCCAGAAAAAAGGACTTGCCAAATGAACCAAAAGACAAATATTCTCAGCGGAAATCAAACTGGGATCTAGTTTCCTGCAACAAACAAGGGTGTGTGTGTGTTTGTCTGGAGAGTAGGGGGATGTCCCACCACAAGCGCTATATCAGCCAATCAATTTATTAATACTGCAACCAATGGTCATATGCATTTACACCGACAGAAACATCTTACAAGCATCTATGCAAAACACTGTAAAATCCAACCGTTAAAAGCAGAATGTAAGCAGGATAAAACACAGCATGCAGGGCAGTAGCATGTATATCCTCACGCTACTTATTCAACTTTTATGCAGAACACATCATGCGATGTGCAGGGCTTGACAAATCCAAAGCTGGAGTTAAAATTGCTAGAAGAAACATTAACAATCTTAGATATGCAGATGATACCACTTTGATGGCTGAAAGCCAGGAGGAGCTGAGGAGCCTTCTAACCAAGGTGAAAGAAGGAAGTTAAAAGCTGGGTTGCAGTTAAACATTAAAAAAAACCCCAAGATTATAGCAACCAGACTGATTGATAACTGGCAAATAGAGAATGAAAATGTGGAGGTAGTGACATACTTCGTATTCTAGGAACGAAGAATATTGCAAATGCAGACTGCAGCCAGGAAATCAGAAGACATTTACTTATTGGGAGGAGAGCAATAGCCAAACTCAATAAAATAGTGAAGTGTAGAGACATCACACTGGCAACGAAGATCCACATAGTTAAAGCAATGGTATTCCCCGCAGTAACCTATGGATACGAGTGCTGGACCACAAGGAAGGCTAAGCAAAGGAAGATAGACACTTTTGAACTGAAAGTGCCTTGGACCACAAAAAGATCAAACCAGTCCAGGAAATAACACCCTTCTCACTGGAGGGAAGGATATTAGAGGCAAAGATGAAGTACTTTGGCCACATAATGAGAAAATAAGAAAGCTTGGAGACGATAATGATGCTGGGGAAATGGAAGGAAAAAAGAAGAGGGACAGACCAAGAGCAAGATGGATAGATGTTGTCCTTTTAAAAAATATTTTTATTGAATTTTGGGGAAAGAAAAGGAAAAAAATGGTAGGAAAGGTATAGGAGTATCTGGAGTAATAGTGAATGGGGTTGAAGGGAATAGGATAAAAAGGAAAAGGGGAGAAAAAAGAAAAAGGGAAAAGGGGGTAAAATGACAAATAATAATAATAATAATAATAATAATAATAAAGATAAAGATAAAAATAAAATCTTGTTGACTTCCGAATCTTATCCTGTCCGGGGTATTAGTCTTTTAAATATTAATTGTAGTTAACCTCTCCTTTTGTTTACATCATTTACATCATTTCCTTTTGTTTTCAAAGGAAAAAAAAGAGTCATTTAATAAAGTCCGATTCATAGGATTTTTGGGTTTGCTTTGATAGTCTTTCAAAAAATAAGTCAACCTGTCTATGTTCTTTATGTCCATTATTTTTAATTTCTAATCTTCTTCTGTTGGGTTTTCTTTAGTCTTCCAATTTCTTGCATATACAATTCTGGCTGCCGTTATCATACAGTTAAATAGGATATCTTGATTCTTATTCATATTCATGTCTGTTATTCCCAGTAGGTAATATTCAGGTTTCATTTGGAATTTTATTTTCAAAATTTTCAAAATTTATTTTCAAAATAGTTTCATGAATCTTTTTTCCAATAATTTTTAGCATTTTTACATCCCCACCACATGTGGAAAAAAGTCCCGGTTTGCGTACCGCATTTCCAACAGCAGTCTTTATTATTTTTATAAAATTTAGCCAATTTTTGTGGTGTGATGTACTATTGGTAAATCATCTTGTACCAATTTTCTTGAAGATTGAATGAACTTTGTTTTCTTCTTCGACATTAATTCCCATTCTTCCATTTTAATTGGTCTTCTAATATGGGCAGTCCACTTGATCATGCAGTCCTTGACCTGTTCTTGTTCCGTAGACCATTGTAACAAAGTTCTGTATATTTTTGCTATTGTCTTCTTTTCCGTCACCATTATTTTATCCCATATTGTATCCTTGTCTGAGAAGCCTAATTTTTTGTCTTTATAATAACAGATGTTGTCCTTGAAGTGGTACGGGCTGCTCCATGAGGTAACAAAGAGTCGGAAATGACTGAATGAATAAACACCAACAAGCAAAATACACATCATAAAATGCAGCAACACAAGTGCAATGGGTGCTAGGAACTGCATATTCATCAGTGAAAAGGCAGTATAAAAGATCAGTCATGTTAAAAAATTAAATCAGTCATGTTAAAAATTACATATATGAACCCATAGGGGTAATCAACCCCACTCAGGCTAGATAAAAGCATTCCCAGCACAGTCAACTGCGATGTCCACAATCAATCTTGCCCTGATTTTATTTGCTGCCAGTGTAAAGAGAAAAACCTTACAAGTGATTGTGGAGATGGAATCAGATAAAAGGTAGAAGGTCTTTTCTGCAACCGTGTTCGATTGTAGGTACCATAGAAAAGGCCCTAAGAATTTGTTTCTTGGTGCAGAGTATAGGAAGCAGGTGAGTTAGTAGTGGGGCAGATCCTCAATTTCTGGGCCCCCGCAAACATAACCAACAAGCCAAAGGAGTGCCCAAGGAGGAGGGGAAAGCCATGTCTCCTTGTGATATAGGATATATTATGTATATGTTCAGAGGCTGGAGCCTAAATTGTGAAGAAAATGCCATAATTCCTAAGGAAAGTGGTTCATAAATTTACAACTATCTAAGGACATCAAATTGACCTTTTCCCCTGTCATAGAACACTTCAGATACATTAAAAGGATGAAGAGGCAAGGAGCCCATCACAGGATGTTTGCTTACTTCTGGCCTTCGTCCTTGAAATGTAGATGAAGTGTAGTGGAAGGAAGGAGTTCAAAACATGCCAGAACCATGGCTAATGCCAAAAACACATGTGATGGGATCTGACAGATTTGCTTGTGTTGAATTGTTTCAGTGATGTGGTGAATAGTCATTCCTCGCCACTTTGCTTCCACTGCATTTTCTCCTTAATAGCAAGATAGTCTCAAATTGTGCTCTTGCTAGCTTTTTAAAATAATACTTGTCTAATGGAGGGAAGGAAAACCTAGCAAGAAGGGATCATGGCAAAGTGATTTATAATTACAGTGGTCTTATAAAGGGAAGGACAACCTTGCAAGATGGGTTTAAAATTACACTTGTCTGATGAAGGTAATAAGAAAGGCATGGTAAGGACTTATCTAGCCAAAGGGGTTTGAAATTACACTGGTCTAATGAAGAGAAGGAAAGGAAAGCATTGCAAAATGGGATGGTTGCAAAGAGTTTAAAATTACACTGGTGTAATCAGGCCTGTAGCCAGGATTTTGATTTGGGGGGTGCTGAGTTTGATTTGGGGGGGGAGGGGTGAGTTTGATTCGAAGGGAGGGGGCTGAGGATCTATGGGATATATTGAGCATGGTGATCAGATCATGATATGAATAAACATAACAGTTTAAATGATGTACCAGTAAGGCCTTCTTGCGGACCACCCTGAGAAATTCGGGGGGGGGGGGGGGCTGAAGCCCTTCAAGCCCCCCCCCCCCCGGCTACATGCCTGGGTCTAATGAAGGGAAGGGAGGTATGGGAAAACTTATCAAGCCAAAGCAGTTTTAAGTTTTCCTGCTCCCCCACCCCCAAAATGGGATGAGGTCCATCGTAATCTTGGTTCTTGATGTTGAAGTTTTCCCTGAGGCTTCTCAGTGCAATGGTTTGAACATGGGAAACTACAGGAGGAAAATGGGGGAAAACTGAAGAGGGAAACACATGTGATGGGAAGACAGAACCTGAAATGGGATTGGGGATAGAAAGGCATGATTCCCTTCACTAGACAGATGTCCCCACACTTCTCATGGTCCATGTGATGAGGTTATAAATACCATATGAAATTTGGTATCCTGGAAACCCTGCTATTTAATCTTAAGTAATGTAAAGACCTGCAGCTATCTAGTAAATATGACTGCTTCCCTCCAAATATTCTTAGAGTACAACTGTGCAAACTCTTAAGGATCCAGGGTATTTTTCCTCTTCTATGACTTCCCAGGAGTTGCACCAGTTCCCAAAATAAACAAACAAAAGAACCCCACAAAGTTGCCAGGAGGTATGAATAAAACATGGGATTGTTGGCTGGCTCTATCTTGCTTTGAAAAAGAATCACTATTCCCGATTCATGGAAATCCTGAGGCCAATGTATTGGGTGGTTTCTTAGTAATATTTGTTTGGGGTGGGTGGGGATATCATTGGTTCCCTCCAAGGTTGAGAGAGTGTGACTTCCCTAAGGTCACCTAGGGACTATAAGACCTGTAATTGTGCTTCAATGCAATGTAAGTTTGATACGTTTGAAATGTTTTACTATGCTTTAATAATTTGAAAGAATATTTTAATTGATATGTATGTGTGTGGTTTTTTTTTTTTTTTTTTTGCTGTTTTATAATAGTGTGTTCTATTGATATTTTTATTATCTGAATCTGGCATTGAATTATTGCCATATTTTGTAAACCACCCTGAGTCCCCCTTCGGGGTGAGAAGGGTGGGATATAAGTACAGTAAATAAATGAATAAGTATTGGAATTCCATGGCCAATGTCTTCCAAAGTCCAATATTTAGGTATCAGGAGAACAGCACTGCCTTTCTCTACATTTACATATAAAAATAAAAAACATCTGAAAACAAGCTGTTTCCCCTTCAACAAAACAATCCACTTTATCCTTTGTGCTGCTACAGGAAGATTGTAAAATAAGAATAACATCTGTTTTTCTCTCATTTTTTGGAAGTTGTTTTATTGCAAAATTTAAATTTTTTGTACTGAGAGTCATGGCAAGACACTAGACTGTTTGGCTTCGGATAATGTTGGAGTTTCTGTCCAAATTACAACCCTCATGGAATCTTAAAATTACAAGAAATATTCCAAATTATTACTCTAAGTGAAAAGAAAGCTGGAAAACATAAGTTATTTTGTTTCATAAATATTTTTGTTGAATTCTATTTATAATCCAATATATACTTACTTACTTACTTACTTACTTACTTAGGCGATCCCTCGTTGGACGAGTAAGATGGTCTTCCATCATGGGTTTCCTTGTGGGTCCGTAGGTGGCTGTGGAGCCCTATTCTTGCTCTGCATCTTCTTCCGCAGTGAGGGCATTGGTTTCCAGGTGGAAGGCGGTCCCGGTCGGGGTTGGCTTGACGCGCCTTCCTCCTGGCACGTTTCTCTCTTTCACCCTCCACTCGTGCCTCCTTGAATTCTGCAGCACTGCTGGTCACAGCTGACCTCCAGCTGGAGCGCTCAAGGGCCAGGGCCTCCCAGTTCTCAGTGTCTATGCCAGAGTTTTTAAGGTTGGCTTTGAGCCCATCTTTAAATCTCTTTTCCTGCCCACCAACATTCCGTTTTCCGTTCTTGAGTTCGGAGTAGAGCAACTGCTTTGGGAGACGGTGGTCAGGCATCCGGACAACGTGGCCTGTCCAGCGGAGTTGATGTTGGAGGACCATCGCTTCAATGCTGGTGGTCTTTGCTTCTTCCAGCACGCTGACGTTTGTCCGCCTGTCTTCCCAGGAGATTTGCAGGATTTTCCGGAGGCAGCGCTGATGGAATCGTTCCAGGAGCTGCATGTGACGTCTGTAGACAGTCCACGTCTCACAGGCATATAGCAGGGTTGGGAGGACAATAGCTTTATAGACAAGCACCTTGGTATCCCTACGGATGTCCCGGTCCTCAAAAACTCTCTGCTTCATTCGGGAAAATGCTGCACTTGCAGAGCTCAGGCGGTGTTGTATTTCGGCGTCGATGTTGACTTTGGTGGAGAGGTGGCTGCCAAGGTAGCGGAAATGGTCGACATTTTCTAATGTTACACCATTAAGCTGTATCTCTGGCATTGGAGAGGGGACGGCTGGTGACTGCTGGAACAGCACTTTGGTTTTCTCGATGTTCAGTGACAGGCCAAGCTTTGTGTATGCTTCTGCAAAGGTGTTGAGAGTGGCTTGTAGATCTTCTTCTGTATGTGCACAGACGACATTGTCATCAGCATACTGGAGTTCTATAACAGATGTTGTTGTGACCTTGGTTTTGGCTTTCAGTCTGCTGAAGTTGAATAGCTTGCCGTCTGTCCGATAGATGATTTCCACTCCGGTGGGAAGCTTCCCATCAACAAGGTGAAGTATCATGGCGATGAAGATGGAGAATAAAGTTGGGGCAATAACACATCCCTGTTTGACACCCGATTCCACCTTAAATGGGTCACTTTGGGAGCCATTGCTGTCCAAGACTGTTGCCATCATGTCATCGTGGAGGAGCCGCAGGATGTTCACGAATTTGCTTGGGCACCCGATTTTGTGGAGGATGGTCCAGAGAGCGCTGCGATTCACTGTGTCGAATGCCTTTGCAAGGTCGATGAATGCCATGTACAGAGGTTGATTTTGTTCTCTGCATTTTTCTTGGAGCTGTCGTGCAGTGAAGATCATGTCTACAGTTCCTCTGGAGGGGCGGAAGCCGTTCTGGGATTCTGGGAGAGTGTCTTCTGAGAGGGGCAGAAGGCGGTTTGCAAGGATTCTTGCGAGGATTTTTCCAGCAGAGGTTAGAAGGGAGATACCTCGATAGTTTCCGCAGTCTGTTCTTTCCCCTTTTTTGAAGAGGGTGATGATGGTGGCATCCTTGAAGTCTGCTGGGATTTTCTCGGTCACCCACACTTTTTCTATGAGCTGGTGGAGTTGGTGTGTCAGCGCAGGTCCTCCCTATTTAAAGATTTCAGCAGGGATCCCATCCGGTCCGCTGGCTTTGTTGTTCTTTTGTTGGCTGATGGCCAACAATATATATGTCTGTTTTAAAACTGCCATACTATTAAAAAGGGATTTACTTACATACTACAGAAAAAAATCACACATTATGGAAATACTCAATCTACCTTTATAGGCACACTATACAGAATAAATTCAAAGCCACTCATTGTTATCAAAGGACTCATATTCAGTGCTTTTACGAGAATTGAGATGCTGAGATCTTTTTCAAAATATTGCTCCTCTATAGCGTTGCCTGTAGTCTAACTTATATGCACCATCATTTCTATCTAGGAATCATTAGAATCTTTTCAGACCAATGTGCCTTTTGGGATACATTTTTCATTTTATTCTTCTCATTTAATTGGCCTGTCATTGTGTCTTAAACTGTTCACAAAAAAATCTCTTAATTGTGCTTCAAAATATTAACCCCATACAGTGAATATATATTAGGAATATAAGAACTTCCTTGTTGACTCATGTTAAATGTCTCTCTAGTAATGGTGTCAGTACATCTAGGTATGAGTTTCAAGAACTTTCAGTGCATATCTCTGGGCCCTTCCACACAGCCATATAATCCAAAATATCAAGGCAGACAATCCACAATATCTGTTTTGAATTGGGTTATCTGAGACCACACTGCCATATAATCCATTTTAATGTGGATTTTATATTTAGTTCAGAGCTACTATCAACGAGTCCCCATCTAACTTAATAAGGGCCTCATCATGCTAGAGAGAAAATTCCACTTAAAATCTGGTTTCTGCCTCCTGCAGAATTCTGGGGTTTGTAGTTTAGGGAGGAGTCTTTAACAGCCTCACTCTAGTGTGATGATAAGAAAACCTGTAGGTGATCTGTTTGATTTTTACACTCATTTAACTGAAGATAAAGGAAAAAAATGCTGCGGTCCTCCACCTAGAACACTATCCTTGGAAGATATATTTGATACTGTTGGGTTTTTAAAAAAATAGTAAAATCAGATTGGGAATCCTGGTGATTCTATTTAAGAATCAAGACATATCATGTTCCAGTCACTCTGCCATAAGAGAATGTAACACTCATGGCTGTGAGAATCTGCAGTCTAAGATGATAATAGGATGTGGAGTGGGGAAGGTTTGCACTTCCAAGGATTGACAACAGCAATTGCTTGTCCTCACAAATAAAAACAAACCAAGCTAAAATCTTTTCCCCCATTATAGATTCTTTGTTTTAGAATAACCAGCACACACATCTCTCCTCTCTCTTTCTGTCTTTCTCTCCGTCACAAATAAACAGATGGGAAAGAGAGAGAGAGAGAGAGAGAGAGAGAGCAGACCTCTTGTTTGAATGATTATCTCTCAAACATGTCAATGACTAATGATAAACATTTAGACAAATTTAATCCAATTGTTGCCAGGACACCAACTCTGAGTAAGATTAATGTGTGACAGTTGTGACATTTCCTTTGGGATATTTCTTAGCCAATAAATGCCTACCACATGACTGGAATATAACTCACACATCATACCAATAAGTAGAAGACTCGTGTTTGTAGACATGGCTGTGACTTAAAGCTGAGACTGGGAAAATAATTGGCTTGTAGTTCTTTTAGGAGGACACCTGCCAAGAGAGTTGGCATGGATGAATGGCCAGTGTTACCATTCTTGAAATCACACATTGATGGCTTTAAAAGAAGAATCAGACACATTCATGGAGGATAAGTCTGCTCACAACACACTACATCAAGGACTCAGCCCACTTCATTGAAAAAATCAGCAATCTCAAGCTAAATACAAATGACATACTGATCAGCTTCGATGTGGTGTCTCTATTTACCATGGTCCCAGTTGCAGACACCATGGCACTCATCAACCAGAGGTTCCCAGAAGACATCACGGCGCTGTTTCACCATTGCCTCACCACCAGCTATTTTCAGTGGGACAATGAATTCTACGAACAGAAAGATGGAGTAGCTATGGGGAGCCCTCTCAGCCCAGTCATAGCTAACTTCTACATGGAACAATTTGAAAAACAAGCTCTTGAAACAGCAACCAAAAAGCCCACTATATGGTTCAGATATGTGGATGACACTTTCACCATTTGGAGCCATGGAGAAGAAGAACTCAACAGGTTCCTGGAACATCTTAACAGCATCCACCCTAACATCCAGTTCACTATGGAAAAAGAAAAGGAAGGAAGATTGCCTTTTCTAGATGTCCTAGTCATCCGTAAACCAGATCAACAATTGGGTCACACCGTTTACAGAAAACCCACACACACAGATAGATATCTACATAAAAACTCCAACCATCACCCAAGTCAAAAAAGAAGCACCATTAAAGCCTTGGCAGACCGTGCAAAAAGAATCTGTGAACCCCATCTCCTCCAAGATGAACTGAACCACCTCAACTGGGCTCTACAGGCCAATGGATATTCCACCTCAGACATCAGAAGAGCTGAAAGACCAAGAACAAGCCACAAGAGTAAAGATGAAGATCCACCCAGAGGAAAAGTGTTCCTGCCATACATCAAGGGAACCACTGATCACATAGGAAAGCTGATGAGGAAACACAACATACAAACAATCTACAAACCCACCAAGAAAATCCAACAAATGCTACGTTCAGCAAAGGACAAGAGGGATCCTCTCACCTCTGCAGGAGTCTACCGTATACCATGCAGCTGTGGACAAGTCTACATAGGGACCACCAAACGCAGCGCCCAAACAAGAATCCAGGAACATGAAAGGCACTGCAGACTACTCCAACCAGAGAAATCAGCCATAGCAGAGCACCTGATGAACCAACCTGGACACAGCATTTTATTTGAGAACACAAAAATGCTGGACCACTCTCACAACCACCATGTCAGACTACACAGAGAAGCCATTGAAATCCACAAACATGTGGACAATTTCAACAGAAAGGAAGAAACCATGAAAATGAACAAAATCTGGCTACCAGTATTAAAAAAAATTCTAAAATTAAAACAGCAGAGAGAAAAACAGGCAGGGACTTCTAAGCACCTTTCATTAAGAGTTTGCTCCAGGCACAGTCAGCCCATTGTATGCTAATCAAGGTGGTCAGTTGAAAAGATTCACACCTAGCCCACCTTACAAAAGCCTTTTGTCTCACCCTGGTCAGTCCACAGATATATAAACCCCTTTTTTCCCAGCTCCAGCAGACCTCTGAGGAAGCCTGCCATAGATGCAGGCGAAACGTCAGGAGAAATGCCTCTAGAACATGGCCATATAGCCCGAAAAAACCCACAAGAACTGAGTGATTCCGGCCATGAAAGCCTTCGACAATACACTGCCAAGAAATATTATGGCTCCATGCAGCGGTGAAGTTCAAAGGATGGGTATCACAGAATGCAAAGCAATGAGAGGGGATGATTGTCTTCATGTCCAGGTTGACCCTTGTAGAGAAGAAGATGCTTGAACAGAGAGCTAAATAGGGGGGAGTGTGTCCCTACCAGTTCTCCTTTTCAGTGGCTTTCAATACCATCAACCATGGTATCCTTCTGGGTCATCTCTGGGATGAGACTTGGGGGGGCACTGTTTCCAGTAACTCCGGTCTTTCCTGGCGGGTTGGACCCAGAAAGTTGAGCTGGGGGACTCCTGTTTGACTCCCTGACAGGTGGCCTATGGAGTCCCTCGGGACAATTCTGTCCCCCATGCTGTTTAACATTTACATGAAACAGTTGGAAGAGATCATCCAGAGTTTTGGAGTTGGGTGCCAAATTTATGTGGATGACACCCAGCTCTAGTACTCCTTTCCACCCAATGCCAAGGATGCTGTCCTGCCATCTGTGCCTGGTATCAGGACTGGATGAGGGCTAATAAGTTAAAATTAAATCCAGACAAGACAGAGGTACTCCTGGTCAGTTGGAAGGTGGATCAGGGTGTTGGATTACAGCCTGTGTTGGATGGGGGTCACACTCCCCCTGAAGACACAGGTCCTCAGTCTGGAGGTGATCCTGGACTCATCGCTGACCCTGGAACCCCAGGTGTCGGCAGTGGCCAGGAGTGCCTTCGCACAATTCAAACTTGTGTGCCAGCTGCACCCATATCTTGAGATGCCAGATTTGGTCATGGTAGTCCATGCCTTAATCACATCCCACCTAGACTACTGCAACACTGTCTACATGGGGCTGCCTTTGAAGTTTGAAAGCTTCAACTGGTTCAGAGACTGGCAGCCAGATAACTAACTGAAGCCCTATACAGGGGAAAATCCATTCCCATGTTGCAGCAGCTCCAATAGCTGCCAGTTTCCTTCTGGGCAAAACACAAAGTGCTGGTCAATACCTTTAAAGCCCTAAACAGCTTGGATCCTGGCTCTTTGACTAATTATATCTTCTCCTATAAATCTACCCAGGCATTGCAATCAATAGAGGAGGCCCTGTTCTTGGTCCCACAACCATCTCAAGCATGGCTGGTGGGAACGAAAGAGAGGGCCTTCTCCGTGATAGCCCCCTCTCTAAAGAAATAAAAATGGCCCCTTCCCTTCTCTACTTCGAAAAACAACTGAAGACTTACTTTTGCTCATTAGTATATGGAGAAGAGGAGGATTAGATGATGAGAGACCGTCACTAGACCTCTGACTGAAAACTATTATTGTATTTGGGCTTTGTCAGACCATGTTAGCCCAGTTAACATCACTGGCTGCACAATCAACTCACATACCTTAGTGAACCTTTGTTGGCTCTTGTAAGTTAATGTGAATGTTTTATGTTTAGATTTCATATTAGATATATATTTTAATAGGTTATGTTTTATTTAACCCATAGATGTAATGTTATAAATTGTTTTCATATGTGGAGATATTTTGGGCTATTATGTTTGTATTTGTTGTCGTACTGAGGCACTTAATGTTTGCCTTTTTTGGTTTGTTGGAATCCACCCTGATAATTTTATTATTATTATTGAGTAGTGTTCCATTATAGCTGCTCATATGTTCTCAGCCACTTTGATAGGACTTTACCATATATGCACTTTTTCTAGGAGATGGACACAAACATCCAACTCTTGCCACATAAAGAGACATTTTCTTCCAATAGGAAAGTAGGGTTTTTATCCCTGACAGATTATAGAGGTTTTTTGTATTATTATAAGGCCGGAATCATATTGATCTCAAACAGAGTAGACCCATTGGATGGGTTGTTGAATGGTGATTTAGATAAACCCAACCAATTCAATGGGTCTATTTAAATCAGGAATAGGAATAGGCCTTGCTCTTTTTTTCATTCTACCTAAAGGAGAGAGGATTCACCTCCTAATAGCCTTTCTTTCCCTTTCTGTTGTAGCATTGTTTCCATGAGTAACCTTAGTTTCAATTAAGTTAGTGAGAGCAGATGTATTCACTGATATGAGTTGCTGTGCACAGAAGGGTGGGGGACATGAAACTTTGAAGGTTTTCTTGAATGAACTTTTGTTTTTGATTTATCACTGAAGAGGGAAGGAACCAACAAGGAGCTGTGTGGTATATGACATTGTACATCCTTCTGCAATCACTGTAGCCTTATTTAAGTAAATATTTCTTCCTAGAAATTGTGTACATAGTGTTGTAGTAGAGCCTGCAAGGAACGATGCTACCAGTAGTGTGGACACTAGAAGGGGAAAACGGGTTACTCGGGAGCAGGAGGCTGATGAGGAGCAACAAAGAAAGAGGATCCGGGATATACTTAATGCTCCCACAGATGAGAAATCATTCTTGGGTTTCGCTGGGGACGATGGGGCAACAAGTGAGGAGGAGGAAGAAAACACCATGGATTGGTCTAAGGGAAGGAAAAGGACTACTCAGGAGCAGGAGTCTGATGAGGAGCAACAAAGGAAGAGGATCCGGGATATACTTACTGCTCCCACAGATGAAGAGTCATCTCTGGGAGTGATGGGACTGGGAGTGATGAGGACAGGGATGATACATTAGACTGGACTAAGGTAAAAGAGGTACAAGATGTATGTGCAGCACCAGCTTTTAGTGACACATTTATGGCTTTCTCTGGTAACGAGGATTAGCAAGCTGGAAATACATCTGAGTCTTGGGGAGATTTAAGTCTTGACAGAAGATGGAGAAGTTGAAGGGATGGGAGCAGGAGTTCACATGTGGAGTCAAGAACAGCTGTAAGAGATGATGACAGGACGGAGGTCGGTTCATCTTCTGTTGATGATGTGTAAGATAAAAGTAGGCTTGGAAATGGGGAATCTTTGCAGAAGGCAAAGTGTTGGTTTCGTGCATTGGGTTTTGTTGCTGCCTATTTCGTGTTGGTATTGGGTCCTGGATATACAGGTTGCTGCTTCCATTCTTGTGTGTTAAGACTCGGCTTGGATTCTCATGAGTGCGGATTTCCCCTTCTTTGACTTCGGACCGGTTTTGACTACGATGCTGCCTATGTGGATTTTGGAACCTCGCAACTTTGGACTTGGCTTGCTACGACCTCAGACTTTGTTTGACTATGTCTTCTTCCTTGCAGTTCTTTGTTTGTTAACCCTTTACTTGCTGTGTTATTTTGTGTGACTTTTGGAGTGCTTTGTTTTAATCCGGATCTTTTCTCCGGATAATCCAGATTATTGCTTCAGTTTACCTTTCGAACTGGAACTGATTGCCATTTTTGAGTTTTGACCAGAGACACTGAGTTAAGTGTCTCTGAGTCCCTTTTGCTTTGTTTAAATAAACACTACTTTTGGAAATACTATTGAGTCTGGCTCTTTAAGGTGTCTGAGTTTCGACACATGAGGTAGGATATATTTCTCTTTCCATCTCTTGATTAATCCCTATTTGATAGGTTAAAAAAAGCAATGATATATGTCATGAAATAACCATATGTGACTATTAGATCCTTTTAAAGAATTAGTAATATAGTGTGAAAATGTTCAACCTTTTTCTGTATTTATTGGATTTACATTCCACTTTTCCCCAAAAACAACAGGGTAGAATTCAAATCCTTGTCTTTCATTTGACAAATAGATCAAAGATCAGTTTATGCAAAGGCATTTTCTCACTAATGAACCAAATCACTTTATAGTGTTTCATCTCACCCTCTTTTCCCTTTATGACATAAATTATACTCCTAATGAGCTGTCCCCTGCCACACATTGCTGTGGCCCAGTATGTTGATCTGGAAAATAAAGTAATGAGAAAGTGTTGGTTTCTAATATATTTAATTTCTTTATGCTTGTGGGTAAACAGTATTTCTTGCTGTTTCTTTGTCAGCGTTGATGTGGAGAGTGTCTGGTTTGCCCACCCTGGAACATGCAACATATCATTGTCCTTCTTTAAGGGTCTCTTTCAAATCTATGATACTATATCTCTCTGTGTGTGAATCGTATCTATCTATCTATCTATCTATCTATCTATCTATCTATCTATCTATCTATCTATATCTATGGCTGGATGGCTCTTTGTCAGGAGGACTTTGATTATGTTTTCTTGCCCTGATGAAGGAAGTTGGATTGGATGGCCTTAAGTATTTTATGTTGGTCATGGGGGTTCTGTGTGGGAAGTTTGCCCCGATTCTGTCGTTTGTGGGGTTCAGAATGCTCTTTGATTGTAGGTGAACTGTGAATCCCAGTGACTACAAATCCCAAATGTTAAGGTCTATTTTCCCCAAACTCCATCTGTGTTCATATTTGGGCATATCGAGTGCTTGTGCCAAGTTTGGTCCAGATCCATCATTGTTTGAGTCCAAAGTGCTCTCTGTATGTAGGTGAACTACAACTCCCAAACTCAAGGTCAATGCCCACCAAACCCTTCCAGTATTTTTTTTTGTTGGTCATGGGAGTTCTGTGTGCCAAGTTTGGTTCAATTCCATCGTTGATGGAATTCAGAATGCTCTTTGATTGTAGGTGAACTATAAATCCCAGCAACTACAACTCCCAAATGACAAAATCATACTTTTTTGAGTGATTGTCACTCCTTGTGTTGTGAGATGTTTTGTTGCCAAATTTAGTGTGATTTCGTTCTTTGGTTCTTTTGTTTTTAAGGTACTCATTATGCACAGAGCATATATAGATAGATAGATAGATAGATAGATAGATAGATAGATAGATAGATAGATAGATAGATAGATAGATGATGAAGGCACACAGCAACAAAGAATATGAATTTCAGGGTCTATTTTTTTGGAAGTAAGTCATTGCATCTTTTTCACCCCCCCCCCCCCCAAAAAAAAAAGCCTTGCTCTAGTCAAGTAGGGGGAGAGGTCTCTTGGGCTAATATAGCTAAGTTGGCCCTCCCTGGAGTAGCTGATAAAAATAGATCTTCCTTTGTTCTTTTGATTCTTCCTGAGAGCCACATAATTCTAAAAACACATTTGCACTAATACAATAATAAAAATTTGCACTAAAAAAGAAAAGACCCTAGGTTTCTCCACCAACATCACATACTTTACCAAATTGTTGCATAAAACATAGCAAAAGGTGAAAACATGGAAGTAATTTTATGTGTTTATTTGTGGAGTTAAAAAAAATTATTCAGCTACCATCTACCTAAGGTCCCTTCTACACTGACATATAATCCCGTTCAAATCAGATAATTTGGACTTTATACGGCAGTGTAGGAGGGGCTTTACTACATAATTGCCCCATAGATACAGGTTTATTGTAGCCAGACTTTCATGCACAGTTTTCTGTTTAACAAAGGCTGGATCTACACTCCATGTAATCCAGTTTGAAGGAAATAATCTGAATTTTATATGGCCGTGTAGATGGGGCCATAGAATACTATGATTTCTCTTTAGCTCTCATGGTTCTATCCTATGGCTTCTACTTTAGAGAGAGGCGTTTAGAATTCTCAGCCCAGGAAGCTCTAGTGCAGAGGTGTCAAGCTTCGTGGCCCTCCAGGTGTTTGGATTTCCAATTCCCAGAAGCTAGCCAGCTTGATCAGTGGTCAAGAATTCTGGGAGCTGAAGCACAAAACACGTGGAGGTTTGACAACTCAGATCTAGTGCCTTACTAAACTACAAACCCCAAGATACCAGAGGATGGATCCCCATCACTTAAAGTGGAATCATAGTTTCTTCTCTTCATGAAGTATGCGAACAGTTCTCTTCTAAAAGCAGTTCTCTTCTACATGATCACCATTTTTTTCTTAGTCTTAGGTAATGGTTACCTAAGACTAAGAAAAAAATGGTGATCATGTAGAAAAAAATGTAAAAACCTTTGGTCTATCTCATTCTCAGTGAAACTGAGGAGTTTATCACACCAACCTGCTGTTCAGCTACAGTAATGCTTATGAATATACATACCTGGTTGAGCACCTTGATATTGCACCTCTTTTCAGTAATGCAATTGTGCCGATTTGCCATTCTGTGGTTCTGTGATCATTCTTGCGCGAATGCTCATAACCCTGCCTTCCTGCACTACTGTGGTTCCTTTATATTAGTAGCAGCAGTAATAGTAACATCATCATAATAAATTCTGACATTTCAAAAAGTCATATCTACCTATCTATCTATCTATCTATCTATCTAATCTATCTATAAACAGCCTGTATGAAATAGCAAGGGGGAAGGGGAGAGGAGGAGAATCCCGCTCCCTGGCATCATATTAATGTCGTCTTGCCAGCTCAATAGTGGGAGAAATCCATCGCAGTATGGGAGATGATCAGAGAATATGAGATTGGGGCCAATTGGTGGATGGAGGGATGGAAGAATTGGGGAGGCTAAGAAATGCACACCTCATTGGGAAATAGGGACTGTCACCAAAGGTGATGCTGGTTTGCCTGTTTTATGTGATTCTCTTGGAAGAACAAATATTTAGGAATTTTCTTCTATAAACGGAATGTTTCAAGCCATTAGTAGATAAGTAAGTATTTTTAAATAATGTCTGCATAACTATTTAGCTGAATATACATTCCATTGAAAACACCAGCATTTTCTTCTAAATCTGTTCAGGGCTACAGTGCTCAATGGAAACTTGTGTCTTCATTGTTTCTTTTTTAAAATCCCCAATAGACATGATGATGTGAAGTAATAATGCTTGTTCCCATAGCAACAAACATAGTATATAAGTTCTATATGATACACCTATAATTATATTAGGTGTATCTTGATAAAGTCTTTAAGCTTGGGTGTCAACATTATGCTTTTTATGTATATGTTTAGTATAAAACACTTATTTAAAATCAGGATTTAAACACAGTACTCCCATCGTTTATTGTATATCTCCAAGACTATACAGGGTTGAAATTTGTGGCATTTAATTATGCCACAAAATTAATGTGATCTGAACATAGCCTATTGTAGGGAATCTGAAGCCAACAAAGCAAATTGAATTTAAAATATCTACTGTTGTATTACTATCCAACCTGTTGACAAATTAATGACAATATAATGCTCCCCAGCTTTCTGATGAGGATATAATGATCTGAAGTATGTCTCATTTAGTTAAAACTATTTAGATCATCAGCTTAACCTTTTAAAAGTTTAATATACTGTGACTGGTGATAAGAAATCAATCTTCGAATCCAAGAGAGGATCTGACAGTTTAAAACATTTGACGTGATGCCTAAGGCTCTATATTCAGATAGTTATTCAAGCATCTTCAGGCAATGTTCATCAAAGGTATGTGTGGTATTTCCTTATGATTTAATGTAACCATGCAATGCCTTTCTGGTCTACTCTGGTAATATTGTAACTACATCTATATTATTGCTCTTTATGGAAGCAGGGATAAAGACAAATGGGTGGGTCAATGGAAAGCTAAATAGAAGATTATGTTTAAAATAATTGCCATGAATGTTTGCCCCCACCTATTTGTGACTCAGCCCATATCACTGCAAGTGTGAAGCCAGCCCTTACATGTGAATCTGTCAAAATTCAAGTCCACAAAGTCTCTTGTGTGGCAATAAACAGTGATTATTTCAAAATAAAGTAACAGGAGGCAGAGGAGGCCAGACCCATAGCCTGGAGTCTAGCACATACCAATAACTAAAGCCTCTCCTACACTGCCATATAACCCAGATTATCAAAGCAGATAATCCATATTATCTGCTCTGAACCGGATTATCTGAGTCTACATTGCCATATAATCCATTTCAAAGCAGATAATCTGGATTTAATATGGCAGTGTAGAAGGGGAACAGAAAGGTTTTCTCAGGCCCTTTCTACACTGCCCTATATCCCAGAATATGATCCCAGATTATCTCCTTTCAACTGGATTATATGAGTCTCCACTGCCAGATAATCTGAAATAAAATAATCTGGGATCAGATTCTGGGATATAGGGGAAGTGTGGAAGGTGCTTCAATGCTCCATAGATTCATCTGCAATGCAACCTAGTTATGCCTCTCTAGTACCCAGTTCATAAATCTTTCAGGTTTCTTCTTGTCTCCCACTTGCAATCTCACACTTAGGTTCCTGCACCAACCAAGTATTTAACATTGGCACTCCTTTACCTGTCATCTCAAACTGTTCTGTTGCCAACTTAGTGTCCCTAAATATCTCTATCTTCTCCTTTCCTGCTTCTTCTCTCCCACTCATGTCCTGTTTCTTCCCTTGCTCTTCCTCTGTCCGCTCCTTCAGTCCTCTGAGGCCCTTCCACACAGCTGTATAAAACCCAAATTGAACTTGATTATATGGCAGTGTGGACTCAGATAATCCAGTTCAAAGCAGATATTGTGGATTATCTGCCTTAATATTCTGTATTATATGTGTGGAAAGACCCTGGGGAGGGCCCTCCTCTTTCTCCAACAGTCTCCATTCTAGTAACTCCCTCTCCATGTGTCATTCCTCCATGTGTGATGTAGGGTGGAGCCAGCATATGCTGCCAAAATCCATCCTTTGGGATGAGGTCCTAAGCCACAAAGTTTGTACAAAAATTTAAAAAATCAAAGGCAAGTGAAGATCAAAAATGTTTTGCTATAGGTCAGTGAAGTATTTCTTAAATCTATCCTGTCATACATTTCAGCCTCATCAAGAAGAATTTATGCTACCTAAACCAATTATCTATGTAAGCATTGCCCTGTATGCCCATGCTCTTATCATTCTGTTTCATCCTTTCCAGCACCAAATGCCATTTGACAACTTCAGCTAGTTGGCAGGAAATGAGAAACCGACTAATTCTGTTACATCTGGTGCAACAGGAATGTGTTACAATGCAAACTGGAGGGCTAATTTCTGGTGATGAATCTTGGCTTCCAGAAGCAGGTCGCCAGAAGTCAGGAGATAGATGGAGAAAGAAGGGCAACAGACTGTGATTGATTTAACTTAAGCTATACTGAAAGCCATTTTTAAGCTTTTCATCTAGAAAAAGGATTTCAGGGCAGTAGGCTACAGCAAATTTGTCTTGGTTAAATCAAAAATCTACAGAAAAGAACCCTAGGAAATATGCACAACCATACTCACAATCTCTTGTTAAGTCATATATTCACATAATAAAGCAAACACAGTTGCTGAATATAAAATAAGGATGAATTCAGCAGTCATACGTTGATGGTTGCTAACACTGAGATAGGTCAATGGCAGGGTTAACCCTTTTATATAATCAGAGTAGGACTAGGAAATAATTTTGTTTGATGAAAGTACAAAGTAAACATTTGAAACATACGGAAAGCTGTGAGAAGAAATGCACGTTTGTTCAACAATTTTTATTTACAAGGTCTAAACTTTGACATATGAATGACTAAAAAGGCATATAATTGAGGAAAAGTGCCAAAACAAACACAAGGCAATGGGAAAATTATATATATATATATATATATATATATATATATATATATATATAATGTGATAGAAGGCAGAAATTTGTTCTTTTTGAAGTGTACAGAAATACATACACATTTCAAAAATCCCAAGGGAGTCCCAAGGCTGATGACAAAATGAAAATAGAAAGAAAATGCAGGTGGAATTGAGAGAAGCACAATAACATTGAGATTATTCACAACCCAAAATAAGAACAAAAAGGTCGATCACAAAAATTAGAAAGGGGACAGCATTGTTTGCAAACAAAATGCAGTGGTCCTCAAAGTAACAACCAAAACAGAAAATATAATTATTTTACAGAAATGATTCACTTCAATGTAATTTTACATCTTCAGCAGTGGCAGCATCACCTGGCTTTTAATTTTTGAACAGAAGCAAGAATTAAACATATTCAGGTCCCTTCTACACTGCCATATAATGTGGTTGATCAAAGCAGATAATCCACAAAATATGCTTTGAAATGGATTATAGAAATCTAAACTGCCATATAATCCAGTTGAAAGCAGAAAATCTGGATTTTATATAGCAGTGTAGAAGGAGCCTCAGTTAAGACTAAGGTTTCACAGAGAGAAGAAGCAGGCTATTATGGTATCCTTTTAAAAATCCTGCAAGTTATCATACCATACATCTGCAATACTGGAACCAATTGTTTCTATACTCATGTATAAGTGTAGACATTTTAGTTAAAAAATCAACCCAAAAACTTGGGTCAACTTATCAATAGGTCAATATAAGTATTACACCAGTATTCTTATCAAAATAAACAGTCACTTAGAGTAACCCCCTTCCCCCTGAACTGTTGCTTTTATACTTTTTTAAACCAACCTGATGTACATAAAGATACAAGCCAGTCCCCATGTATTCATAAATTCATCCAAACAGTGCTGGGCTGACAGCAAACTGTTATATTAAATTCAGTTAAAAAAATGCATGGCTCTTAATTACTCAAAGTTGGAATAGGCCCACTTGGATTTCCTATAGGTATATTTAACTCAATGTCTTATTCTCTTTTGCTGCATGTTCTTGTACACCCTCTATTTATCCTGCTGGTTGCTATTGGTATTAACATATCAGCTGTCTGTGCTCATGCAAGCCTAGGTCCAGTCACAAAATCGTTTTGATACATTGTGTGCAAAAAATTGATAGTTTCATGTGCTAAAACATTGTACATGGATTTTGTAGCACAGTATATTGAATTGTTTTGCACCAGGTTCTCAGCAACTATACAATATATTCAGCATATGTTTCCATTTAGGCAGTAGTGCCATTCAAAATAATTAACAATTTGTTCTTGCATGCTTGCAATTCTATACCCTCTTCTCAATTTTTCATACACACATACATATTTGCACAGGACTGGGAAGAAGAGTATAAGGCCCTCAGGACATTGTTGAACTGGATCACCACCATTATCCCCATTCGTTTATCAATGATTATGTTGACATGGATTGACAGTCACTGCATCCAAGAATATGAGAGGGCTACACTTCCCTACTCATGAATCCCATTCCTTTGTTATTGCTGGTGCTGCTGTAATAATTTTTTAACTAAACAGTTCTTCCATTCCTGTTTTTCTAAGCTTTTTGCACTGAAGAGGAAACTAACACATGTGTGTGAATATTTAAAAGCCTGTTATTTTATTTCTAGTTTTCATAAAATTCACACCAATAACACAAGGTAGACATATAACAAAAATAAACTTTGAACAATTCAACACCCATTTTCAATTTATTTTAGTGAACTGTTAGAAAGACTCTGTGGTACAATGTGCACACATAAAAATGCATGGGAATTCTGTATCCTTTTCATGTTTGCATTAATGGTTTACATTAACTGTTAAATCATGGTTGTTAGAAATGTGCATTCCTTGCTTGAACTTGTGCAGTGACAAGAATATTACAAAGGAAAGCAAGGCATCACATTGTGACCTTTAACTAAATAAGCATTTCGTGTAATTGTAATTGCCTTGGGCTAGTGGATTCCACTATTACATTCATTTCCACAATAATTGTACACCTACTTGAAAGGACACGTCATGCATCATGGGTCCCTGCTTTAAATAGATCAATATGATTATAGCTAATTAAATCACATGAGAAAGTACATTCAAATAATGTTAAGCGTTCAAATACAAATCATGAAACCCTAAAATATAGAGTGGCAATCCATTTAGGCTTCATCTTGTTCTAAATATAGCTCCAAAATAAACTGTTTGCAAATTGGTATACATCAATTTTATATATTATTCTTTGTACAAAATTTGCATTCCCCATATTCAAGCAGCATTTCTGACAGAATGCCTCTTTTGCGTTGAAATACACTATGGATGTGACAGCATGAGCTCTGAGGACTGTCTTGCTTACTGGACAATGTGTTTGTAGAGGTCTCTTTCTTGGTTCCTTTGGCATACAAATAATACATTTACACTCACAACTGTGAAAATATTTAAATTATTGTTTTCTGCTTTAGATCATCACAGCCTTAAAGATAAACCAGTGTTTCTCAACCTACCTAATACCACGACCCTCCTCATGATGTGGTGGCCCCCAACCATAAAATTATTTTCATTGCTACTTTATAACTGTAATTTTGCTACTGTTATGAATTGTAATGTAAATATCTGAAATGCACTTTTTCATTCATTGGACTAAATTTGGCACAAATACCTGATACATCCAAATTTGAATACTGGTGGGATTGAGGAGGATTGATTTTGTCATTTGGGAGTTGTAGTTGCTGGGATTTATAGTTCACCTACAATCAAAGGGCATTCTGAACTCCACCAATGATGGAATTGAACCAAACTTGGCACACAGTACTCCCATGATCAAAATACTGGAAGGGTTTGGTGGGCATTGACCTTGAGTTTTAGTGTTGTAGTTCACCTACATCCAGAGAATGGGGCAATTAATAAAAAAACCAAAAGGACTGACTTTTTTTAAATAAATAGTGTTACAAATTACCTAAGCTGCTTCTGCTGCTCCTCCTCCGGATGCTGCTGGGCCACTTTCAGTCCAATGTCACACAGCACTTTTCTCCCTACACTAGCTTCCCTTCAGTTTCGTGCACTCTCCCTCACCTGTGCACGCACATTGCATTGCCATGTGCTGAGCACACCTGCTCTCCCCTCCCTGCATGGAGTCTCAGAAACAGCCCTCCCCTTAGCTGAAAGGCTGGCCAATAACAGCAGGAGGAGGGCTTTTGGTGGATTTGCCTTCTGTCTTCAAAAAAGAAAAAAAAAGAGAAGGGCAGGTGGAGAGATCTTCAGCCTTCTCTGCCAAAGGGGTTCCCAAGACCATCAGAAATTTGTGTTTTCTGATTGTCATGGTGACTCCTCTGAAATCCCCCTCGTGACCCCCCCAGGGTTCCCAACCCCCAGGTTGAGAAACACTGCTATAAACCTCCCGTCAAAGAGCTGCCTTGTTAGTTCATATTAATATGTGTAAATTGGCCATTGGTCCATATATGCTACCATTGAGCTCTTTCTCCTTCTTTCTTGCCATGTCACAGTGGGGCAAATTCAATAAAAATCAAACTGATGCAATTTACCTTGCAGGGAATGGATTGTAAATCTGGTTATCTGTTGCTTTCTTTGGTTATTTTACAATGAAGTATTTTATAGCAACCTGATTCCACTTTAACTGTCATGGCACCATCCAATTGAAGCCTGGGATTTGTAGTTTGGAAAGGTATTAAAGCTTTCTGAATGCAAATTGCAATATGATATACACCAATGTTATTTATTATAGTTCACACACAATGAGTAAGATTAGGATACAGACATATAAACATCAGTAGGTTCCTGTATTAATGACTTTCTCCAAATCCCATTAGCATTCTTGTGTATGTATATGTACCTATGAGCCACCTTTAAACCAATGACAACCCCATTAATTCATAGGGTTTCTTAGTTCCTTTTTTAATTCTTGTCTATCAAATTGATTGTATTGGTCAGTCACTTTTCTTACAAGGAATTTACTTTGGTCTTTCCTGTTTGCTGTTGCATGCACTTTGTCAGCCCTACAAACTATGCAATTTTTACTTCAAACTTTGAATCCCATTATAAGGACAAAGAAATGTTATGAATCAAATAATTAAATACATACATACATTTACACATTTTCCTCATTGAGCAAAACATATTTGTACTCCATACCCATTTACTTGATTTCTTCTTACATGTCAAAATGACCTTTCCTGAAACTGAAATGATCTGGGGTCCACGAAACTAGCAAAAATACTCCCACATAAACCAAAGGACCCAAAAAATGGCTCTGGAGGAGTCAATGTTGTCTGTACACAATTTTTTTGCCTCCTCTATTATTTGAAAATAACAGTGAGAAATATGTTTACAGTTTACACAATGAAGAAATTTCTTTTAAAAACTAGGCTAAATTATAAATGATTTTCTTTTCCATCCCTACCAAAGCATTGTCATTCTGGATTGCCATTAGTGTTTTGACAAGCATATTCATGAAAAATTCTTACATGCATTGTTAGAAGGGGTGTGTGTGTGGGCGCTTCCAGGCAGGACTAAAATCAGCACCAAAGCAGATTTAAGAAACCCGCTTTGTTATGGATTTCAGTCCCCATGCTACCCAAAAGAAACGGGCTTTCCCAGGGGCGGTGGGTAGCTACATGCCATCCCAATTAAAATCAGGATGGCATGCAGCCACCCCGAAGCCCCCAATTTAGCACTAAAAGTAAAGTAAAAAGTACATGGCTGCCATAAGTTCCTTCAGGAGGGCCTGAGGAAATGACACACTAGGAGGGAGGGGGAGGGCAAGGAGGAAAATTCCTCCTAACCCTTCCCCATCTCCTGGTGTGCCATTTCCTCATGCCAGGAGGGCATGAGTAGGGAACATATGGCAGCTTTTTACTTTGCTTTTAGGGGTAAATTTGGGGCTGTGGGGAGGGGGTGGGCACCATCCTGTACCTTTGGGCTCCTGGAGCCCAAAAGTTGTGAGATGGCATAGGTACTCACCCCTGAAAAGTCCCAGGTGTACTTGATAGCAAGTCCCCACAGGCCCAATACCCCATTAGACCTGTACCTTTCAGGAAGGCCCAGCTCTAATGGGGTATCTAATTACTTCCAAACAAACCAGGGATGCCTCTGATAAAACCAAGACAGGTCCTGGAATATGAGCATGTCTGAATGGGCCCTTTATGTGTAAAAACAAGGATTTTTAAAAGGTATGGAAAAGTTCTGATTACACTGGGAGGTATATCTGAAGAGATGGAATTTAAGTTGGTATTTTTAATAACTAAAGGCAAGAGCTAGTTGTTGTTTAAAAATAATGCTTCTCTCAATTCTTTCTTATTTGAAACAGTGCTGCTGATTCTTCTTTTTTTCATGGTCATAGCAATCTGCTTCTGTCAGGGGACATCATGCTCTCCTGTGTATTTGCAGAAGAAGGTAATGAAGAATGGTAGAGGAATATTGTTCTGCTACACCTTCTATTTTTATAAATGGAAACGGTACAGCAAAAACTTTCTTGTGGATTATTCAAAAGGAAAACATCTTAAATGCAGTGTTTTTCTCCAGGTGCTGATTGAAACATTTTGGGCATAAACCTCAACATTGAACAGGGAGGGAAAAGATTTCCTGACTTCTACACTAAGCAATAAACCTTTTTTGACCTTGTGAACACTTGAATATTTTTGTTTATTTTTATTTATTTACTTTATTTTTATTACACCTTTCTCCCAATATAGAGATTGAAGGTAATGCACAGCACTGGACTTCATTTACAACTAGGTTATGTACCTAGCATTGCTCAAGATAGGTATTTTGAGTTGGTCATGATGGGTATGTGTGCCGGTTTTGGTCCAGATCTATCATTGGTGAGAATTACACAGCTCTCTGGAGGTGGGCAGACTACAACTACTATCAACCCCACAAGTATTTTAAGTTGGTTGTGATGGTCACCTGTGTCAAGTTTCAATCATTGGTGTGATTCACACAGCGCTCCCAATCTGGACTACATTTCCCATCATCCTTTCCCCCCCCCCCCCCATCTCCAACTCCTCAATTGTTTTAAGTTCAATTATGATGGGTATGTGTGCCAAGTTTTTTTCAGATACATCAATCCATTTAGGAGTTTTTGTGGATCTCATAGATATAAATAAGCATGGTTTGGGTTCAGGTTGCCTACAAGAGTACCTTCTCCTATACAATTCACCTTTAACATGGAGGTCCTCTGAGCGGGGGGGCAGTTTCTCCAATCAGCCAGAACCCGACTGGCTATTGTCACCAAAAGGACTTTTTCATTGGCTGCCCCAAGACTGTGGAATGACCTGCCAAAAGAGATATTACAGTTAAATGATCTGTCAGAATTGAAAAAAACACATTTGAAGACCTATCTCTTCTGGCAGGCCAACCCAGTCAGTTTTAATCACAAATTTTAAACTTGCATTGTTATTATTATTTAGATTAATTTGCAAAAACTTTGTCCAACATCTGTCTTTATCTACATATTACATTACAGTCTTTCCATGTCTATTCATGCACCAAATTGCATCTGACACATGTTTTTATCCAATATGGATGCAATTGGTTCTATCTGCATCTCTACTTTGAGCCTGGATAGCTGTCAGTGGCAAATTAGGGGAGCTAAAGCAGTTATAACTGTACCTGTTCTCTAGAAGACACATGGGGTGGCAAGTGGGTATTTAAAATTAGAATGGTAGCTTCAGTTATGTGCCAGTTTGAATGTACAAACTGCATGTAACTATTTCATGCAATTGAACAGCATGCCACTTTAAACTGCTCTTTAAAATTTTCTTTAATATGCCTCCACAATAGAACTAATTATAACTGCAGTCTGAAAGCTGCCCTCCCCTTTTCTTTTATTACTATTTTTCATAGTCTAGGAAGGCGGTAGCACATAAAGCAACCATTTCACCTTCTAAGAAAGACATGTTCTATTACAAGACATAAGATAGCATGGAAATTCATTTCTTAGGGTTTTCTTGCTTCTGTGCTGGAATTACAACAATAAAATATGATGCTTTTGAGATCAAGGACACTGCAATTCTTTTTTAAGTGGAAGTTTAAGCAGTTCTTACATCAGATTCCACTTGTTTGTGAATTAGCTGTCTGAAATCCACACTTCAGAGATAAATTTCCTATGTATCTCTTACACTACTCATTTGTTTTTAAGTTGAGAATATATTTTTTAAAGATTTGTTTTATAAACCATCACTAAATGTGAGAGGTGGTCAAAGTGTGGTCCATTGCCTTCTGAGGCCTCAGTGAAGGCCTCAGAGGTTTTGAGCCCCACACCTTATTTTTATATTTTACATGACTTGAGGAGGCTGGATGGGTACCTTGTAGAGGACTTGAAATTAATCTCCTCAATTTAGGAGTTAAGGCTTTTTAAGGCTGAAAAAGTCCCCCTCAGCTTATACTCAAGTGAGAGTTGTGGGAGTTGAAGTCCAAAACCCATGGAGGGCCCAAGTTTGACCATGCCTACAAATAATCCTTGGAGGTGGCAAGGGCACATGTGCTGGCAGCAGCAGCCTCTTCTTTTTGCCGCATTCCTCCCTCTTCTCACCAGGGGAATCCAAGGAGTAGCCACCATCACCCTGGCAACCCCAGCTTGCGACTCTTCGGTAATGGTAAGGTTGTGTGTGCCACCGGCACCAGCTTACTGTTCTTGCCATGTACTCACCTCTCGCCTTCTTGTGCGAAGAGAAGAGAGAGGCAACAGGTGCATGCGAGGCGAGAACAGACAATGGGTGCTGCTGTGGTTAGTGCTGTTACCATTACTAAAGAGTCTCAGGCGGTGTTGCCAGGGTGATGGCAGCTACTCCTTGGCTTCCCCCCGGTGAGAAGAGGAAGGCATGCAGCAAAAAGAGGAGGCTGCTGCGGCCAGCAAATGCACCATTGCCATCTCCAAGGATTATTTTCATCAGTCCCATAGTGCAGCCATGGGCGAACTTGGTCCTTCCAGGGGTTTTGGACTTCAGCTCCCATAACTCCCTCCAGGTTAGAACAGGCATGGGCAAACTTGGGCCTTCCAGAGGTTTTGGACTTCAACTCCCATAACTCCTAACATCCTATCAGCTGTTAGGCTCCATCACACAGAATCTCAATATCTATAGTTTGGTTATAGGCTACAGCTTTTGAGTACAGAATATATCCACAAACTATAAATCCTAAGATTCCATAGGACAGAACCTGCTATTATTATGCAACATGAGAAAAATCTTAAACATGTTAGTTCTTGTTTGACAACTTCACATAATACATGAGACATCATTTTTCGAAACTGCTCCTATTTTTCTCCCATTTGCCTGTATATTGTATATCCTATACATAGTTGTCTTATGGTTAGTTTTGTCATCACCAGTAGCTGCTACATTTCCCACCCTTGGCTTATACTTGAGTCAATAAGTTTTCCTGTTCTTTTATGGTAAAATTAGGTGTCTCAGCTTATATTTGGATCAGCTTATACTAGAGTATATACGGTACATTTCTATATTGGTAAACGGTTATCATATTAGCTCCATATACATGTGTGTATGTATTTCATTGTAAATGACTGTATTCTGTTAGATAACCACAAAATCTCTTTTGCTTCATGCTTTTGACTGCTTACTTTGACTTCACAATACCTCTAGAGTACTTTGCTGCCAGAAATTCTTACCTGCCCTACTTTATAGATGTGTTCACTCATGCATTTTGAATTATTGTTACTTTCTTTTCTGACCTACTTTTGGTATTTCTTCCATTCCCCCCCCCCCTCCCAATTTCTCTTGCCTCTTTGTTAATTTTTAATTTTTTCCCTCATTACTCAAATTTCATATTGTCTCTCCTGCTTAATATTTTTCTGCATTGATTTCACTATACCTAGTTAGTCAGGTGGTTAATATATTATGAAATTTTTGTGTCTTAATAACTGAGCTTTGGTTTTGATCAATTTAGCAATGACCCCAATTTCCCCCATTTTCAGAAGGCAAATCCACACAGAGATGTAGTTTCCATTTTATTTTTAAAAAGAACAACTCTTTTTGTGTTGAATCAATAAATTCACTTTATTTCTACTCCATTGTGACTACGAACTTTTCACATGCTCTTTTAGTATGCACAAATTATCTCAAGGTGGGAGTGGATAGGATTATGAATAATTGTGATGTCTATCTTTCCCCCCCCTGACATTTCCCAGTCCATCATGACACCCAAGTTGTATGAAGTCTTGCAAACCTGATGTTAATATCAATTTAATGTATAAGAAATCTTGTCTTTCTTCATTTCACTTTTAAATCCTTATTCATTTCAATTAATCACAGCTCTTTGAATATTTAAAAGATTACAATTAAATACAAATATATTCAGAAGAAAGCTTCTGAAGTAACCAGTGTGGGATTTACCCACACTGAAGTATATATACTTGCAATCTCAGGCCAGCTCTACACATCTATATGATACAGCTCCAACCTGGTATGAAAAATACAATTTTAGAGCCGTGTTATGTCTACACACAAGGTTACAGTCAACCACCCTGGAGGCAGGACAGAGACTCCAAGGCAGTTGAGAGCCCAACTTTAATGAAACCAATTTCAACAGAGTTAGGAATGGGGCAGCTTCCCAGGACTCCATCCCCCCCCCAAAAAAAAAAAAGTGAGAAAGAAAGGAAACTGCATTTATCTTGATTGCCAGTTCTCCACTTCCTGGTTTTGTTCATGTAAATGCCAGGCTCAGTCACATAGCAGACAACCAGAAAATGGAGGCAGCACATCGAGGTGTTGTCTTATGTCCGGGGGGGGGGGGGGGTGTTGAATCCTCTTGCCACATAATAATACCAAAACACAACAACCCCTGGGAAGAACACAAGCTATTGCAGTCGGGATTGACTATTTCACTCCTGCCATGGATTGTGACAATGCCACTCTGTAATTAAGGCACCACCCATCTCACAATTATTTATTTATTATTATTTCCTCATTGTTTTGTTGCATGAATGTTACAAAAGTAAAGCACATCAATTTTCAAATAAACCATATCTTTTCAACACTCAACAAAGAAGTAAAGCCAAATAGTTAAATGGCATCATGTTGATGATTATACTCTCTTTCCCTCTTCCTTGTCACATGTAGTGTTGGATCCCATGTGGATTTTTAAAATTTCCTATATACCACTACTATAAAAATAAAAAGAATTTATTATGGGGAAAACTCCAAACATGCTATTAGCATTTGAAACATGCATTTGATCCAATGAATTTGGATAACAATTCAGTGAAAATATGTTATCGAAATGTTCTTTTTTTTTTCTTTTGCTGAAGCAAGACATATTTTTATTCCTTGTTCAGACACTTGTTGAAAAAAATTGCAATTATTAGCATCCAAAATATTCTCCATCTTTACTGCCCACTCTCATCTCTTAAAATCTTCTTTTCTTTGTCTTTTTCTTTTCTTTTGTTTGCTTCCTGCTACCGTTTCCACCACTGGAAACAAATCAGACAATGGTTAGTCTGGTTGCTTGTTATTTAAAATATCTTTAATGTACTCTGCTGTATTAAGCTTCCTTGCTGTGCTAGATGGGGCACTATTGTTTGTTCTGCTGCAGATTATTCTGTGTCACTTGACAATAATTGTGCACATTTATATTAGCATTAGTTTCTCAGCAAAATATATGGAAATGTGCTAAATGTATGGTTAAATTAATCCTCATGCATTCCCCCCTGCCGTGTAGGGCAATGCAGATGTGAAGTAAGGCAGGGGACCATGTTGATGTAGTTCATACTCTCTTCCCAGTTGGAATGTTTATATTTCCTTATTTTTTCATATGTCTTTCTGCTACATTTTGCTGGTCATGTCATTCCTGCTGGTTATGAATTCATTCCATTTCATTTCTCATTGCTTTATATCCCTTTCAGCCCTCTCCCAAAAGAAAAGGCACTAGTAACTTGAAGAAAGGCTTGGTGCCAAATTTAGTGAAACAACCAATCCTTTACATGCATTATTTACTGTTGAGACCACTCCAAGGAAAAAGACATCTTGCAATAGAATGAAATAAAAGTCATGATATTTGGAAGTGCCCTCTCTTTCATTTTGAATACTCAATACTTAAACATGACAAACAATTTCTCTTTCATCTTTACATATCTTACAACAATGTATCTTTGAAATGTTTTTTCTTGTAGTGTTTTCTTGGATCCCATGTTGAGAGAAAGGGATGATGTTAAAAAACTACACATAGGTAAAGCAAACTTTACAGAACTCTCTTGTCAATTTTCTCAATTTATTCAAGAAAAAAATTAGTTTCACCTAAAGGTATATATGGGGGCAGCAGTGGGTTAAACCACTAAGCTTCATAACTTGTTGACCAAAAGGTCAGCAGTTTGAATCCGTGGGGTGGGGTGAGCTCCCGTTATTAGTCCCAGCTTCTGCCAAATTAGCAGTTTGAAAACATATAAATGTGAGTAGATCAATAGATACTGTTTTGATACGAAGGTAATGGCGCTCCACTCAGTCATACTGGCCACGCCTACGGAGTCGCCTATGGACAACACCAACTCTTTGACTTTGAAATGGAGATGAGCACCACCTCCTGAGGCAGAAACAGAGATGAGCACCACCCTCCCAGTCAGAATCAACTAAACTTAATGTCAAGGGAAAACCTTTACATATACATATACATACACATACACACACACACACATATAGAAAGAGAGAGAGCTAATTGTGAGAGCTATTTTAGGCCCCTCCCTGGCTAGAGATGAGGGTTAATGTATCACATACATTGAGTTACTTTCATGTACAAAAGAAGAGCTATTTAGCAAAATGATAGCCACCGAATGCATCATCTTGTTTATCCTCAAGAGCATAAAAGGGAAGTATGAGTATTCTGGTATTTTAGAAGTCTTCTAAAAGATAAAATGCCTTTCAAAAATGAAGTCATGGTGCAAGGAGAGTTGTATGTTGACTGAATAGACACAGAGACTATGGCTTGTTCCTAGGGATGCAACCTGTGCTGTACAGGGTTACACTCTCCCTGAAGTCACAACTTGGAGGTGATCCTGGACTCATTCCTGACCCTGGTGCTTCAGATATCAGTGGTGGCCAGGAGTGCCTTTGCACAATTAAAACTTGTGTGCCAGCTGCACCTGTACCTTGAGACACCAGATCTGGCCACAGTAGTGGATGCCTTAGTTATATCTCATCTGGACTACTGCAACACACTCTATGTGGAGCTATGTGGACCAGCTGAAACTCAGAAGTTTCAGCTGGTCCAGAGATCTGCAGCCAGGTTACTAACTGAAGCACCATACATGGAGCGAACAACTCCCATGCTACAGCAGCTCCACTGGTTCCCATAGTCCACTAAAAGCCCAAATAAATGTGTCTTACTACCTGTGTCTTACTACCTCCTCATACAGACAGTTCGACTTCACTTCAGGCATGAAGCCTGACAGATCCCATTACATGACGTAGATCTACTTCCAGCAGGGCTCCGTGCCTGAAGTGAGGTCGAATTGTTCAAAGTACCGAAACTATTTTGATAGTGCTTTGTTCCTTAGCTTCTTTCATATTTATGTAAAATGTATAATATATTAACTGTACCACTGAAGAATGAAGGAAACTTAAAATACCAAGTGCCAGGCTGAATCTATGATTACATTCTAGTTTCTCTTCAACACATATACACAAAACATATCATTCAGAAGACTTACAAGCCACTCTAAACACCTTTGCAGAAGCATACGGAAAGCTTGACCTGTCATTGAACATCAAGAAAACCAAAGTGCTCTTCCAGCAGGCACCAGCCAATCTGTCTGCAATGCCAGAAATACAGATTAATTTTATAACATTAGAAAATGTTGACCATTTCTACCTTGGCGGCCACCTCTCCAAAAAATTCATAATTGACACTGAAATACAATACCGCCTGAGCTCTGTGAGTGCAACATTTTTCCAAATGAAGCACAGAGTGTTTGAGGACCAGGACACCCGTAGGGATATCAAGGTGCTTGTTTATAAAGCTATTGTCCTCCCAACCCTGCTATATGCCTGTGAAACATGGACTGTCTACAGAGGTCACATGCAACTCCTGGAACAATTCCATCAACATTCCCTCTGAAAAATCCTGCAAATCTCTTGGGAAGACAGGCAGACAAATATCAGCATGCTGGAAGAAGCAAAGATTACCAGCATTGAAGTGATGGTCCTCCGCCATCAACTCAGCTGGACCGGCGACGTTGTCCAGACACCCGATCACCGTCTCCCAAAGCAGTTACTGTACTCCGAAATCAAGAACGTAAAACAGAATGTTGGTGGACAGGAAAAGAGATTTAAAGATGGGCTCAAAGCCAACCTTAAAAACTCTGGCATAGACACTGAGAACTGGGAAGCCCTGGCCCTTGAGCACTCTAGCTGGAGGTCAGCTGTGACCAGCAGTGCTGTAGAATTTGAAGAGGCACAAATGGAGGGCAAAAGAGAGAAACATGCCAAGAGGAAGGCATATCAAGCCAACCCTGACAGGGACCTCCTTCCACCTGGAAACTGATGCCTTTACTGCATCGCCAGGACACTGCTAGGACACAGCACTTGGAGGACAATCTTACTTGGATGAGGGATTGCCTAAGTTAGTAATTAAGTAAATACACCACATATAATAGTAACATTACACCTATCAATCTCACTTCTGAATTGAAATTACTGGAGAAATAGGACTGGCCATATGTTCTCATAACATGATCAGGGAGTAAGCCACCGGGATTTCACTTACGAATTTTCGTAGTAGTAGTAAAAAAAAAGTTGAATGAAGCTAATTTTTGCCTGAGAAATTCCCAAGATCTATAAATATGTCAAATGAGGACTTTCTGAATGAGGTTGGATGAATATTCCGTTCAGTCAAGACTCCTGAACATTTTTGGTTTATCAGCATGATTGTTAAGGTGCTCAAGTAATTAACTTCATTACGCACAAAGAAGAGTTCATCTAGGGACAAAATATGCACTGTAGGCACATCCTGGTGCTCACACTTGCAGCCTGAAGGAGAGTAGATAGAGAATGAAAGAAATGAGGAACAATTTAACTGATACAGATTTTTTTTTAAAAAGAAAATACTCTTATTTAATTTGTTTTTCTTTCTTTAGGCTCTGTATAGAAATAGATTTTCTAAGACTTGAATTACTTATTTCCAATGGAACACTTTTTTTAAAAGAGTAAGTGTGATCTTTGTTTAAATTACTTGTATTAAGGATTTTTAAAAGACCTTTAAGTAGTTGCAAGGAAAAAGTGAAAATCAATAATTTATGGCTGATAGTTTTACTAAAAACACATGCATGTTTTGACAGCTTTCTTTTTTCCATGTGTAGGGAGTATGCAAACTGCTTGGGATTGTTTGAAGAACGATGGCAGTATATTCCATATCACTTATAATCATGCACAGTCGTGACTAAAGATATTTGTGAATAGGAAACAGTTACATAGCTAGATTAAATCACCTGTAACCTTTCCATATTCACAATCGTTACTTAGTAATAACTTGGCACTATAGCCTCTAGGTTTAACTGGGCATCAAATGAAAGGTAAGAAGGAGATTCCTGATTGGAACATACATGAATGACAATTCTGTCAGGTTTGGGAGGGAAAGGGATTGTGCCAGAAGTTGCTTAGTAGCCAATACTAAATAATAGGGCTGTGCACGGATCCATTTTTCAGAAGGGCTCTAATGGTTTCAATTATTTTGGCCAGCCGTAATAGCATGGGAGCCATCGCCATTTTTTTCAGCTGCAACAGATCATGTGGCTGCTGAAAACAGCTGCTTTCCATTTCTTTCAACTACTCATGGAGTGTGGAAAGGCAGCTGCACACCCACATGAGTTTCCCTGAGAGGCTATGAGCCCTGCTGCCTGCCTGAGCCAATCAGAAGGAGGAAGCTGCTCACATGCTCCCATGTTCTATCTCAGTGTCTGTCTTGTTCTTAGGACCACTTTGCTTGCTTTTGTACTCTATTCCAATCTTTTCCTTGAGCAATTTCATTTATTTTTCTTGGTATAATATCATACATTCCCTTTTTGTCTATTTTGCCAAGGAAGTGAGGGTGTGCACTCGTATGGGGTAAGTGAAAGGGCATTTAGGAGTTTTTGATAGCATATTGGGTTGGTTTACTTAAGGGGGGGGGGGATATCCTGACTCCCCTGAGGCCCCAGGAAAAGTGGTTCCTTAAGACTGATACCTTAACCCAGGTCTAGTTGAAGGATATGAGGGGAGACGACCCCAGAAAAGTTGGTTCTTAAGTTTGATGCCTTAACCCAGGTTTCATTGAAAGATATTAGGAGAGACAACACCAGAACAAGTGGTTTCTTAAGTCTGATGCTTTAATCCAGGTCTATTTGAAAGATATTAGAGGAAAGGACCCCAGAACAAGTGGTTTCTTAAGTGTAATGCCCTAACCCAGGTCTAGTTGAAGGATTTTTTTTATTTCTCGCATTTCTATCCCTTCCTTCTCAACCCCCAAAGGGGGACTCAGGATAGCTTACAATGGGCCCCATTCCGAAGCCATTACATAACAAATTACAAAAGTAAAACCACAATCAGACATAAAAGTATAATTAGCAATACATAAGCCATCATTAAAACAGTAAAACGGTCTCATCAGCCATATCGTCATTCCAGTCACATTCCCTTAAAGTGCTGCTTGCATCTATTGCCCAGAAGCCTGGTCCCAAAACCATGCCTTTAGTTTCTTTCGAAAAACTAGGAGGGAGGTGGCCGATCTTACCTCAGTTGGGAGTGTGTTCCATAGGGTTGCAATTTATATAATCCTAAACTGTGCGTTCTGCTGGCTATGATTTATTTATTCATTGTTATCTCATCTAGATGGCCATTATTTATGGCTGTTAATACATTACTATGATTTTATTCTCACATGTGAAAGCAAATCATTTCAATGGTTTTCTCCCTGCTGTAGAGAAAATGAATGTTTCTACTCAATTCTAACCTGCTCTTTGCACATCCCAAGTTAGACAGGCTGTCATTAGGTAAGCTGAATGCTTTGTAACTTGTTGTTGCCAGTTTTCAACAAGATGGACATTTAAAACATGTGAGGAAGTTGGCTGCTATTTTAACCATGTGCTGGATATGGCATTCTGAGCATTGGCATTCAGTGATGTAAGCAATATAACAGGAACTGCTGGCAATGTTTTCTTCAATAAAATAGGTTCTGAATTTTGAAAGTAATGTTCTCCCTGAGAAAAACACGCATAATCTTGAAACTATTGAGGATGAGATCCAAGATTGCTGACAGGTAGTTTTATTTCTCTGCAGTAATCTGCACAGTCTGAAGTCTGAGGGAATGCTGGAATAGGAGGTTAATTTATAGGATTATCAAACTATTAGAGTTAGCTATATAGCTAACAGTGCTATCTGTCTGTGATTGCTGGATAATTATGACTAAGACAAATGGGATATGTTATCCTTTGTTAACTGATTTCTCACCTCCACGTGGAAGAGTTTCTCTTAACTACTTTGAATCCCATTTTGAGAGAAAGGTGGGAAATACATTCAAATAGGGAGGAAGAGGACTGACCATTGTTGCAGTCAAGGACATGCTGTGGACACCTTCTCTGTGTCCTTTGTTTTTATTATTTATTTATTTATTTATTTATTTGATGCATTTATTAACCGCCATTCTCAGCCCATTAGGGCGACTTTTTAATACTTTTCTTTGTTGTTATAAATGTGTTTGATTAGACAGCCAAGTTGATATAAATTTCTTTGTATGTCCTTCAGATCACATGATTTTCAGCTAAGGTGAGTGGTGCTTCACATTGATGGGTTAGCATATGTAGCTGTGTTGCTCATTCAGCAAAATCAAAGACCTACAAAAGAGTGATACTTTTGTTGGTCAATGAAATCATACAAAATACATCATACTAGGTTTTGAAGCACCACTAGCTTCTTCATTAAGTAAATTATTGGTGAATTCATATAATTATTTGGTTAAAAAAAGAGATATTCAGAGAGTTCAACCCAGTATGTATCTGCTATCAATGATAATGTGACCATATTGGAATAGCTAATACATGCGTTAAAGCCCTTGGTGCGCCTTCATCAGAAAATTTGTGAGTATTCTTTATATTTTGTCATTAATCATCAATTATATAATGGATGTTTCTGTCCACTCTTCCAGAACACCCTGTTCAAGTTTTCCTGCAAAGAGATTTGCACAATACTGAGCAATCTGAGTGCCCACAGCTGTGCACAGCTGTACTGCGCTGAATCAAAAGTTATTATATGTGATAACTAGTTCTGGTAATTTATGCACTTGTCACTGATGTGAAAATAACTTTGGGTCAATCACCTGAAATTCTGATAAGATCAATTAAGGGATATAGCCAAAGTCTGAATCACATCATTATAATTTCTCCCACCCTGCCTCTCCCCTCCCCTTATGTCTGTATCAATCTGGCTTTCTACGTACGTACTTGATTTCATCTGGTGGCCTCAAAAGCACTGTCTTCTATTTCTCCAGATCAGCCATCAACTGGGCTGTGAAAAAGTGAACAATGTTTCCCTCCCACCTGAAGTGACAATCTTTCTCATCATTTGGGAGCAGAAGGAAGAAGAAAGCCTTTCCCGATGATATTGTCAGGAGCCGATCTTTCCTTTCTGCTAATTGCTGTGGGAAAACAGCAATCTTGCATTAAGGACTTGCTGGGGAAAATTAGATTCAAACTATGCCTCACACTGACAAGCCTGGTTTATTCTTCCACCACCACCATGACCATAACCAAATCCATAGGAGAAGATGCTGAAACAGGAGAAGCTTTAATTTTGTCAGCTATCCCAGTTCTTTGGGCTCCAGAAGCCCAAAGGAGTGGGATGGTACCCCCTCCCACCCTAACCCCCCATTGTTCTCTCAACAGTTTACCAAAGGGGTTCTACTGATGTGCAAAAATGTGCAAAAATGATGTGTCATTTTCATGCATCAGGATGACATCTAGTCACCCCTCAAAGGAGAGCACTGAGTTTGGGATGGAGTAGGGTGGGATGAGAACAGCAACCCAGGACGATCTGGGTTAAAATAATCCAGTTCCTCCCAGGTTTCCTGGGCAATGTAGAAGGGTCCTGAGAGGCCTTGACTTGCCCAAGGACACTCAATGGGTTTTATGATTGAGCAGATATTCACACCCTGGTTTCCAGAAATATAGTCCAACATCCAAACCACTACCACACAATGATTCCCTGCAGTAGGAAAACAAATGGAAAGTTCAGGATGTAGGGTTAAAGCCTACCCCCATATCCCTGATACTGTTTCACTTAGGGATGCAGAGATTGGGTTTAGTGATAAAAAGAAATTTGCAGATGGAAATAGACTGGCTGCGTAAGTGACTGGGCTGTGGCAGTTACTTTGTGTGAGGTGGTGGGAAAATGCTCCCAGTTGTGCATTAAGGGGGGATCCAAAGAAGCAGCCCTTCTCTCACTTCTTTCCCTACTTTCCTGATTTCCTGTGGGACAACAAGAGCCTCTGGAAACCTACATCCTCAGAGTATTCCTGAAAACAATAAAGGCAGGTGATTGAGGAAAGTAGAAGAAAAAGATATCAATTTGGTGTGGCAGGTAGGGGAGGGTCTTTTGCATCTGGAACAGCTGGGAGCTGGTTTATCTCAGAACTGGAGGAACTTGGTTAGATGGCTTAACTTAGAAGCTTTGGGACAAAAAAAAGGCAACCTGAGACTTTTTCAGGATTGTTGGATACTGGTAATTTGTACTGATTTCCTGGTTTCACTAACATTAAGAAGAAATGAGCAATTTTTCCTGAACTGGAAATTACTGAGGGGAGTAAGACATTTAGTAGTAATCTTCATTAGGACCTCAGATATCAGGAAATTGTTGAATTTTTCCATCCAGCAATAGCCCTGTTTTTGGGAATGCATGGTGTAATAGATTCTAACCTTTGCCGGCTAGGCCAAAGCCTAAGAGTCAGTGGGCTGGGTCTCCATCTTGGTAGGGCAGCTTAGAATAGCGGACATCTTAGTATAGGCAAGGAAGCAAGGGGAGGAGTCAGCCAACTCCTGATTGGTTTAAGCACCAAAGGGAGGAGTTGGGTGAGAGTGAAAAAGGCTGTCACTTCTGACAGGAGCGGGTGAAGGGTTCTGACAGAACAGAGAGAGGGATTCTAAGAGAGACAGGGAAAGATTCCAACAGAGCAGATAGTAGTACTTCAACAGAGAAGAAGTATTATAGGCAGGGAGAAGGAAGCTTTTGAGTGAGTTGATCTGATAGGGAATAAAGAAAGGGACAAGGGCTTCAGTAAAGTTGGACTAGGAGAGTCAGTGAGAAGACTTGTCAGCTTGTATTTAGGAGAGAATACAAGTAGGCTTATTGCCCTATAGTGGAGAGTAGACTAGAGGAAGTCTGGTTACTCTGTAAGACAGTCAGGGTGACTGATCTTAGAAACACACTGTCTCAGAGGGTTGAATAGTGTGTAGAAAGGAACTCACTTCAAATAAAAGCTACTCCTTCTGAAGAAACCTTATGTCTAGTAAGCCTGAGCCTCAGTAACAAAAATACGAGTGTGTACCTCTCATTTTATGAGTTGTCATCTTCTTAAAGTTCAATAAACCTGTTATTAGTTCATCGTTAACTTGTCTCTGCCTCGGTCTGTCATACTTAGTGAAACCAAGTCAGCCTGAACATCTTTATAGTCCAGTCAGCAAGCAAAGGAGCCCAAAAAGAAGAACCAGAAGCCTAGGCGCATATTACCTCAAATACATTCACACCTTGTTTCCTCAAACAGTAAAATTGAGGTGGCGGCGGCAAAAATCTACCAATATCATCGGTCTCTGACATCATTAGTCATTCCCTCACTCAAATTCCTGTCACGCAAGGTGGTCGGTCAGTGTTCTCTATTACAGTGGTGTCAGGTGGGGATTTAAAAGCAAAGATCTCCCCTGCCAGTAATACATCACAGTGGTTCACCTCGCATTGGGTGGGATCCGCAGCACGTTCTTGTTTACATTGGTGGCAGTGGTGGAGATTGAAAGGTTCCCCCCATCACACAGGTGTGTTAAAGGGATCCCTCGTCTCTCATATTTTCTTACACACGGTCATTGGTCTTGTGGATTTACCCTGTGTTATCCCTTTCACCATCAGCCCAGCTAATTCTCCAGTGCCACAGGGGCAGGCAGAGAACATGGCAGCCCAGTCCAAGATCAGTTCCTAACCTTTTTGTACAATCTATGCATGGCATTACATATGATAATGCCACATATGTTTACTCAGTTCCATTGTGTGCAGTGTAGTTTACACAGGTCAATATTTCTTCCCCCATCAGATGAAGGTAGCCTTGTGTTTGAGCTTGGGGAAATGTGTTCCTATTTCTGGAATGCAACAAGAAAGACAGTATTTAATGTAATATTACTGTTATAGCTTGTGAATTTTACTAAATTGTGTGTGGGTATGTATGTATTACTGCAATACTGTGTATATTTACTACTAGATTTTGTCCACTGTCAAGTTCTATTTCATTTTGTTTTTGTCTTTAAAAAAATCAATTCAATGCTTTTAGCAGCAATTCCAGTGTCTAGGGTTTGGCCTTCTGTGACTTTCTTTCATCATGTAAATCTTGTTTTGTTGATAACTGTGATGGTTTTTGTTTTTGTTTTTGTTTTTGGTACATTGGGAATAGATTTGTGATTGGGTAACCACCAGTTCCAGGAGCATTTTTGCAAAACAAGTGCTTATAGTTAATCTTGGCTTTGTTGTCAAGTAACTGCAGAAAATATACTCACACAATTAAAGTATTTTAAAAGTATTTTCCATATTGATTTGATTTATATGGCAGAGAGTTTGGCAAAGGAACCTGGCTCTATTCCTATATGCCATATTCCCTGTCCCTTTCCTTGGGAAACTGCCATTTTGTAGTTATGGGGGATTTTAGTAATATATACTACATACACACATGCATACACTCATACATACAGTAACAGCCGTTTTCATCACACAATCCAGTAACAATGGGGAAAAACAGAGAGTCAGGATGTATTCTTAAGGGACCAAAGACTTCAAAAGATATTTAGAGGAAGGTTATATGGGGTTAAAGTCTTCTTTGGCTGGATGGTTGCTTGATAAGCCATGTATTTATGCTTGTGTATAGAAAACACCACATACAAAAAGAGCACCTGGTGATAAATTGTAAGGACTTATGATACAATTTATCATTTACCTTAGTCTGCCTCATCTGCACTTGAGAAACTGAGCCATTTCTCATGGGATTTATGCTAGCCTTCCAGAACTCAGCATAGAAAACATCTGGCTTTTGTTTGCATGATTGCTTAAAGAAAACAAACATATAACCATCACTAACTTCAAATTCTGTATTTTTCATTATATATTTTATAAAGGAAAGCGACCCCTTCTCTGAGTCTGTTCCTGTTTATCTTTCTCTTCATGTTAATACATTCTATTATTCCTAGTTAATATAAATAGGTTGTTTCTGACATTTGGAAATGTACATGCAAACAGGGGCAGAAGTTTGACACACTAATAGCCAATTAGATTTAAGTACAGTGAGACCTTGACTCAAGGATTTAATTTGTTCTGTGACCAAACTCTTAACTCAAAATGCTCTTATCTCAAAGGGAATGTTCCCATTGCAATGCATTGAAATGCTATTAATCCATTCCACACACACACACCCCATTTTTGTAACATGTTTTTAATTAAGAAAATCTATTTTATAAATAACATTTTCATGGAACAATAATTTCATGCAAATGCATATTCATCTGGAACAATAAAAAAAGACTAATTTAAAATGGTAGAAGCACATTTGAGGCAACAAAATGTGTGTTGGCCAGAGTTACAGCAAGGCAAAACCTGCACATTGATATGGAACAATTTAAAAAAGGATGATAAACTTAAAAATGATAGAAGCTCAAAGTTGTGGCAAGAAAGTTGTGATAAGAAAAGGAAAGCCTTGCAAATATGGCAGAGAGACACCAACTGTGCTGCTAAGAAAAAGATTTATGCTAGTGCATAATCTGAGGTCCAAAGAAGGACCAGAGAACTCAAGAACATCTGGTGGACAAAAAAGGCTGAAGAAATCCATGATGTTCAGGGATTTTTTAAAGCTACCAAGGCCATCTAGGGGCCAAGAAATCATTGCATACACCCTCTACGCTCAACAGATAGAACCAAATTTCTAAAGGACAAAAATCAATTACACTACATTGGAAAGAGCACTACCACAACCTCCAGAATTGCAGCTGCAACATGGCTGAAGAGGTTTTGTCACCAATTCCACAACAGCAAACCAAGGATGAGCTTGCAGCACTGCCTAGTATGGAGGAAGTCAGCAACACCATCGGTCAACATAAAATAACAAAGCCAGTGGATCTGATGGGATCCCTGTTGAAATCTTTAAAGAGGGTGGACCTGATCTGACACAACAACTCCACCAGCTCATTGAAAAATGTGGATGACCAAGAAAATTTCAGCAGACTTCAAGGATGCCACCATCACCACTGTTTTCAAAAAGAGGGAAAGAGCAGACTGCAGAAACTATTGAGGTATCTTCGTTCTAACCTCCGCTGGGAAAATCCTCACAAGAATCCTTGTAAACTGCCTTCTACCTCTCTCAGAAGACACCCTCCCAGGATTCCAGAAAGGCTTCCGCCCCTCCAGAGGAACAGCAGACATGATCTTCACTGCATGACAGCTCCAAGAAAAATGCAGGGAACAAAATCAATCTCTGTACATGGTATTAATTGACCTTGAAAAAACATTTGACACAATGAATGGTGGTGCTCTCTGAACCATCCTACAAAAAAATGGAAACTCTGACAAATTTGTGAACATCCTGTGGCTCCTTCACAATGACATGTTTCAACAGTGTTGGACAGCAATGGCTCCCAAAGTCACCCATTTAAGGTAGAATCAGGTATCAAACAGGGATGTGTTGTTGCTCCAACATTATTTTCCATCTTCATTGCTATGATACTGCACCTTGTTGATGGGAAGCTTTCCACCAGACTTGAAATCATCTTTCAGTCACAACAACATCTGTTACGGAACACCAAAATAGTGAGGATAATGTAGTCTGCGTGCATTCAGAAGAAGACTTACAAGCCACTCTAAATACCTTTGCAGAAGCATACGAGAAGCTCGGCCACTCACTGAACATCGAGAAAACCAAAGTGCTCTTCCAGCAGTCACCAGAAAATCCCTCTGCAATGCCAGAAATACAGCTTAATGGTGTAACATTAGAAAATGTTGACAATTTCCGTTACCTTGGCAGCCACCTATCCACAGAAGTCAATATTGACACCGAAATACAACACCCCTGAGCTCTGTGACTGCAGTATTTTTTCCAAATGAAGCAGAGAATGTTTGAGGTTCGGGACATCCATAGGGATACCAAGGTGCTTGTTTATAAAGCTATTGTCCTCCGAACCCTGTTATATGCCTGCGGAACGTGGACTGTCTACAGACATCACACTCAACTCCTGGAACAATTCCATCAGTGTGCTGGAAGAAGCAAAGACCACTAGCATTGAAGCGATGCTCCTATGCCATCAACTCCATTGGAATGGCCATGTTGTCTGAATGCCCAATCATCATCTCTCAAAGCAGTTACTCTACTCCCAACTCAAGAATGGAAAATGGAATGTTGGTGGACAGGAAAAGAGATTTAAAGATGGGCTTAAAGCCAGCCTTAAAAATTGTGACATAGACATGAAAACTGGGAAGCTCTGGCCCTTGAGTGCTCTAACTGGAGGTCAGCTGTGACCAGCAGTGCTGTAGAATTTGAAGAGGCATGAATGGAGGGTAGAAGGGATAAACATGCATCAAGCCAACCTTGATCAGAACTGTCTTCCACCTGGAAACGGATGTCCTCACAGTGGAAGAATATGTGGGTCGAGAATAGGACTCTACAGTCACTTATGTATCCACTAACAAGACCCTATACTTGGAAGGCCATCATACTCGGACAACGAGTAAGCCAAAAAAGAAGAAGCAAGAAACAACAAAGCACAAAGTGAAGAAGCAGAAGCATAATTTACTTCACACTGTATTCGTTCCAGCCTCCCTCCATCTCTTGCTCTTTTTCCCTCTCTCTCTTCATGAGGTCAAACATACTAGCAGGCATGTAGCCAGGAGGGGGGCTTGAGGGGCTTCAGCCCCCCCCCCCCCCAAATTCTCATGGTGGTTCGTGAAAATGCCTTACTGGTGCATTATTTAAACTGTTATGTTTATTCATATCATGTACTGATCATCATGCTCAATATATCCCACATGCTTGGGGGTATTGGGGTAACGATACAAAGGGTTTGCTAGGGTAGACCCTCTTTCACTCAGATTTAGCCCCCCCTCCCCGAAACAAACTCACCCCCCCCCCCAATTAAAATCCTGGCTACAGGCCTGCATACTAGGAATAAAAACACACAAAATCAGCTAGCCCAAAGTTCATCAAAATAGAGAAGAGCAAAGCAGACAGCAATCTCCGAAAGTGGACAAGAGCATGAGGCACGGGGGCTGCTCCCTTGAAGATCTAAAGCCCTGTACTCTCATGCTAGTGCGCCCTCTTACACTAGCACTCCCTCTGGCACTTACTCTTAACTCAAAACACTGCTTGTATGTCAAATTGAAACCTGGGCTGAGTGACACCTCTTAACTCAAAATGCTCTTAAATTGGGACACTCTTAAGTAGAGATTCCACTGTATAGATTTTTGAGGCAAATTCCAAATGAACTATCATGATGTGAAGGACTGAGTCTAATGTATGGGTTCGGATTTAGCTATGCCGCAGAGGTATACTTCTCCAGATGTTCCAGTACAAACCTTGGCAGCATAAAACATACATTATTTGAAAGAAAAGATGTGTGGCATATTGTTCAACCACACTTGCAACATCGTAATTATTGGAATTCACATTAACAGTGGTTTCAACATTGCAATGACTAACTATGATTTCACCAAAACCTGCTTCTGAAGTCAACCAACTCACACTGCCAGGAAGATTTCTGGGGTGCGGGTCAAGGCACATCTAACTCTCTTCTGACAATGAAGTACCACTTTATCACCCAGCCATTGTCAAATTTGAGGAAGACAACAGCTGAAAACCCCAGTCAGCCTGCATTTCTAGGACTCAAATAAACTAACCAACCAACAATAACTGCCACCTGTTTACTTATGATATGCACCTCTCTCATTGCCCCATTTATTCTATTTTTACAAGGTTATACACAGTTTTCCTTGGGGAGAGAGGGAAAGCAGAGGCAAAGTAAGTATTTATCAATGCTGCCTCCTCTCTAGCTCCTTTTTGCCTTAAGCCATCTTTTCCACACAGATGACCTACCCCTTCCTTATTCTTTCACCTGGTTAAAATTTAGATGAAAAGATCCAGCTTTATTTTTTGTTGTTGAAAAAATAGGGTTTTTTTTTTTTTTTTTGCAGTTCATGCTGAAGTATTCATTTTAACTCTCTTTTGGTGATTTGCCCATGCTTTCACATGTGTCATTCAAATTAAAACTCATTTGAAATGCTTCAGATGTGGTCACCTCAGTTTCTTTTGATGCTTCACAGATGCCTTTCTTGTAGGAATTGTGACTGTGCCTCCAATTTTCACCAACCACAATTGCCTTCTTTGTTGACTATTTCAATCTGTTGGTGAAAGTCTAGTCCACAGCTGTAAATCCCCTTATTTTTTTCTTCCACTTTGGAGGAAAACTGAGAATGTCAGTGAGAAACTTGATGTCCCTTAACTTTTGTTAAAATTTTAGTTCCAGCAGGTATTAGAGTAGTTGAGATCTCTTACTGCTGTATCTATTCTTTTTCATTTTATTGTCTTTTTCATGTTTGATCATCTGATCTAGACAATAGTGTCCTTCAGTTTGGCTTGGACTTTAATGGCAGACCCCACTCAATAGTGTCCTTTTTATTTCTTTTTTCCCTAGAAAATATTCACAACACACATTCATGCTCCAAGGCATGTATCTACCATCAGATACACAATTTCCTAGTTTCCAATAGACCTCACAACCTCTGAGGATACCTGCCATAGATGCAGGTGAAATGTCAGGATAGAATGCTTCTGGAACATGGCCATACAGCTCAAAAAGCTTATAGCAACCCAATGATTCCAGACATGAAAGTTTTCAACAAGACATCATATTCTATATCGAAAATAATGTTCAATTTAGAAATATTAATTCATGCACAGAAAATGCTGTTTTCTGTGAATAACATGTTGTTTTCTATGCAAATCAACCTTGCATGAATTTCACACTGCAAAAAGCCTGAATTACAATTTTGTTTGCACAAATGCTGTTTCTTCTGCAGAAAAGGTTATTTCCTGTGCAAAACAACCAGATACACATTTTGCACAAAGTAAGTCACAAACAGCGAACATTCTCATCTGTCCAGGATTCTTCTCATTACATTTTCTTAGTTTTAAAAAACATGTTTTAACCACTTTTCAAATATTCTTTCTGTTTCTACTAAGAATTGTAATGATGTTTCAAAAGAACAAAAAAAGAAAAGAACAAGAAAATAAATATCAGAAAAGAAAAGAAAACAACCCTTAATTTTTTTTATATCAAGGTATAATTTCATTGCTCTTTTGTGTGGAAATGACTGCATTACTTTTGGGCTCCACAAACTTTTAGACTCCATTAAATAGATTGTCAGAATTATAGAGCAGAAAAAAGAGAAATGTCCATCTGTTTCCTTCTGCACAGCAGTCATGCTTTAGCAAAGCTATTTGGCATGCTGGTCTGCTACTTCCATTTAATCCTGTTGTTTCTACTCAATGATAGAAAGCTAGATACACAATAAATCCAAATAAAACAGAAATAACCTAGTGTTTCACTCCCAAACATTTCATGGATAAGAACTTACAACAGGCAGATAACAAAAAAGGCAGCCCAAAGTAAGAAAAGGGTGTGTGGAAAGGCCTTTGCTTTCAACAATGATTGATGTGAGCATTTTGTGCCAGTTTCAGTTTTTAAAAAGACAGAAACAAAAGTAGCAGATTCAACGCTGTAGAGAGGTTGGATCTTAGCTTGTAGCAGACGTTTCCATCAGAGAAACAAAGCTTTGTAGCTATGGAAGAAAGAAAAACCCTTATTTCTCAAGATGTTAAGAAAAATTATGAAGAATTATTTACTATACTTTCTCCTTTGAAGTTATCACTTTTTTGTTGAGCCCCTGGTGGCGCAATGAGTTAAACCCTTGTGCTGGCAGGACTGAAGACTGACAAGTTGGAGATTCAAATCCGGGGAGAGCATGGATGAGTTCCCTCTGTCAGCTCCAGCTCCCCGTGCGAGACTATGAGAGAAGCCTCCCACAAGGATGGTAAAACATCAAAATGTTTGGGCATCCCCTGGGCAACATCCTTGCAGACAGCCAATTCTCTCAAACCAGAAGCAACTTGCAGTTTCTCAATTTGCTCCTGGCACACACAAAATATCACTTTTTGTCACTCTTCTTTCTCCAAGACCCTTATACTTGGTACGTTAGTATCTGACATTGGATGGACCTGGCCATTTTCAGGTAAACAGAAAATGCAATGATGAACACATGTTACCAAAAACATTGAGGTGGCTATTTCTGCGAAACTGTAGCAGGGGGCTTCCCTACCCTTCAAACACTGTGATTAAAGGGTAGGTGAGTATGAACATTAACCTTACAACCCTTATCTGTATTCCGAAGAAATAATAAGAATTATTATTATTATTATTATTATTATTATTATTATTATTATTATTTGAAACACAACAAGATGAGTCCACAGCAGACACTCTGCTGGCTGTTGAATTGGATCACATGTGAGACACTTCCCAAGTGTCTAGGACTGTGTGATGTATCGGCAAATAATGCATGCAGACCCCAGTAAGATGGCCTTCTGCAGCTGGCTGATGGTAATTTTGTCAGTGCTGATTGTGTTTAAGTGCAGGCCAAGGTCTTTAGGCACTGCACCCAGTGTGCCGATCACCACTGGGACCACCTTTACTGGCTTTTGCCAGAGTGTTTGCAGTTCAATCTTTAAATCCTCATATCATGTCAGCTTTTCCTCTTGTTTCTCTGCAATCCTGCTGTCACCTGGGATTGTGACATCGACGATCCATACTTTGTTTTTTAACACAATTGTGAGGTCAGGAGTATTATTTGTTACCCACCTCACCTCATGACTCAAAGTGAGTTACAACATCACTAAAAACACATAATCATCTAATCTTATTATGAAATTCAGACACTGAAACATATTTCTACAAAATATTAAAATACACAGAACAAAGATTAAACATAACATACAAGTTTAAAATTCCTGATTAAAACTGGATGGGTAGGCCTGCCAGAAGAGATATGTCTCTTTTAACTGTTGTATCTCTTTCAGCAGGTCATTCCAGCCTTGGGGCGGCTGATGAAAAGATCCTCTTAGTGATGGTCACCAGTTGAGTTCTGGCAGGCTGAAGTAGCTGCCCCCCAGAGGACAGTGTTTGGGGCAGATTATAAGGGGAAACCCTTCTTTTACATAGTTCTATGCATTTAAGATATTCAGAATACTATATTTAATGGGTGAAGGTAGCTAATCTGCGGCCCTCTAATGCTGCTGTTGTAATGCCATGATAGGAGTTGGAATCCAGCAGGCCTGAAGGATCACAGTGAAAAAAAATTGTAGTATTTTGGATCTATAATTCAAAATGTTTTATATCTGTTTTAAGACTGTGTGTTAGTAGGAAGATGTGGATTTAAGTTACAGTGCAGCTACAGCCTGGCTGGACAGCCTTTATGGAAGCTGCCATTGTATAATATTAGTTCTATGAAATAGGGCATTCACTGCTAATAATGTATAGTCTCTCGGGAAAGAAAGAATTAATTTCCTTATATAGATGTGTGGTACATGGATAATAATAAAGTGTTGGCAAGGATTTTAAAAAGTTGGCATCAGGTGAGGCAAGAGCTTGCTTACTATTTTTTGGATTTTGTATTTGTTTGTTTTTAACAGAGATTATTATCCATCTGTGAAAGCATCATTTTGATTATTGTAGCTCTTTTTTAGAGTCTTCCCGCTCCCTTTTCCCGTGATAGAGCATTGGGAATTGCTGTGAACATTCAAGAAGACTAATATGGAAAAGAAGCAATATGTGCAGTTTCCCTTAGTAACTAGGCTGGCTCAAATGTCATGTCAGCTTCAATTAGAGATAAGCAGATAATGAGGAATCTCAACATCTGTTTGCACATGTGTTCTCCACCCAAAATATTCCCAACCCGTCCATGGTCATTAGGGGCCAAATTGCTTTAAAACTTTGTGAATAGTCATTTGGAAACATTTTTGCCTATGTGCTTTGTACATTTTGTTGTGAATCCTCTTTTCCCAGTTTTATTGCTGAAGAAATTTGCATAACAGCACTTGCCTTGCTTTTTTAACTGTTTGCTGGTTTCCATTATATCTTTCATTTGCAGTCTGATAGCCCCAGTTCCTAAATGACTCCTGATGTCACTAAAAGAGAACAAATATTTCAGAAAAGAAAGGATCTGCAGTGAGTTAGGGCCCTTCTACCTTAACTAAAACTTGAGATGAAGCAGGTTAAAAAAATCCACTTATTCTCAGGTTTCAGTCCCTACCCCCCTCTCATAACTCCAGGCTTTTCCTCAGGAGGGGTGGATAGATGTTATCCCCCCACCTCAGGAGCCTGGAGAACCAAGATGGCAATGGAGATTGACCTCGAAGGATTGTGGAATGCGGTCTTGGGAGTCAATCCCCACAGACTCAGTACCTCAATAGGTCTGGACCTTTCAGTAACGTTCAGATCTATTGAGATGTTTTATTAATCCGGGTTTAATTGAGGTGTAGTTTGGACCTCAGGTAAACCTGCTACCTATCATGGGTGTAGGACCTGTGTAGAAGGGCCCATAAAGGAAGAAATGGGATATAGAGATCACACATATGTGGTTTTTTTATTTTTAAAAAAACTAACAATGACAATATCAATTGAGCATTTCTTCTGCCATTTGAAGAAACAAAAAGTGATTGGAATCATTTCTAAGTACAATTTTCACCAAGAACTGTTAACAATATTGAAATACAACAAAATTTAAAATGCACACAACAGTGATACCTTTATTTGGCCAATTAGAAAGCACAAAAAATATCATAGAAGCATGCAATGTTTCACTGGTATCTTCATCATGCAGAAATGTTTAAAACCACATAGGAGAATATATTTTTGACATTAGAGTCACAAGCCTTAATTTAATGTCAGATGATACTTCTGTTTTTAGTTACATTGGTCTAGAGGGATATCCATGGAGTCAGAGGTCCTTTGTGGTCATATAGTGACCGGAAACAAAGGGCAGTAAATGATAGACAGTAACACTTCAAGTCCAATAGCAGCACCAAAGGAATTTCTACTGGAAAGCAGGTTAACTCTGTCCTGTATGGGGATGACTGCCCTTTCCTGGGAAGAGAGCACTGAATTTCTCAATAAATCTCTATAAAGTTGCATTTGGAAAAACCTTTAAGTATTGTGTAGGTAAAGTTAGTCAATTTTAGATCAAATGAAAGAGTTTTATCTTTGTTGGAGGTGGAAACCTTAAATAGTTAAGTGCCACTCCATTAACTCTTTCTTGTTAAAGGCTCCCTTGTTGTAAGTTTGCTATCACTAAATCCAGGAAACATATTCAGGATACCCATGTTGGCATGAAACAAAATATTGTATTTATTCAAGTATAATCTGTCATCAAATGTATTTCAGCCAAAAAAAGGTGAGAATTAAACTCAAGTAAATCGGGTACAACAAAATCCTCAAAACAGCAATGTCTTCATAAAAGTGGGGTCAAACTGCATTATTTCAGTAGTGCAGTTGCTCCTCCATTTAGGCTTCCTTCTAATCCCTCCTGCTACCATTTCGTCTTCTCTTTTGGTTTCCAGACTTCCTTTTATATTCCATGCATTGAATGTTGAATGTGGTAGTCTTTTCAATATATACATGAAAATGACGTGCTGATTTTTCTAGGAAAAAGCAGTAAAACACAGTCTCAAGTTACACATATAGATATTTAACTATGGGAGCTGCCCTTTACTCTATGTTCCCATTATAATAGGATCAAGCTACTATTTCATAAGGCAGTATGTCTTACAATGACAAGGCTTCTGTAAGGCAATCTGATGCTACAGATAAGTTTCATCATGCACACATACCAAAAGACTTAACATCCTTAATCCCTGTGCAGTTTACAAAGGCTATTCTTTCTCGCACAGAAAGCTGGCACCTGAGGTCCAAGGCCTCCGGTAAGTAATGTATCAGTTTGTAAAGTAAATGGAATTGTTCCCTTTCCTGCCTGTCCTTTGTACTAGGATTATTCCGGCAGTTGCTATACCTTTTAGAGACCATGACAGAATTTTGTCTGCTTTGAAGAGAGTTAAGAGATTTAGAAGAACAGTGGCTAAAGAAATACTATCTGATAAGAAATAATTGAGCTGAGCTTGACAATAAAAGAGAAATCTACATTTAAATGGCATACTGGACACTTCCTGGAAGATGTCTGCGTGCTGATAGCTTTGGTATTTAAAAGAAGTTATGAAGAAGTAATAGGTTGAAGTTAAATTAATGTTTAAAATGGAATGGGGGAAGCACAAATGCATACTACTGTAATTTTCTCAAAACACCAATATCTATCTGAATGCCCAAATCTTCAAGAAGATATTGTTTTCTGACAAGACAATCTCTCCCATTATTTTAAACTTATGTTTCATCTACTTTTGAAACTTACGTTTCATAGACTTTATCATTTTATAAAGATCATTTTGTTTCACATGGCTGACTAAGAAGGGGTTAAGGTCAGCCTTAACTAGCTGGTTTTCAATGTTTTTAAACAGCAGAAATTACTCCGAGCTCCTGAATGGAGATTCATGTATTCAAAAATATACATTTTTGTATTTCTTTTTGTTAATATGTCAATTCACAATGGAGGTAATCAAACAAAAGAAGGATTGGGATTGCAGAACTGTAAAATAGAATTCCAAGAATCCAGCCCACTACTAATTCAGAAATCAGATAGCGAAAGTAACCCTGATAAATGGACATTCCCACTGGCAAGTTTTAAATTGCTACCTTCCAGGACAATACAGTCTGCTGTATAACAGCTCTTTCCATCAATATATTCTTTCTCATATACTCAACCTCTTAAATTCAATGTGGTTAAATATTCCAATGATAAGAGCTTGTTTTCTTTGGTTTGGTTCCTACAGTACCAAAGAAAACAAGCTCTTATCATTGGAATATTTAACCACATTGAATTTAAGAGGTCAGGTTATTATGTATTCCTTACATTATGTCTTCATTGGACATCTGAAAGTGACAAGTATTGTATAAATACCATTATGTAAAATTCAACATAATAAAAATATAACTTCATTGTACTTTGGTCCAACTGTAGATGATAGTTACATAGCCCTTAGTCTTCTAAAAGGCACTACTCTGGCACACACTAAAACAACAACATCCAGGTATACATCCTTTTTGCTTGGACTCAATGGTTAATGACAGTCCCTCTATCCAATGTCCAGCTCTAGCCACAGAGAAAGGAGAACAGCCAAATACATTTCCAGGGATAAACTTCTGGTGTCAGAGGGTTTGTGGTTGGAGGATGGGATTAGAGTTTTGAACCTCAATGAGAATTTTGTCTCTCCCAATGAAATTTTCATTCACTTAGCCAAATTCTATCTTTATGGTAACTTCAAAATGAGAAAAAAACCCTAGGCGCTCATACTTTGAACATGTCATAAGATTACAAGGATCACTGGAGAAAATGATAATGCTTTGTAAAGTATGAGGCAGTGGGAAAAGAGTAAGGCCACAATACAGATGGATTACCTCAATAAAGTTATTAGTTTGATTTTGCATGACCTAAGCAAAAACGTTGATGACTAGAACTCCTGGAAGTTTTTCATCCATAGATCACCACATCAAAAATAAATAAATATTTTAACAAAAAATCAACACAAAAATTGTTTGGCTATAGTCTACTCACTTTTCTCTTTTGGCTATAATAGTTTTGTCATACCACACCCCACCCACCCCCAAATACATTCATTCTTAGTTTTAGTCGGTTTGTAAAAAGCTTTGCCACATAAGTGCATATTTTTGGGATGTAATTCCACGTGGGGTCTTCATTTTCTATATCACTACTGAACATTGATAATTTTCTCTTTATTCATTCTAATTGTTAAAAGCTGGTTTACTTCTGTCCCTGTTCCCTTTTATTGCTCATATAGAGCTTTAAGCTTCCTTTTATGCTTCTCCACGTATCCAATCCATCCAACAAATGGGGAGGGGGATCAGCGGAACCATTCCCCTTCATTCCCTATAATATTTCCCTGTCTTCTGGAATGGTCTTCCATCCCATGTAGTTTCCCGTTCTTTCCCTGCTTCCTCTTGGTATTCTCCAATTAGGAGGTGTGTAATACCCAACTCTTCTAAAGGCACTCTAGGCTCCATTTCTCCACACTGCTGAAACGGAGCCCCACAGAGTCCCACCAGAAGTTGCCCTGTGTTATGTGATAGACCCCGTGGGACTCTGTTATAGCAATGTAGAGATATGAGAAGGCTCAGATGAGTCTACATCTAATGAGGTCCTTAGTTAGTTGAATGTAGATCCAATGGGCTAAGATCCAAATGTGTAATTTCGCATGTCATAGCAGGGAAATAAGTACTTTCTGCATTCTTTCTCTTCCAATACAGCCATTCATGGTACTTCCACTGTGCTCCCCTGGTGTTTTAGCAGTCTCACAGTTTTTAAGGAAGCTCGATGTGCCAGTTTTGATGGAAGAAATTGGGTCCATTGTTTGCTCACCATTCAATCTAAGTCACTAAATGTAATGGGATATGTTATTTATGAGAACTCATTTAAGTAGAAGCTAAGTCCATGCACAAAGATAGCAGTTTTATACCACTTAATTGTCATGTTTACTTCCTATAGAATTCTGGCATTTGTAGTTTGCTGAAATACTGAAACTTGCAAATCCTGCTTTTGTGTAGTGGGCATTAAAACATACATACAGTAATATCAATGGAGAGTCTGTAAAAATTAAAATCCTTGCTCAAGAAAACAATGGAAGAGCTTAAGAAATAATTCACATAGATTTTTGGTAGAGTTTAAAAAGCAATGCATTTTATATAAATTCGTGTATTGTGACTGTCACATAACAAGTGCAATCTTTTCATTCAGAATGATCATACTTGTTTTTTCCCCTCCCTGCAGCACCATTGACAGAAAAACCACCGAAGCTTTTGTACCCTTTGGAGAGTAAACTGACAGTTCAGGAAACACAGCTGGGTGAGTGGCATCCAATACTGATGTTATTTAATGATGACATTAGCATTTAAGATTAAAAGGTTGGAGTGTTGGCATGGTTCTATGTTTTTATATGGATTTTCTTGAAGTTTGGTTGCAACAATGTCATTTTGTGTTGAGATTATTATGCAAATGAAGATGATGATCCACCCTTTTCAAATGAGTTGCTGAATAAGATGCCATTTCCCTTCTTTAGCTTGCTGTTGCTCTGTTTGCTAAAACTAATTTAAAGAAGTGAGCTGGAAGTAGATGAATGGTGGGACCGAAGGGCACAACTGAATGTATAAATAAAATAAGAGTTTTTGGCTGTTGCATTTATTCTCTTTGTAATGTCTTATTTACTAAGAAAACTGTGGGAGTGAATGGAGCAAATACAGAAACCAAACTTCAGGATTAATGTGACCAACTAGATACGATGAAGTTTCACTTTGCTTACTGGAAACAAACTTGCTAAAATCAATGTTATCACCCTGTCTAGTTTTTAAAACTTCTTTTAAGTCATATTTTTATACTCTGCACATTTTTCTTCTTCCATCGTGTTGTTAGAATCTGAATGAAGTTCATTTGGCTATCATGAGAATTTTCATGATTGTTTTGCTCATACTGAATTAAGGATTGTAACTGTTGTCATTACTTTCTTCTGCACTTGTGGCTGCTGTAGTTACTTTCTAGTATTTTGTGAAGGTGTGCAGGTTTTTGGTATTCTGTTGCCTTGGAAAATATCGCTTAGTGGTTGTCACAAGATTATTGTTGGTTTGTTTTCCCTTTTTAATCACAGTAAGGCCATTATATTGCATATACTAAAAGCATCATTTTTTTTTACATTTGGGGCCACTTGTGATAACACCTGGAAAGAATAAAAGAAAATACTTGTTTGTTAGTCTTACCACTTCATTACTGAATGAATAGGACTTCAACTGTATACTCTCTACTCTGCCATCTCCATAAGCCAGTATTTTATTGGCAATTCTATTGTACTGTATTTTATCCTTGAAAGTATTTATTATGGAATAAAAATGCTTGCTTTGTTATGGGATCTTATAGGTCAAACATATGACAACACTGAAAACTTCCCTGACTTTATGGTTGCATTGTTATTTTTATTTTATTTATGAATTGCCTCCCAGTCCACATGGTCTTTTAGGAGATGAACAATTGAAAGATTCTCAAAACAATACAAAGATTAAAAATATTTTAAAATGCTTAAAAAATTCATTAAAGCAGTTTAAATTTAACCTCATAATCTGTTTAGCAATTTCAACCTTGTAGAACCTTAAATGAGATAGGGCAACTTCATTTATAGGGAATTCTACAGTTGATGAGCTATTGTGGAAAAAAAACTCTTACATATACTCACAACCCAAACTTCACATGGTGTTGGGACACACAACAGGATTTCCTCTAAAGGTCAAAAATTTCTGGGAGATTCATAAGAGAAGAGTCAGCTTTTCAGATATCTTGTTCCCAAGTCATTTAGGACTTTATAGCAACAGCATCTTGAATTGAACTCAAAGGCCAAGTGTATATCGAACTCTTGCAGGAAGTGTGTCATATGGTCTCTAAAATCATCATCAACAACAACAACAACAACAACAACAAAAGACTGGCTGCTGCATTTTGCACTAGCTGCAGCTTCTGAATACTTTTCAAGGTCATCCCCATAGAGCTCATTATATATCTGTCTTCCTCAACAAAATACACAGATGATATATGACCTAAAGCCTGGCTGCTTTGGTGGCCAGCCTGGAATCAGCACAGGATCCAAGAGGAGACCCAAGCTACAAATCTGATTTTTCAGACTAAGAGTAATCCCATTAAAAAAACAACCTGTGATCCCAATCCCAAATTTGTTTTTTCCATCTTGTTTGGATTAAGCCTAAATCTCATCCACATTCCAGTCATTTTCTGCATCCAGGCAACAATTCATTACCACTACAGCCTACTTTGAATACATTCTAAAGGAGAAATAGAGCTGGGCACTGTTACTCCAGGATTGACTCCAGGATTTCCTAGCTGAAATTAATTACCTGGCTCCATTCCAATTTGAGTTCAGGTCTGGGTATGGGACAGGAACAGGTGTCAGTTGAGCTCTCACAGCAGCTTCATATAGATTTTGAAAAATATAAGAAGCAGCACTGGGGACATAGGGGACAGACCAATGGACAAAAGGCGGAACGTCAGTTACCCCTTCACCAGTTTGGGGAAAGTTCATTAAATGACGAGAAACACTACAAAACAATGCAGCCAGACTGGTAATACATTTCATCCAGGAAAGCCTGCAGTTGTGTTGCCATCACTTGCTCTAGAGAACCTGCCTTGAAAGGGAAAATTAGAGACTGAACCAATAGTAACCTAGGGAAGTGTGGTCCAATGAAGAGGGGGGGGGGTTGATAAAGATCTTACAATTGTTTCTTTTAGCACGGTGGTTCTCAACCTGCAGGTCCCCAGGTGTTTTGGCCTACAACTCCCAGAAATCCCAGCCAGTTTACCAGCTGTTAGGATTTCTGGAAGTTGAAGGCCAAAACATCTGGGGACCCACAAGTTATCAACCACTGTTTTGAGACATTTACAATTGTGCTACCCAATTGGCCAGTTTTCCTCTGGCAGCTGTAATAAGCAATGTTTACAATGGCTATAACAGATAACTACTTGGCCTCACCTCTCCAATGAACATGTTACCATCATCATGTTCAACAATCTGAAACTCATCCATCAAAACTGGACAAGTGCCTCATTTATCTCAACAGACTTTTATCTTCAAATCAGAATGAATCAAAACAATTTTCTCCCCAAACATTTAGTTACAGCATGTTTCTGAGGGTTCCTTCTCAGCATTATGAAATCTAGGATATTACAGCCTATCCAGAAAAACTGCACCATGATAAAATTGAGCTGATGTAATAGAGACAGTAAAGAATTATTTCTTTGTTGCTCTCACTCTGTCAAGTAGGCTCTAAAATGGGCTTTAATCCATTCACAATTGGATTCAGCCTCAGTCTTTCTTCTCCATTGTTTTAGTTGTCTATTCAAGCAATTCATTGCCCCTACCTCATTGGAAAACCAAAGTGTCTATTCTCTGCATCTACAAACAGGACACTTGGGAACAACCGTGTCACTGGTTTGAGTCATCTCCTTATTCCACAGATCAACTAGGGCATCAACAGAATCACCAACTCTAGCAGCTGGAAAATCCTCAGAACATTTTAGAATCCTGTTGAATTCATTTGTTTCTGGAAGCAGACCAGATATTGAGGCAGACCCGTGATTGACACAAAAGCTATGCGTTGACCCTGGTAAGGGCTTCTTAATATATATATTAGAGTTCACCAGCACAATAGGCTTTGGGGGTATTATTCACTTCCCACATCCTTTCCTTGAAAATGGCCCGGAAATTTCAATTGGTACAATGGGCGGCAGCCAGGTTACTAACTGGTGCTTCTTACAGAGAGCGGTCAACCCTCCTGTTTAAGGAGCTCCACTGGCTGCTGTTCATTTTCCGGGCCCAAATCAAGATACAGGTTTTGACCTACAAAGCCCTGAACGGTTTGGGACCCGCCTACCTGCGTGACCACATTTCTGTGTACAAACCTACACGATCTCTTTGATCATCTGGAGAGGCCCTGCTAGTGCTCCCACCTCATTCGCAGGCGTGATTGGTGGGGACGAGGGAGAAGGCCTTCTTGGTGGTGGCCCCCCGACTCTGGAACTCACTTCCCAAGGACATCAGACATGCCCCAATTCTGGCAGTCTTTAGGGGGAGCCTGAAAATGTGGTTGTACCAGTGTGCCTTCCCAGAATAAAGAAAACCCTCAGCAATATGTCCTCAAAATGCACTTTACCATTGATTTGGGATTGATTATGTTCCTTCATCTCTCCTTGAAAATTCTACCCCAGTTTTATCCTACCTTGTCCATGTCCAGCATTATTTTTAATTTTAATTATTTTAATTGGTTTTAAATGTTTGTGTGTTATTGTTGATTAATTGTTTATTTTTTGTTATGTGATTTATATTAATTGTATTGCTTTGATTGTTTTGTTATTGCTTTTGTTTATTGATGTACTGTGGGCTTGGCCTCATGTAAGCCACACCAAGTCCCTTGGGGAGATGGTAGCGAGGTACAAATAAAATTATTATTATTATTATTATTATTATTATTATTACATCCCTTTCAGCAGTGCTAGTAGGAAATAGTTGTGCAGTGGGGTGGACAGTAAATCAACAGCATCCCCATCCAGCCTTTCCCTATTGCTAAGTGTGTGTGTGCATCCCTTGGAGATTATCATACAGAATACCTCAACAGAGAAATGGACTCATGATCAATCATTGCAACTCCTCCTCCCCACTCATCAGATCTTGCCTACAGCTGCACTTGGGAACTTAATGGACATACCGTATTTACTCAATTCTAATGCTCACCTTTTGATTAAATTATCTTCCCAAAGTTAAAGTGCACATTAGATTCACAGAATATGGTAAATACTTTTTGGAGTTTCAGGGTTTTAAAAATTGAGGTGCGCATTAGACTCAAGTGAATATGGTAATTGTGGGGTAGTGGGACAGAGAGACAACCTCCTCTATCCCACCACCTTTGCAAGCTCATTTGATGGTAACAAGGGAGAGGGTATTTCCTGCAGCTACTCCCAAACCCTAGAACTCCCTGCCTAGAGAGACCAGAATGTCCTCATCCCTACTTGCCTTTCACAGACAGGTGTAAACTTAACACTGCCATTGGGCATTTATTGAATGATGAGACACGGGCTGCTGGGAATTATGTGAATGGGATTTTGAGGATCTATGTAGTTTTAAAGATATTTTAATATTTTTATGTTCCATGATACACATGATTTAATTTTTTTTATTTTCATATTCCTATTTTAATATATTTGCTCTGTTTTAATTGCATTGTGTCATGTTTGTTGTTAGCCACCTTAGTTGGGAAAAGCGTGAAATAAAAAAAAAAACAAATCTGTCAAGTTAACACCTGCATATTTCACTAACCAGGATTCAGCTACATGCACAATTTGCTTGTCCAGGATCAAGTTCTGGATAATATATTACCGCACAGAGACATTTAGTTTCATATTCTTGTATGCTATATTTCTAGCTGTAACACAATCTCTTTTATAGAATGAAGGTACCTATATTAGTGCCCCTCCCTCAATGCACTAGTATAGGTACCTTCATTCTATAGTCTTGTCTGAGTTTTGTGTGCATTTGATTCCTTATCATTATAGTGAGGGCTGTATTAATTTCTGACTCTGCGGTCATGAAAATAATTCAGTATGTCACTGTTGATTTTGTGTATTAGCCTGTACATATTAGGATACATTTCTGAAATATAGCTGCAGCATGATTAATGGACATCTGGTGTCTCATTTTCTTAGGGCCCAATCTGATATTTTTTAAAGCATAGGCAAGAGCACATGTTTTGAATGGTTAAGATTTTCATGCAGTTTCAAATCACAATAATGGTATGTAAGTAATTTAGGTTTATATGCTGATGTTGTGATATTGTCACACTATTAGAATTAGTTAAAATCCAGTGTTTAAATTACATGTAGTTATTAGTTAGATTTTTACTCTACTTTTTTTAAAAAAAAAAACAAATAATGCAGCACGGCTAACAACAGAATGCACAAAATAATGTCCAGGGAAAACAGAAGCACAAAAAAATAACAACTTCTTCTTCTTTTAAAAAATGGTAGCTTCCATGGGCAGACAGTTCAATGACTAAGAATGGCCACCAATGAGGTTCTCTCTCATATCTTTTCCTGCATGGCAGGGAGTTGGACTGTATGGCCTGTGTGGTCTCTTCCAACATTGTAGTTCTATTATTCTATAAGCATGGTCCAGGGAATCAGCAAAATAATACTCCCAAATATTTCCATGGTAAGCAACTCATTTTGGGGAAAAATGAGTCTTTCATTTACTCTGGGCTCAAGCTATATACAACATTATAAGTAAAACAAAAGCAAGTAAACAAAACAAACCAGCACATTGAACTGGTCTGGAAACAAGCTGGTATACAGTGAAGAGGGTCTAACAGGGGCATTTGATGTTGTAATTGGGTCTAGTCAATGGTCTGTCTTCAGCATGTTGAATCAGCTGTAGTTCCTGAACATTTTCAAAGGCAGCTTCGGTATAGTGTACTTCAGTAGTCCATATGGGATGCCACTTAGTATGCATGAATATGGTGAAATCAGATCTCTCAAAAGCACTTGGTTCAACAAGCACTCTAGTTGCAACTACAGAAGTAAACTCCTACCACAACCCAAATATGAGCAATCAGGCCCTGGGTTGAATCCATAACTGCATCAAAACTGAGAACTTCAATCTTTAAGGGGAGTGTGGCCCCATTCAGTATAGATTGAGTCCCTATTCCTTTCTCTGCCCTTGTAACTTCTCCGAGTTAAACTATTTATTTACCTTCATCCAGTTATTCCTGTCATTATGATTAGATTGAACTAAGAATAATTTCTTTGTATTTGGCTAGATCTACATTGCCCTGTATAACGGAGATCAACGTAATCTTGGGCAGGGGGGACAAGCAATCCCACCGCTGCCACCAGTGTAATAAAGATCAACGTAAACCTCGGCAGGGGGGACAAGCAATCCCACCGCTGCCACCAGTGTAACAAAGATCAACGTCAGCTTGGGCAGGGGGGACAACAATCCCAACCACTGCCCACCAGCGTGAAGGGTTAACGTTCAGCTGGACACTACTTTAACAATGATAAATGACAATGACCAGGGGGAAAAACTCGCTTATCCCACCTCAATAATATTGTTAAGTGACCAACTGTATTAACGTTGTTAATGACAGATGTATTAGGTAGATTCGCCGCCACCACCTCAATTAATGTCTGAGGAAAACCATAAGTGTGAATGTGAAAATAGGTAAAGTTTGTTCAAGCCTTTGGTTCCTCTATAACAACTGCTTCTCTCACTGACTGGACTGTAATTGAGTTGTCTTCAGGCTAACAGAGGTCTAATGATTGTGACAGACCGAGGCAGACACCAGTTTAAGATGAAATAAGCAACAGGTTTATTGAAACTTGGTGAACAAATCAACTCTTAATAAGAGTGGTACAAAAGCGTAATGCGTTTCAGAGGCTTAGCTGGTTAGACAAGCAGTCTCTTCTTAAAGACTTTAACTTTTGTTCCTTGTGAGTTCCTTGTTTCACACTGCTCCCTTCACTGACACAGTGTGTCTCTGAGAACAGCCCACTGACTGCCTCACAGAGCAAAATAGGCTTTCCTTCACTGACCCTTCTAAGTACAGTGACACAGGAACCTTTGCCTTTCCTATGCTCTAATCCCCAAGGCTCACTTCAAAAGTTCTCCCTGTCTAAATTCCTCTCAGCTCCCTCTCCCTAAAATACTTCTTCACTCTAAGATGTTTAAAGCTCTTCTTCTCAGCTTGTCAAAAAGACACAGCCTTTTTTCCCTCTAAAACCTAACTCCTCCCCTGACTGCTCTGGCCAATCAGGAGTCGGCTGACTCCTCCCTCTTGCCTCTTAGCTCTCCAGCCAATTACCATTCAGTCATGGAACAAAACTTTTACACCAACCTTGAAGCAACACAGCATTCTCTTTTTTATGTTCTTTTTTATGTTCTACAGGATTTATTTTCTACTTATCTTTGTTTTACTTCTCAGCTTTCATCATCTTCTTTGGTTCTGTACCGGAGGAGGCAGTTTATAAATAAAATAAATACTTCTTAAAAGAAAATCAGCCACAAAAGGGAGCAGTATGTTGCAATATATTTATCTTCACAGAAAAAATAAATAAATGTCTGGGTCTGCACTGGCCTATATCCGAGGATCTGATCCCAGATAATCTTTTTTTGACCTGGATTTTGTTAGTCTACACTGCCAGAAAATCTGGGATAAGCAGATAATCTGGCATCAGATCTTGGGATATAGGGCACTGAGGATCCAGCCACAGCCAATATTCACTTTTCGTCTGATTTAATATGCGGTGATACCTAGATTTCTCAAAATATTTACTCAAAAGCTTAGTCTTATTGAGCTGAATTTTAAGATTACTTCAGTACAAGATTTAATAATATTTATTTATTTGATCAGTCATAATAATAATAATAATATTTATTTATTTGATCAGTCATATGACCATTTCAAAATAGAACACAAGTAAAAAACAAGGCAACAAGGTGAAGACAGCAGCCGACCTTCTATTTACAGTCAGAATCTTATTTTCCTGGTTCTTCTTTCAGGAAATCTGCTCTTTTCTTAATAGCTTTCAGAATAAAAAGGCTTACTCTGATTATACTGGATCTTTCCTGCCCTTGCAAGAGGGATGTCAGAATATCATTTCTGTTGGGGGACCTGCAGTTGGATAATATTGGATGTAAATATCTGTCTCGCAGTTCAGTATATGCTGGACCAGTACAAGAGTTTAAAATTATAATTACTTTGAACCAGTTCTCAGAGGTTATTTGATTTCTAAAAGACTGTAGAGAAGTGGTTAAACCCAGTAATCTTTAAAAAATAATGGACTTCTTATCTGATTTATAATGACATATTACTAGGACATCTATATTTCTGAGCTTTTACTATAAGTTTATAATGATGTTGTTATTGCATAGGCAAAATATCATTACTTCATTAATTGTAAATTTATAGTTGATTAGTAAATATTCAATTGAAGATGAGAGAGATGAATAAATTCTAAGATAAATACAGAGAAATACTTCAATGAGTTGCTTTGTGAATTTCATTTACCCATTTTACACATTTTCTACTTTTGACATCTGCCCCTGTGTTAAGAAATCACAGTTTTAATCTTTAGAAGGGTTATTTTGCATTCAGAGAATGGTCATATCACTTTCGAGAAAGAAAGAATGGTGGCCGAAGTCCCTCAACCATCTTGAAACATGTACCAGGAGTAATTGAAGTGTAATTTGGTAATTAGGCCTGTCGGTTTTGTTTCGTTAATTCGTTTTTCGTTTTTTAATCGTTATTTTTTTAATATCCGACGCGATATCAAAACATATTTTTAAACCCGGAAGGGTTTAAAAATATCGAAGCAGCAGCCCCATGTATTTTACGAGCTGAAGCTCCGCTCGTTAATGGCATGGAGGCTGCTGCTGAGTGGTGCTGCAGTGCTGGAGCCTGGGAGCCAATCCGGCGCTCCCAAGCACCCCAGCGTGGCAGAAGCCGGATGGCGCGCGGAGGCCGCTTGTGAGCGCGCGCGCGCCATCCAAGCGGCCTCCGGCTCCTGCGCCCCCCTCTCCCAGCTGTGTTGCAGGAAGTGCAGCTGGGAGGAGGAGGAGGAGGAGGAGGAGGGGGGCGCAGGAGCCGGAGGCCGCTTGGATGGCGCGCGCGCTTACAAGCGGCCTCTGCGCGCCATCCGGCTCCGGTTCCTGCGCCCCCCCTCCTCCACCTCCTCCTCCCAGGAGGAGGAGGAGGAGGGGGGGCGCAGGAACCGGAGCCGGATGGCGCGCGGAGGCCGCTTGTAAGCGCGCGCGCCATCCAAGCGGCCTCCGCGCGCCATCCAGCTCCGGTTCCTGCGCCCCCCCCTCCTCCTCCTCCTCCTCCCAGGAGGAGGAGGAGGGGGGCGCAGGAACCGGAGCCGGATGGCGCGCGGAGGCCGCTTGTGAGCGCGCACGCGCCAGCTGGGAGGAGGAGGAGGAGGAGGGGGGGTGCAGGAGCCGGAGCCCATTGGATGGCGCGCGCGCGCTCACAAGCGGCCTCCGCGCGCCATCTGGCTTGTGTGACTTTTCAGGGCTGTATATGACCATGTTCCAGAAGCATTCTCTCCTGACATTTTGCCCACATCTATGGCAGGCATCCTCAGAGGTCTGTTGGAAACTAGGCAAATGGTGAGTTATATATCATCTCTAATACTATGGAATGTCCAGGGTGGGAGAAAGCCATTGGTGACCATTACTGCAACATTCACACTTAGCCTGTTTGATCAAGAAAAATTTTTTTTCTAAAATGTTTTGTAAATAATAACGAAAATTTGTAAATAACAAAACATTTTTTTGGTAAGTTTTGTAAATATTTTTAATATCGAAACAAAAAAACACCCCAATTAAGAATCGAATTTAGAAACAAATTTTTTCTTGATCAAACAGGCCTATTGGTAATGGGTGTGGACTTTCTTTTATTTATCTGCTCAAAAAAGATTTAGCTCTGAATGTATCAGTATTGTAGTTCATTCGTTCAGTCGTCTCCGACTCTTCGTGACCTCATGGACCAGCCCACGCCAGAGCTCCCTGTCGGCCGTCACCACCCCCAGCTCCTTCAAGGTCAGTCCAGTCACTTCAAGGATGCCATCCATCCATCTTGCCCTTGGTCGGCCCCTCTTCCTTTTACCTTCCACTTTCCCCAGCATAATTGTCTTCTCTAGGCTTTCCTGTCTCCTCATGATGTGGCCAAAATACTTCAACTTTGTCTCTAGTATCCTTCCCTCCAATGAGCAGTCGGGCTTTATTTCCTGGAGGATGGACTGGTTGAATCTTCTCGCAGTCCAAGCCACAACTTTCCTCCAACACCATAGTTCAAAAGCATCTATCTTCTTTCGCTCAGCCTTCCCTATGGTCCAGCTCTCACATCCTTAGGTTACTACAGGGAATACCATGGCTTTGACTAGGCAGATCTTTGTTGCCAGTCTGATGTCTCTACTCTTTACTATTTTATCGAGATTGGACATTGCTCTCCTCCCAAGAAGTAAGCGTCTTCTGATTTCCTGGCCACAGTCTGCATCTGCAGTAATCTTTGCACCTAGAAATACAAAGTCTGTCATGGCCTCCACATTTTCTCCCTCTATTTTCCAGTTGTCAATCATTCTTATTGCCATAATCTTGGTTTTTTGATGTTTAGCTGCAACCCAGCTTTTGTGCTTTCTTCTTTCACCTTGATTAGAAGGCTCCTCAGCTCCTCCTCGCTTTTGGCCATCAGAGTGGTGTCATCTGCATATCTGAGGTTGTTAATGTTTCTTCCAGCAATTTTCACCCCAGCTTTGCATTCATCAAGCCCCGCACATCGCATGATCTGTTCTGCATACAAGTTAAAAAGGTTGGGTGAGAGTATGCAGCCTTGCCGTATGCCTTTCCCAATCTTGATCCAGTCTGTTGTTCCGTGGTCAGTTCTTACTGTTGCTACTTGGTCCTTGTACAGATTCCTCAGGAGAGAGACAAGGTGGCTTGGTATGCCCATCCCACCAAGAACTTGCCACAATTTATTATGATCCAGTATCAGTATAGTAAGATATAAAGATAACTTCTTTCAGAGTCATTGAGCAGACCTGGGAAGAATGTATCTCTTATTCCTCCTCCTCCTTCTTTTCCTTCTCCTTCTTCCTTTTCTCCTAGTAGGGATTCAAGGAGATTCACAGCAGTTAAAACAAACATAGCTAAAAATTCATCTCTCACAAAAATTAAAACTAGTTTAATATGTAATCATTAAAAAGAAAACACAAGTAGACAATACAGCACATTATCTAGCACTCCTTCAGCAATCCGTCTTCAAAGTATGTATCCTCTCTGTTGAGTAATCTTTGTGTTCTATAATATTCCAGTTGTGGAATAACAAGAGAAGACATAGAAAGCTGATTTAAATAAAGGTACCTTTATCTGCTATTTAAGTAAATTGGACCTATAGGAGTAAAGGGGGGAGGAACCTAATATGGGACCAACTGTGTACCATAGACTACTTCCTTGCCCTTTCTTTGGACAAAGCACCTGAATTCTGAAGGCAATCAAATAGTTGGATTGCCCCCTGACTAGCCTCCTATTAAAAAGGAAACCCAAGCCCCAAGACCTTATAAGTGAGAACAAAATTCCCAGGCCAGTCTCAGGAATAGGTTCTTTCCCATTGTACAAGACATAGGACTTGTGGATGTCATTCCACTAGGGCAGAAGCCCTACCTTTTACCAAAAGGGATGTCAAGGTGTACATGAAAGTCTTAAATTCTCCCCCAGTGCCTCACTCCCATTTTATATCAAAAACTTATTAAAACCATGCCATTAAACAAATCTCAAAATTACAAACAGTCCCCTGTAATGAATTTTAACCTTTGTGTTATGGAGGAGAAATATTATCAGTGCAGGCATCTTGTTTGCCTGATCACCCTAAAGTCCTTCTCTTTTCCACTGGTTGTTTGGTCCAGTCTGCTTCCCACCTCGCTCTCTTTCTCTCATAATTGTATTACTAGATGTCAGCTTGCATGCAGTAGTAGATTTTTTTAAAACCAAGGGCCTATATTTGCATTCTATTTGATATATTCAGTTTTGTATCAAAATCTAGGTCCTGCATGTTCTTATATAACTGGAGCTTAAATATATGTTGAAATAAATCACACATCCTTAGGAGTGCAAAAATTTGGTGATGTATGAGTTGTATCCTTTGATGTTAGCAAATAATGTTAGTAGTCAGCTCTTTGTAATATGTATAAATCACAAGACCAGCTCATACAGTCTTCTGAGTGTCCCTCGAAATGCATTGTGCAGAGGATGGATTTTTAATCGAGATCAGGAGAGATAGCAACTTTTGTCATCCAGCTATATGTTCTGCTATAATGGCAGCTTAAACCTTTTTTTTTCTCCCATTACAGTTTGGAGGCTATGTAACTGCAGGGAACCTAATTAAGATGAGCCTTGTTAAAATAATTTCTGGATCAGTTGGACAGTACTATGAGATTATCAAATCATTGCTCTATTTTGATTAGCTTTTGAACAGAGTTAGTGCTGTGTATAATCATTCGTACTCTTTGTATTCTGCTAAAAGAATGTCAGATAACAGCTTCCAGTACATATTGTTTACTATGATGACTCCATTATCACTTTAGAATCATATGATGCTATTCTGGCAAAATCTAAATTCTGTCCATATTTTGGAAAATTTACTATTTGGAATACAGTTCTAGCTGACCATCCTAGTTGGGGGAGTTTTGAATAATTTTATTCTAAAAACCCAATATTTCAAGCTTTGATCCCACCACGTACTTATAAAACTGGTTTCATTGTACTGAATTTCCCTTTTCCGTGCCTCTCAGTGCTTTAAACTATACAGTTTTAAAAACACTTTTTCTAAAGCTGTAACATTTAGAAGGATACTTATGTTTAAAATATCATAAATGGTCTCATTAGGTCATCTATGTCAACTGGAATCTTTTGCTGAGATTTTAGAGAATACAGATGTCTTCTTTATATTTTTGAAGTGCTAATTGGTTGCTATAAATCACTGAAAATATTGATTCTCTAAGGTGTTTTATTTTTGAAGAAATATTTTATCTTATACAGTAAGATTGTTTTAGCTTCAGAACACTTTTGTCTTGTATTGTCTTGTGACCATTCAAAACGTAAGCCATAATTGTTAGAAGCATATTCTTAAATGTATAATCTAATAATTATGAGTCAGCTTAACTATTTGTTATGGTATTATGGAAAATGAGTGAAGAAGTGGAAATATATTCGGTATTTATGTTCAGTTCCTCTGAACAGTTTCATGTTTGTCAGGGGTGTTTGTCACCCCATTTGTCAGGGGTGATTTGAATGCAATATTCCTGCTTCTTGGCAGGGGGTTGGACTGGATGGCCCATGAGGTCTCTTCCAACTCTTTGATTCTATGATTCTATGATTCTATGATTCTATGTTACTTAACTTAACTTAGGTGATCCCTTGTTATCCAAGTAGGATAGTCATTCCAAGATCAGTGTACTGGCAGTGGGTCCATAGGTGACTGTGGAGCCCTATTCTTGATCTGCATCTTCTCCTGTAGTGAGGGCATTGGTTTCCAGGTGGAAGACGATCTCAGTTGGGGTGGATCTGATGCGCCTTCCTCTTGCCATGTTTCTCTCTTTTGCCCTCCATTCGTGCCTCTTCAAATTATACAGCACTGCTGGTCACAGCTGACCTCCAGCTAGAGTGCTCAAGGGCCAGGGCTTCCCAGTTCTCAGTGTCTATGCCAGAGTTTTTAAGGTTGGCTTTGAACCCATCTTTAAATCTCTTTTCCTGCCCACCAACATTCTGCTTTCCATTCTTGAGTTTGGGATAGAGCAATTGCTTTTGGAGACGGTGATTGGGCATCCAGACAACATGGCTGGTCCAGCAGAGTTGATGGCGGAGGACCATCGCTTCAATGCTGGTGGTCTTTGCTTCTTCCAGCATGCTGACATTTGTCCACTTGACTTCCCAAGAGATTTGCAGGATTTTCCAGAGGCAGCACTGATGGAATCATTCCAGTAGTTGCATGTGACCTCTGTAGATATCAAATCAAATCAAAACATTTATTTCGGTCATTGACCAGCACAGGAAATAGTGTCACGTTTCCTTACAAACCTGGCATGTTTGGTACATTAAAAATATAAATACAACTACTAAAAACACAATATGGGTGAGGGAACAGAAGGGGAAACAGGGTAAAAACATACAATGTCCAGATCCATCACCAAATTGTAGATTCAGGGAAGACGATTACTGGACACACAGTTGACTTTTGGAACTAGTCATTCCCTGGCGGATTTTGTATGCTGCTGCACAAAACTTTGCGACATTGTAGGTTGTAGCTGAATTAGTATCCGCAAGTAGCAGGGAGGTATAAAATTGTCCTGAATGGCCTGGGTGCTTGTCTATCAGGGGTAAGATAAGCCTGGCACGGGTATCCCTGTAGAACGGACACTGAAGGAGCACATGTTCTATTGTTTCCACGTGACCCGAGTCACAGGGGCAGAGTCTCTCTGGGAAAGGGATCTTCCGGTAGCGGCCTTCGAGTACAGCTGATGGGAGAGCGTGGCATCGGGCCAGGGTGAAAGCCCTGCGATGAATAGGAACCTCTAAGTATGTTAAATATGCCATAGGGGAGGCAAGGTATCTGCTGTCTTCACTGACAAGAAAGGTTGGAGCCGAGGCCAGATCTAGTTGGCGCTCTGTGTCTGTGATACATTGTTTAATAAGTGCTTTGGCTTGATTGTAATCCATAGCTAATAGTAGACCTGGAGAAAATCCCAATGAGGAGATTTTGGATGCTACCGCCTGCTTCCATGTGGATTGGAAGTCATCCTCCATGGTTAGTGGGGCAAGGCCAAGGGGTGCACGGGACAGTCTGAGCCAGAGGTTAAGTATGGCCACCCACACCCTGGCCTCCACTCTCATAAAACCCGTCTCTAGTCGCAGGGTGGCATTAGAAACACATTTAGGTACCTGCAAGGCCGATCTCAGAAACTTGGACTGAACCACCTCTAATGGGGCAAAACTGGGGAAGGGGCCCAGCTGAGCACCATACAAGAGTTGGGCTAATGACTTGGCTTCAAACAGCTTGAGCGCTGCCGGTGTGAAGTGGCCCCCTCTTGTCCTAAGATATTTAAGAATGGCAGTTGAGCTCCCCTGCGCGGCGTTGGATACTTGATCCCCATGAGCTCTTCTGCTACCATTAGATTGGAAAACTACACCTAGATATTTGAAGGATGTAACTTGTTCAATTTTATGACCATCTATGCTCCAAGAGTAAGTCCTGGGCCTATTAGCGAAAGCCATGATTTTGGTTTTATTGTAATTGAGTTGGAGCTGATCTGTGTTGCAATGTTGTATTAATGCTCTCAAAGCTCTTTTGAGCCCAATGGGTGTTCTAGAGAGTACAGCAGCATCATCTGCATAAAGCAGGATGGAGATGTGTCTTCCCGCCAGCTTTGGGGGGTGGAAGTCCATGTTTTGAAGCTGGGCCACTATGGAGTTTATATAGAAGTTGAACAGCAAAGGGGCCAGGATGCAGCCTGGGTGGATCTGATGCGCCTTCCTCTTGCCATGTTTCTCTCTTTTGCCCTCCATTCGTGCCTCTTCAAATTATACAGCACTGCTGGTCACAGCTGACCTCCAGCTAGAGTGCTCAAGGGCCAGGGCTTCCCAGTTCTCAGTGTCTATGCCAGAGTTTTTAAGGTTGGCTTTGAACCCATCTTTAAATCTCTTTTCCTGCCCACCAACATTCTGCTTTCCATTCTTGAGTTTGGGATAGAGCAATTGCTTTTGGAGACGGTGATTGGGCATCCAGACAACATGGCTGGTCCAGCAGAGTTGATGGCGGAGGACCATCGCTTCAATGCTGGTGGTCTTTGCTTCTTCCAGCATGCTGACATTTGTCCACTTGACTTCCCAAGAGATTTGCAGGATTTTCCAGAGGCAGCACTGATGGAATCATTCCAGTAGTTGCATGTGACCTCTGTAGATAGTCCATGTTTCACAGGCATATAGCAGGGTTGGGAGGACAATAGCTTTATAGACAAGCACCTTGGTATCCCTACGGGTGTCCTGGTCCTCAAGCACTCTGTGCTTCATTTGGAAAAATGTTGCACTCACAGAGCTCAGGTGGTGTTGTATTTTAGTGTCAATGTTGACTTTGGTGGAGAGGTGGCTGCCAAGGTAATGGAAATGGTTAACATTTTCTAATGTTACACCATTAAGCTGTATTTCTGACATTGGAGAGGGATTGGTTGGTGACTACTGGAAGAGCACTTTGGTTTCTCGATGTTCAATGATAGGCCGAGCTTCTTGTATGCTTCTGTGAAGGTGTTTAGAGTGGCTTGTAGGTCTTCTTCTGAATGTGCATAGATGATGTCATCAGCATATTGGAGTTCTATAACAACTCCAATATGTTGTTGTAACCTTGTTTTTAGCTTTCAGTCTGCTGAGGTTAAATAGCTTGCCATCTATCCGATAGATGATTTCCACTCCGGTGGGAAGCTTCCCATCAACAAGATGAAGTATCATAGCGATGAAGATGGAAAATAAAGTTGGGGCAATAACACATCCCTGTTTGACACCTGATTCCACCTTAAGTGGGCTACTTTGGGAGCCATTGCTGTCCAAGACTGTTGCCATCATGTCATCATGGAGGAGCCGCAGGATGTTCACAAATTTGTTAGGGCACCCAATTTTTTGGAGTATGGTCCAGAGAGCTCTGCGATTGACTGTGTCGAATGTCTTTGCTAGGTCAATGAATGCCATGTACAGTGATTGGTTTTGTCCACTGTTCCTCTGGAGGGGCGGAAACCATTCTGATATTCTGGGATGGTGTCTTCTGAGATGAGTAGAAGGTGGTTTGCAAGGATTCTTGTGAGGATTTTCCCAGCAGAGGTTATAAGGGAGATACTTCGATAGTTTCCTCAGAAGCTACTGAGGTTTCACTTTATTAATATTTGAATGAAGTCTACAAAGGCTGTAAGATATATTTCAAAGCATGATGCCTTTCTTTGGAATGTGTAGCTGCTGTTTATCTCAAGAATTGAAGTGAAACTGGACTTTAAGTAAACCACAATATAATTAATATAATTGATTTTGTTTGTGTTTTTGCAAATAGCAGTACTGTACCAGATTACATTCTAATGTGGTAATGTTTCGGGCTGTGACTACATGGCCAAAGAGGACCCACCACCTAGCCATTGAGAGGAATCCACATATTGCATGGCTGGAATTACAGCGAACTACAGTTTAGCGTGGAACAGATAAGATTAAAAGAAGACATAATAGCAATGTTTAAATATTTTAAAGGATTTCACTTTGAGGAGGGAACAAGCTTGTTTTCTGCTGTTCCAGAAACTAGGAAACAGAACAGTAAATTCAAACTACAGGAAAAGAGATACCACCTAAATATTAGGAAGAACTTCCGGAGGTTAGATGGCCATTGGTCAGGAACATTTTCATTGTGTTTTCTTGAATTACCAGGAGATGGATTGTATGGTTCTTGTGGTCTCTTTGAAATCTCTGATTTCATGATTCTCTGCCTCCCCAATAGTTGATGTCTTCTGGAATTGCCTTTCTGTATCCCATCAGTCCTAGCAATACTTTCCAATAAGGTGTAGGAAAAGGCCTTATCTGCCGTGGCACTCCAATTATGTCCTTGGAGGCCTAGTTGACACCAGTGTTGCTCTCATTCTGGCCCAAGTGGAAACATGGTTGTTTGCTAAAGCCCTTTATTGCCTTCACACAAACCCTCAACTCTGCATGGTTTTATTCTCTCCCACCATGAAATAAAGAGGCCAGAAAAAGTATGGCATAAAAAGTGCTGTGTTTGACCCAGTTATGTAATTATTTATTAAAAACTGCTGCAACCTGCAGAAAAGAGGGGTTCAATCCACTTATTGGGTATAGTCAAGTGTAAATCCTGGGACTACCTCCACAGACCACCTGTGGGCCAGCACCTAAACCCCGAGGGCAATCTAAATGATCATGGCTGCTCATCCTGGCCATTCTACCACAACCAGCATTAAACTCACACTGACCTGAGGTTGGAAGGGTGGGTCACAGCTAAAATGAAAGATGCAAGCAAGAGAAGCAGCCACCAATTTATAGACTGCTTCCACTCTTTGTCATGTACCAGAGGAAGAAGACTTCAAATCAGCCTCTCCTCAATAGGCATAGACAGGTTCTCCCTGCACCTCAGGACAAATAAATGTAAATTATGTTTAGCCGTTTTGATATGTCTTTTTATCTTTTTAAATCTAATTATTCACTTTTAGTCCTTTAAATCATTAATATTGTTTAAACTGTTTTAAATTAGGGCCATTTTATTTGATGCTGTCTTTAGGCAGATGGAGGGATAGAAATATTTCAAGAGAAATAATGTGAAATGTTAAACACTATGTGAATTCCAGATTACTATTCTTAGCATTTGGCTTCTAAAAACAGAAAAATCTAATTTGATTATAGTTGTTCTTCAAAATGTTGAATTAAGTTTGTGCTGCAAACTTAATTGCAAAAGTAAGCAATAGTGTGAGCAATATTGTTATTTTTAAGCAAACTCTAGATGCAAAGGAAAGCAAGAGTCAACAAGTGTTCCATACTTTAATAGAGAGCTTTACATTTGACCTTATTGCAGCTTTGGCATTTCTATATCCTTTCAGCTTAACTACCCATTGTCAGAATTAAGGTTATTACTGCCATGTAAGATTTGTGGCTATGGCATCTCATGACTAAAGCATACTATTCAGCATGATTGATATTTCCCCCATGAAACTCTGTACTGTAATCATAGCTAGCACAAAGTACTTATAACCAATAGTGGTCACCACCTCCCAAAATCACAAATAAATCCACAAATGTCTGTAGCCACCAGAGCACACTTATTGTTAATAATTGATTACATGTTTATAGGTATAAAAATAAGTCCCTCACTGATTCTGAGATGACAGATTTTTTTTTGTTTTTGTTTGTTTTTTGCCCACTAACTAGCAGGCAAGTTTCTGCTTAAATGACTACGCTGAGATAGAGATATGATAGATAGATAGATACTAGATAGATAGATAGATAGATAGATAGATAGATAGTAAGCATGGGTGAGTTTGTTTGGAAGTTGTGGATGTCGGAACTCAAGTTGGAAGCTTCACACTTCTGAACTGGGTTCCAACGTACATAAGCTCATCAGAAGTCCCCTGTAGTTCTGAAGTGAACCGGCCATTTATTTAAATTGTTCGGAAGTCAATTCAGAAGTATGATAAAGCCTTTTTGATGAAAGTAAGCCTGCTGGGAGGCACAGCCTAAAGTGCTTGTCTCCCAGTCCATCAGGGCTTATGTTTTGTAAAGGGGAGGGGTTATCCAGCCATTGCTGTGTATAAACCCAAACACATGGCTGGAAGGTTCATTCCAGTCAGGGAAGGGATGAGGCTGGTTAGGATCTTTTTTGCTGCTGCTGCTGGCTGGGTGGGTGGGTAGACAGCCCAAGGCATTGGAGCCAAAGGAAGTTTGGAGAAGAGAGGAAGAAAGAAGGGAGAAGGAAGAAAATATTTTGGGAGAGGAAGAGAAGAGAGAGAGAGAGAGAGAGAAGAAAGAAGGAAAAGTTTGGGAGAGGGGGAGAGAGAGAGAAATTAATAAAGTGACTGTGTGAAACCTGGGAGAAAGCCTTTCAGTGCTGGTTTTCTTTGGTCACTTTTATCTATTCTCTCCAAAACCTCCTGTCCTGAACCTCAACCCCCAGGTACCTTCTCTAAGCCAGGGAAAAGGCACCACAGTTATTTTTCTTGGGGTTCAACTGCCTCCCTTCTGTTCTGGGTTGTGTTTTCAACCTTATAACACTATTGCTCTATAATATTTCCTAAATCTCCTGGACCCCAACACCCATGTGTCTTCCCTAAGTCAGAGGAAAGGCACCAAAGTTCAGTTCTTGTGGGTTTTTTCGGGCTATATGGCCATGTTCTAGAGGCATTTTTCCTGATGTTTCCCCTGCATCTATGGCAAGCTTCCTCAGAGGTGAGGTCTGCTGGAGCTGGGAAAAAAGGGGTTTATATAAAAAAGGGGTGGAATGAGCAGGGTGAGACAAAAGGCTTTTGTAAGTTGGGCTAGGTGTGAATCTTTTCAACTGACCACCTTGATTAGCATACAATGGGCTGACTGTGCCTGGAGCAAACTCTTCTTGAAAAGTAATTAGATGTCCCTGCCTGTGTGATCCTCTCACCTCTGCAGGAGTCTACCATATACCATGCAGCTGTGGACAAGTCTACATAGGGACCACCAAACGCAGCGCCCAAACAAGAATCCAGGAACATGAAAGGCACTGCAGACTACTCCAACCAGAGAAATCAGCCATAGCAGAGCACCTGATGAACC